>NC_039283.1:15206835-15543394 GCF_003368295.1 Carassius auratus
ACACACACACACACTCACTCACCCACTTACTCACTCACTCACTCACTCAAACTCACTCACACACACTGACTCACACAAACACACACTGACTCACTCACTCATAGACTCACTCACACACACTCACTCTCTCACTCACTCACTCACTCACTCACTCACTCACTCTCTCACTCAAACTCACTCACACAAACACACACTCACTCAAACATACACACACACATACACTCACTCACTCAAACTCACTCACACACACACACACACACACACACACACACACACACACACTCACTCACTCACTCACTCACTCACTCACACACTCACTAATACACTCCCTCACTCAAACTCACACACACACACACACACACACACACTCACTCACTCACACACTCACTAATATACTCCCTCAGGATTACAGGGACTCATAAAAATGTCCTCATAAACTACCTCCTCATTGTAATACCTGTGTCATACCTATGTCATTACACAAATTTGTGTCCTCGTTAACCACATAAACAAGCTCACACACACACACACACACACACAAACACACACACACACACACACACTCACTTACTCACTCACTTACTCACTCACTCACACAAACACACACTAACACACACACACACACACACACACACTCACTTACTCACTCACTTACTCACTCACTCACACAAACACACACTCACACTAACACACACACACACACTCACACACTCACTCACACACTGACACTGACACTGACACTCACTCACTCACTCACACACTCACTCACACACTCACACAAACACACATTCACATTGATGATGTGTGACTGAGTGAAGCATTGCTGATATTAACAGTTTATTACAGCTACTGTTTAGATGTGTATTTCCACAATGAATCACACTAGAAACACAATTATAAGACTTAAAGGTTGACATGAAAGTGTGTGCAATATAACTCTTTGTACAGTATACAGTTCAGTTTTCTTTGATTACATAAAATTAAAAGCAGTTAAATTTGGACCCTGTTGTTAACCCTGAGTAAAATTGCTAATAGTTGTGGCCTAGTGGTTAGATAGCTTGACTCCTAACCCTAAGGTTGTGGGTTCGAATCTCGGGCTGGCAATACCACGACTGAGATGACCTTGAGCAAAGCACTGAACCCCCAGCTGCTCCCCGGGCGCCGCAGCATAAATGGCTGCCCAATGCTCCGGGTGTGTGTTCACAGTGTGTGTGTGTGTGTGTTCACTGCTCTGTGTGTATGCACTTTGGATGGGTTAAATGCAGAGCACGAATTCTGAGTATGGGTCACCATACTTGGCTGAATGTCACGTCACTTTAATTTTATTCTTTAATATTATACTGTGGCGAGTGGGGCGGGGCCGAGAGGCGTGGGAACGAGGAGTGAGGCCAGGTGTAGTGATTGGAGATGAGCTGCACCTGCGCCCCACCGCCAGTATCGAGTCCCACATAGGAGATGGAAGGATATAAAACTGGAGCTACTATAGTGAAGGACGAGAGAGGACCAGGCCTGGGACATTATTTTATGTTTTTTTTTTTTTTTTTTTTACAATCAAAAACACTTTAATATTCAAAATAAACACAAAACTGCGCGTCAGCCCCTTACGGCGACTGACGCACACAAATAAAAAGCAAACACATAAAATAATGTCCCAGGCCTGGTCCTCTCTCGTCCTTCACGGTCGTCACTCCAGTTTTATATCCTTCCATCTCCTACGTGGGACTCGATACCAGCGGTGGGGCTCAGGTGTAGCTCATCTCAAATCACTACACCTGGCCTCACTCCTCGTTCCCACACCTCTCGGCCCCGCCCCACTCGCCACACATACTCACAGGGGTTCCCTTCATAGTTTACAGCATTAGTTGAGAGACTGTTTTCATTGAGAAAACATTGTCAAGTACTGTATGTTAAAAACTTTATATGGACAAAGGTTTTGGGACTTAGGGTTAGGTTATTGAGTTCATCTGTTTCAGTCAGACCCATTGCCACAAATGTATAAGATCAAGCATTAGCCATGCAAAAAAAGATTACGACCATGATCAGTTACATAATTAAGAGTCATTAGACACAAATATGACTCCAATATTGACTATAATGTCAAGCTGATGCTATCCTGATGTCTGGAAAAGAGTAGAAAGTGTTGTTAATCTGATTTTCAAAGGAATGCTGGTCGTTAGTGTGTCATCGTGTGATGTGAAGAAGCGTATGGGATCATAGATCTTATTCTTGAGTTATGTAAAACAGCACTTGATCAGTGATGGGCAACGAACAGAATAAACCTGATAAAAGTAGAAACCACAGCTGTTAGTTTGATGAATTGTAGAAAGTGTCTGAACTGGATTGGACATTTTGAAAGCGTAAACAATCACCAAACTAAGCACATGCACTTACAGTATCTCAAACAAAAGTGCTGTTTGAAGCCCAATGTTTTCCTCCCATGAGCCTCTATTTTAAGGGCTTTCAGACTTCTCAAGTTTTATTATGGGCCTGTAAATCTCTTTCCAGGGCTACAGTAGGGGCATGAGGAAATGTGCATCCATTTCACATTTGTTTCAGTAGTTTAACGTGCGTCTTGATGGGGCTTTACATCCGTTAGGCAGTTTTGTCACTCTTGAATGCTAAAGTTTGCCGTGGTAAATATTTTATGTGACTCACCGTCTTACACCCCATTGAAGTTACGGTGAATATGAATATGGAGATCTGTGTTTCTGTGACATTGGTGGTTGTCAGCAGATGTCATGTGCTTTTATTAGGATTAAGGCTCTTGTAGATTTTGTAGGGGAATTAATGCAGTCAAGTGTGACTACTGTGCAGGAGAGGCGATCAAATTTATGTGACACAGTTTTATTACACATATGTCTGCATTAACATCCACCAAATGTTGTTCCATGAAGAGCCTGTTAACACTTTTGTTAACTGTTTATATCAGACTTGTCAAATAACAAGGACATTTCTTCTTGACACATCAGTGTTGTTTAACAGCATTTTTGCCTTTGATTTTGGATATGCTGCAAATAGAGGCAGTCTGTAGTGTGTGAACACCACATTTGATCTGAAGACATTTGGAAGAGCTTAGACATTTATGAGTTTGCCTGGTAAACTTGAGACTATTAAATTAGCAGATTTAAATAATGAATTGTTACTCTGAAATATCTGCAGATGGGAGAGGGTTTGCAACAGACCTCACTCAGGACATCTGAATACATGATGAAGAATAAGATCCGATGTAATTTCGGTTTTATTTCTGCTCTGGAGAGAATGACGTTCAGCTCAGCAAACATAGTGAGCTTCCTTACATGCGCTCGCTTTTAACTGTGTGAAAGGAAATGCTGTTTGAATGGCACACAAATCTACAGCCCTGATCAATAGCTTGAGGTAAACCCAGCCAATTCAGCCAAGATTCATCTGTCTCAAGGACTGGAGCAGCACCGTACATCTCCCTGACTAAAGGATTTGGAGAGAGGAGAAAATGAACTGCTAAGTGATGGAGGGCAGCGGTAGAGGTTTGGTTTCTGCTGGCGAGAGTCTCTGTGTGTCGACAGGACGATGAGCAGTGTCCTCTGTCAGAAACCATTAGTACATGAGGGAATCACCTCTCCTCAAACACCGGAGTAAAGCTATCTGATCCCCACACAGAGAAGCAATCTGCCAGGAAAAAGTGCAAACTTTTCTCCTTTTCAATAGTTTCCTTCCCCTTTTTGATCTGGTCAGAGAGATGATCCTTTGAGATGTGTGCAGGTTTGCTCCTGAAGCTCCTGTCATCTCCCCCACACAAGTCTTCAGTCACTTCATCTGTCCTTCAGACGTGGAGATAAAGATGGTGTCTGCACTTTCGTCTAATCTCCACTCCTCTTGTCAGGGAAGCTCTTCTTCAGGACACTTATTGTGTCCTTGCAGCCATGAAGCTCAAAGCCTGAGATCTGTCATGCTCCTGATGCAGCATTGCCTTGCTGGATGTTTAACAAGGCTGCCCAGCGCTCAGGCTTGCCTTATATCAGCGTCAAACTGATGTTCGTGAGAGGACCTGGATTTCTGACCAGCCTCTGGATTATCAGGCACCTCTGGGATCCTGCTGCATCTTTCGCAGGAATTTCCCCCGAGGCAGGGACGCCCAGAAGACATTGTTGCCGGAAGGTGGATTTATACTTGAAAGGAAATCAAAGTCTTCCATGTTTGCAGATCTAAATTGTGTGGGCTGATGGGGAAGCTCAGTCGTCTGTTGGCTTTATCTCTGAGATGATCAAAGTTCAAGGTAGATATCGTATCTACAAGCTTCAGCGCGGTCAGAGCTTTGACGGCCGTCTGAATGTGTTCAGCTCCTTTGCAGCTGGATGTATGGTGAGTGTAAGTCCATGTCTGTGAAGGTCAGGAGGTCAGGCTCATGTCATCTGTACTCATATGGTCTGATGTTGAGGACAGCAGCATCCATCTTTCAACTTTCCCGACCAGAGCTGCACGATATTGGGAAAAAATTACATTGCAATATTTTATTTTTCTGCTATATATATTGCGCTATGAAATCTAATCTATTTTTTTCTTACAAACAAAAATGGGGTGAGCACATTTACATTCTCATTTTAAATGATTTAAACATCGACACCATTGTGTCAACTGATTATTATGCGCGAGGGAGAGAGAGCAAGAAAACGCTTGTGTTGTTTGAAGACGGTGAGTGTGCGTCAGGGGCTCTCTCTCTCCCTCTGTCTCTCTCTCTCTCTCTCTCTCTCTCTCCCTCTGTCTCTCTCTCTCTCTCTCTCTCTCTCTCTCTCTCTCTGCCCTGTTAAACTGACAAGACTTAAAAACACATGCTAATGATAAACTTTCACTCTATGATGGTTAAGCGAATCACATTCATCAAGGGCCGGGGAGCAGCTTGCCTGTAAAGTTAATGAATAATGGATCAACTACGACAGCCTACATCACACATCCTGCGATGTGACTATCGTGGACTTTGTCCAATACAATATTCAAAATACCCCCCAAACATAGTGATAGATTTAATATGATTCATCATGTGTTAAAAGAATGAACCGTCATTTATTATTGATTCCTGAAGTCCAGAAGTTTTCATCATTAAATCTTCAATCAAAATCAACTGGCAAGGTGAAAAAAGGAAAGTTGATACATTTTAATTTATATTAGCATTTGTTTATTTTAATAATAATAATAATGTTATAATAATGTATTATTTGAATAGTTTTAAATCATCCTGCACCCTATTCCTGACCCGTCCCCTGGTTCAGAATCCCCTGGTTCAGAATCATTCGTGGGACAGTAACCCAGAGAAAGTGCTGCATGATGATCTGCTGCTGCGCTAGTGTCACGGCACACACACATCAGCTGTCCATTCTCTGTGCCCCCCTGCCTTGTTTTTCTGGTTTCCCCTCAGTAGCGTCATCATTTTCTGATTACACATTCAGAAAGACCGATATGGCATGGCAAACACACACATGCACACAATCACAATCGTCCTGCTGTTGATAGCGAACGGTTTCCATCAGGGCAAACCTGGACAGACTGTGATCTGTTCATGACTGCTGATGCTGCGAGACTTCAGTGCTTGTGAAAGTGAGAGTGTCTCAGTTTTCATTAGGGAACAGAGATCTGATCATGCCACGCTGGAGTGTTTGGACAGCTTGATCCATGACTCATCGGTCTGAATGTGTGAACAGTTCTGTCCAGCAGCATCTGCTCCCTCTCCGAACAAACTGAACAAACACACAGTCAGAGCTCAGTGATCTAGGAGAAACTGCACACGGCCGTTTGACACTTGCATCAAACGCATAATTAATTTGAATTACAGACCAGCACAGTGCATGAACCTGCTGTCATCTGGGAAAAGAGTCAGTGTTTGCACACACACACACACACACACACACACACACGTGCACTCGTCTCACACGTCTCATCTCAGTCTCAATCAGGAGACCTACATCTCGGACAAAGCAGATAAACTTATAAAATCAGATTTTAATATTTGGGTGAAGTATCCCTTTAAGACTTTGGTTCATCTTGGCCAAACTCTGTAAACATGTTTCTGAAGGGTCACGTGTTTGAGCTTCTGTGTTTACCAGATTTGATGCACTCTATTTACAGTATGTGTGCCAGGCACAGTTTAGCGTTCAAATGAAAGGATGAATTAAGGAATATGAACATGTCTGAGCTAATGCTAACAGACAGCCAATGCCATTAATTAACAGATTATTGATATATCAGATGACTGATCGTTGAGCTGTTATAGTCACGAGTGTCGTCGAGTACCGGGTTGATCCAGAAATCTGACATGTCCCAATAGAGCTGTGCATTACTGTAAACTTCTGTCTCCTGTTATGCTATTGTTTTTCATTTCATTAGTAACTTTATTTGATCTTTCTGATGCAGTTTGCATAACTGAAAAGCCTTTATGGTAATGTATAAATGCATTATTTACAAACTATTAGTAGCATTTATAATTAATTTAATAATTGTACAGGTGTTTGTAGTGACTGTGTTGGTAGCGTGACACTAATGTCAGAGTGATGGTGTCTGTGTGTGCGTGTGTGTGTGCGTGTGTGTGTGCGTGTGTGTGTGTGTGTGTGTGTGTGTTTGAGGAGAGTGCAGGGACAGAATAAGGTGGCTGTGGTGGGATGTGTGCCGCAGGCTGAAAGAGCTGAGCATCATCAGGGTGGACGCTCACATGATGTGTTGATCGAGCTGCTGATCGCTCCTCATCTGTTCTGTGTGCAGAAGTGAATGAGACACAGCGCTGTTGTTTCCAGGTGTATTCGAGTGAGGTAAAGCTGCAGTCAGGTGACGAGTCAGAGTCACACGGTGGGCGGGCGATGATTGTTTGGTCTTACCGTTGGAAAAATCACCTTATGCAAATGAGCAGGTGATTTGCATATTGTTCCTGTGCCATTGAGTCTCTGAGGATGAATGTGTGGAGAACTAATCAGTTCTGTGTTCTAGAGAATGAAGCTGTGGAGCAGAGCCGCGGGCTGACAGGAACAGGCCTGTTTATTATATTTAATTACATTATTTATGGTGTGCTGTTCGACATAGCGTGTGGGATTACCAACACACTCATGTTTATGAAGGAGATTGTTCAATAATGAATAGACTGAGCCTGAGCCTAACCGGTCAAGTTTTGCTCAAGTGCTGCTTTTAACAAAACATACACAAATAAGCAAACCTTGATTATTTCTGGTTTTAAGTGACGTGTCATTCAGCCAAGAATGGTGACCCATACTCAGAATTTGTGCTCTGCATTTAACCCATCCAAAGTGCACACACACAGAGCAGTGAACACACACACACACACACACACACACACACACACACACACACACACACACACACACGGAGCAGTGTTCATCATTTATGCTGCGGCGCCCGGGGAGCAGTTGGGGGTTCGATGCCTTGCTCAAGGGCACCTAAGTCGTGGTATTGAAGGTGGAGAGAGAACTGTACATGCACTCCCCCCACCCACAATTCCTGCCGGCCCGAGACTAGAACCCACAACCCTTCGATTGGTAGTCCAACCCTCTAACCATTAGGCCACGACTTCCCCACTAAGTAAGTGTGTGTGTGTGTGTGTGTGTGTGTGTGTGTGTGTGTGTGTGTGTGTGTGTGTGTGTGTGTGTGTGTGTGTGTGTGTGTGTGTGTGTGTGTGTGTGTGTGCGTGCGTGCGTGCGTGCGTGCGTGCGTGCGTGCGTGCGTGCGTGCGTGCGTGCGTGCGTGTGTGTTGGTCATGAGGATGAGTGTTCATCAGTAATGTGTGTGTGGCAGAGATGCTCACAAGTCTCTGAGCTAGAGTCCAAGTCAAGTCTCAAGTCTCTGAGCTAGAGTCCAAGTCAAGTCTCAAGTCTCTGAGCTAGAGTCCAAGTCAAGTCTCAAGTCTCTGAGCTAGAGTCCAAGTCAAGTCTCAAGTCTCTGAGCTAGAGTCCAAGTCAAGTCTCAAGTCTCTGAGCTAGAGTCCAAGTCAAGTCTCAAGTCTCTTTATTATATTAAGTCTCTGGTTATAATAAATGTTGCATCACGTACAGCGACCCATCCAAGCTGCTTAGAACACTGCATAGCTATATATAAGGAATTCAAAGCATGTAATATGTTATTATGACAACTCTATTTATTAGCATACAATATCAACTTTGATTTTGGTATATAATCAGTGTAAACAGGCTATTGCAACATGACAAAAACACCAAGAATGCTTTACTTTTAAGTTAATATCTGTATTTTGCATTTATGGATTCAGTAATGGCCTTCTGTCTGTCCTGGCTGTATAGCTGCACACCTCTTGTCTGGCTTAAGAATGAACAAAGCTACGCTGACTTATGTTATTCATACAATACCTACTCACAAATAAACATCAAAAACAAAGCCGGCTGCAATGAATTTCTGTGCAAAACAGCTTTTACTACAAACACTTCAACACAAGAACATTGTTATCACACAAGAACATTTTGATAGAGAACCAAAAATATTTAAAGTAGATAAAATTAGAATAAATAAAATGGAAATGTCTACATACTATTACTACTGTAAACTTTGCAAACAGGACATCAGCCCCTTCAAGTCAATGAACAATAACAAAGTGGGCTGCAATGAATATCTGTGCAAAACGTCATGGCTCCTCTCCTACCCAATGACTGGAGTACTCACGTGAAGGATGCGTGCACAACTAATAACTAATATCATCACGCTATAAAGGGTTGGCCTGCGCTGGGTGCGCCCCTCCCCCTATAACTGTTCTGTCTCGCGGAGGAGCTCATTTGTGTGCATCTGTGTGAAACACGCGCTCTGAAACACGCATAGGAAAAAAGAGCGACAGAAAGAACGGCTCCCCTCCAGCCGTGACTCGGCTCCCATCGTTCATGTTTATGAGCCGTTCAAAAGAATCGGTTCGTTCGCGAACGTCACAACTCTAACAGCGAGCTCATCTGACGTTTACTAAAAATTAACATTGTTCACGAGTCCCGGAGCTCGAGTCCGAGTCGAGTCTGAAGTCTTTCGAGGACGAGTCTCAAGTCGAGTCTGAAGTCACTGTTTGTGCGACTTAAGTCGCACTCGAGTCCGAGTCTCAAACTCGAGTCCCCATCTCTGGTGTGTGGCTGAGCAGGGTGATGAGCTCCTATCACTGTCCCACGGAGAGATGCTCTAAACCCCATCGACCCGCACATGCTTCACCAGACCGGTTTATAGCTGTAGAACATGTGGAACGGCTCAGGGCTTCAGTCAAACTAAACACAGGGAAAACTGACAAATCAAGCAGGAGTTCAGTTTGTTAGCATTCTCTTACAGCATTTATTAATCTATGCTAGTGTGAATTTATACATACGTTTTATTTGCATAAATTACAGTTTCTTTTTGTCACATTACATTTTTTTTTCACATACAATTGTTTATATTTATATAAAAACTCACCCAGGCCGACATTTTGACATTATATTTATGTATATGTATGTATATTTTACCATTTATGCGCATGCCAAAAAACTCCACATATACTCTGCTTGCTCCATCTCGGAGCGCGTGCACACAACACAAGAGAACGGTCTCTTACACAGTTCATGCACTTTTAGTAACTCTTTTTAAAATGATGCATGTCACATTGCAGTATTGGACTGATTTGGATGTTACGTTTCTGCTTGAAATGAATGGAACAACTTGTGGCACACATGAAACTGAACCTAAATTGGATTCATCGCACTATTACTGCTAGTTCACTTTGAGTTGTTGTCTTTTTAAATACGTCACACGCATGAAAGACACATGATAGAGACGTGATATTGCAGTCATTGCTGTAGTTTTAACATCATTGAGAGGATATAAAAGATCACGATCATTCCTAAAAAAGATGTTTGGTAGAATGTTACCAAACAATTCTTGTTACCATTGATTTCTACAGTATGGACAAAACATTCTTAAACATTTCTCAAATGATCTGGAAAACACCAAATTCATAACTACACTACAGTGTTTTCCAGTTTACCTTGTCATGAAGTTTATCATTGTCATGACTGTATAACTAAATATATAACAGATCTTGTGCGGTTTATCACTTCACATTGAGGCAGAAGCGCTGCACACTTTCATCCCACCTAATGTTCAACCACAACTAACCGGTTTGACCAATATCACTGAAACCAGAGGATACTGTACTGGTTTGAATATTAAAATATCTTGACACATGTCAGACCTCTTGACCTTTTTAAACACCAAACTATTCTCATCCACACTGATTCATTGATGAAAACAAGTTAAAATATAGAATATGTGAAGACACTCTTGCATTCAGTTTAGTTTTATACTTTACATTTATAAAAGTAGTGAGTTAGATCATGTGAGATCTCCCAGTGCTGACACTGGTTTGACTGCTGCGGTCAGAATCCTTCATCCCCAGTGATGCTCCTCTTGCTGTTTCACTGCTGTCCATGAAGCAGATCCAGACAGAGATCAGGAGAACCACATCGCTAACGTTTCTCCTCATGGACAAAGACTCTAGAGTTTACAGATGGTCCATGAAAAGGCCTAACGTCTTTAACATTACAGTGCTGCAGCACCCTGACTGCACAGTTCCTCTGTCGCGAGCGGATCAAGGCACAGCACATATTTGTCTGGAGGTCTCGAAGCGTTTGATGAAGTTGCCTCAGCACATCTTTGTTTTGTCTAGACAACAGACTTCCACGTCGTCCCTCATTGCTTTCAAGTAGTTTGCTTTAAACACAGTTTCTGTGGGGAATCAGACATCTGATGTTGAAGTTCTTCTGTCCAGGGCTGGGTTTACAGCTGAGGGAGCAACACATCAGTGCTGCTGAACAGACCCACCTCCTGCTGCTCCCAAACATCTCTGCCAGCACATCAAAGAGTCCACTCAATAAAATTACCTTTCTTCTGGCCCTTTGACGTGCTTCTGGAGAGCTGCGCTCCGAGCCGCTGCCAGACTGGGCTGAGATTGGGCTCCCATTAGGGCAGAATTGATTTCTGTTGCAGTGTTTTAGATGCATGTAGCAGCAGCCGTCTCTGGGTTGAATGAATAACCCCAGACAGGAGAGCAGTGGCCTCGGGATGCTCATATAACCACAGGGTGTGACACACAATGGACACAAATTCCCTTTAATACTGTAGACCTGCTCCTGCTCCTCACCGCCTGCATGCAGAAATGAGCTCAGCGGAGAAAGATTACCGCTCCAGCAGACTCTCACCAGTACAGGCCTCTTTATTCTCACTACATTTGCAATCTGTCTTTTTCCCTTTTTCTTGAGTGTCTACTTTTTCTTTCTGCAATAGTTCAGAGTGGAGTGACAAACAACGAGACGGAGCAGTGTTGACGGCTGTCACTTCACTGATCAGTTCTTTAATTCACCTGATGACGCCTGTGACGCATCATTTCATTGTTTTCTGATTATTGATGGTTTATATGGAGTGTGTGATGTCTTAAACACAATTCGGACGGTAACTGTTTCTCATGATATGCAATATGCTTTGTTTATTACCATCTGATTCCAGAATGCTGGCGTTTTTCTCCCACTACGTGCTGAATTACTTATTGTTTTTTGACAAACACCAAAATTTAATTTCTGTCTGAATCCACATCCCTGTGTTTACAAGAAGCAATCAACTGAAAATTCAGTATGAATATTTTTTAACCGCTGCTGAACACTGTACGGTAACTGCTGCATGCTTATTTATTACTGGGGCAATATTTCATAATAACTGCTCCATCACAGCAAGTGGAAGGTGTTTAGAAGAAAGAGAAGAAAAGCACATAGAAATTTGAGATGGACGGACTGAAATCAAAATTTCAGTTTACTTTGATACACATTCCTTGTTTTATCAGTTCATCAGTGCACATTATTCCAGAGATGATAGTTAGCTTGTCTTTGTTAATCTTTCTCCTCTGCTACAGCTGTCTGTCCCAAAGTAACATGATGCTGATGAAGAAACACAAATTAAACTTTGACTAGCACTGATGCATGATGGGAGAAACAGAACAGATAACAAAAGTGTCTACTATGTGCTCAAAGTTTACAATTTGTTTTGGCAGGTTAGGTTAGTGCCGCTTTTCATGAGTACTTCAGCAGGACTTTACTACAGTGGGTGCACTTCACACACACAGACACACACACACACACACACACACACACACACACACACACACACACACACACACACACACACACACACACACACACACAGAGCTCTTTGTTTCAGTGAATAGCTACAGTAGCTTTCTGCTCATCACTGAAGGTGAAACAAGAACTTTTAAATAGCCTTGTTAGCAGGAGTTTGGAGTTGGCTGTTTCTCTGTCTCTCTGTTCATCTGATCAGAGGTGTGGAGGTGAAGTTCTCCTGCTGTGAGCGTCAGGAGGAGACCGGAGGCTGACCGCTGCCTCTCTCTGTCCACTTGATCAAACCACAGCCGCTTGAAAGAAGAAGAAGCATCTCGCCCCCACAGCGACAGGAAGACAGCAGCAGAATCTCTAGCTTCAGCATAGCTGTTAAGACAACGTTCACTATGTCACACACTTAAAGGAATAGTTCACCCCAAAAATAACATTTTTATGAAAAATAAAATCAAGATCAGGAGGAGTGTGTTTCTTCATCAGGTTTAGAGAAATGTACCACTGTATCAGAATCTCATCAACGGATGCTCTGCAGTGAATGGGTGCCGTCAGAATGAGAGTCCAAACAGATGATAAAAACATCACAATAATCCACAGCAATCCAATCCACAAATTCCTCACCAAATATTTGTTAAGAGCTGTTTAAACGCTGCTTGATCTGTGCAGATTTCTCTCCTGATTCAGACCAGAACACTTGTTCACTGGAGGAAGTGTTATTATGGATCGAGTGCTGGTCAAATCCTAGTGCACTGCCTACATTACACATGAATCCTTCGCCGTGAACATGATCCCAGAATACAGTGGGACGAGCTCAGTGTAAAACATCAGATCTGCTGAGTTTCTGAGCAGAGTGTGTGTGCATCACTAGATGAAGCGTGAGAAGACTCATGATGTCCTGCTTCAGGTGTTCTCCATCATCAGATCTCTGCTAATGATCACATTCGTCTCTCTGATGGTCTGAACCGCTCCGCTTCTGTCTTTGATTTCTTTTTCTTTTACAGTGTGAATGAGAATAGACACCATTCTGCTTGTCACAGTGAGTCTGGAGAAATATTCATCTAATATTATAGACGAGATGCTCATTTTCATCTTTTAATGAAATGTACATGTGCACACATTTCAATCTAATTTCTAATGTAGAATAAATGCTCCTCAGAGTGTAGAGTCATCAGACTTCATTGAGATGCGCCGAGACTCTCATGTGCTGCTCACGATGCACTTTGTGTATCAGTTGTAAAAGCTAAAACACTACAACAACTGTTATTATGGATTAATAGAGTTCATATGGATATAATCAGGAAGCACTGATGGAGCAGCAGATGCCCACACACTCAGTTCCTCGAGGCGTTGCTGTGATCACACTCGTTCAGGTGAATCTGCTTGTTTCAGGTCAGTAAAGATGAAGCAGAAGGATGTCTGAAGTTCTTCATCAGTTGTTTTGTTTCCTCTGGATGTATCTGGGTGTATGGTTGGGTTCCAGTGTGATGTGGTCTCTGTTTCCCAGAGGATGGAGACACTGGAGGCTCTCAGAACCCTGCATCAGAACACTACGTCACACCTCTGGCTCTGGATCTTTTCCTGCAATTATTTGCTTGTACATGGTTGTATGAATTATTTAGCAAATTTGATTACACTTCTGTCTGGGTGCAGAAATCAAGTGATGTCAGTAAATGTAGGCTGTGGTGTGTGTGTGTGTGTGTGTGTGTGTGAATCTGTGTGTGTCTTTCTGTGTGTGTACGTGTGGAGTCATGTGAACCCTCAGACATATCACACTGTTTTATTATGCTGCGGTACAAAAGTGCATTTATGAAAGATCTCTGCAGGTGTCTTCTGTCCTTCATCTCTCTCTCTCTCTCTCAGAGGTCTCAGTGGTCTGATGTATAAATGTAGTGCACACACAAAATGGTCATGGAAATGTGCGTATGCAATTTTCTACGCATATCAGGAGTTACAAAAAAATAACCTAGGCATAAATATGTGTGTACTGTAAGGACTCTAGATCAATGGAAAAAAAATTACACCTATCTATTTCCATAAAAAATATAGGCTATAAACATTCTAAAATATATTTTTACCTTTTAGGCAAATTGCATAAATTAGAATTGAAACTAGTTGCTTCTTAAAAGGCTGAGACAGGGTGGAGACTCACGTACACGTCTTCCTCTGACTGGGTGTTACAAGGGGATTTTTGCGCAGGTTCTGGTATACACATGGCTTTATAAATCTGAAAACTTTCAGAATCCCTGATAACCCAGTTTCCATGAACACCCATCAGGCTCGAGATGTCTGGCTGCATGTCAAAGACCTTGTTATTCCTTTATTCAGGATTGTCTATATCAAGTCGTGATGGGATGCTTGTGTATTGTGTGTGTGTGTGGATCCGGTTGTTTTGGTGTGAGCGTGCCATTCTTCAGAGATCTCCGTCTCTCCTCACTGCTGCTGCATCTCAAGGACTCGGAGTTCAGGTCCATGTTGTCGTATGCTTTGTTCGGTCTTCTCTTGGGCATCAGTCTGTATTGAAGGCCTGCGGTGTGATGATTCTGTTCCTCTTGTGATGAGCGTGTGTGTGTGTGTGTGTGTGTGTTGCAGGTCACTTTGTGCGTCTGCTGGGTCAGAAGAAGGAGAAGGCGTCTGGGAGGAGGGCGGCTGGATCTGCCCGAGATCAGGAAGAACCCATTGATTGAATTAATTTCCATGAACACAGGGTCAGAGGAACACACTTCAGCTGCGTTCACACTAGCAGTAACATCACTGTTGACAGTCAATCAGTTCTCTTGCAGCTAAATACAAACATATGAGAGGCAAAAGACATAAAAACAAAAAATAATGATAAACAGAGCCTGCTTTTTTCTATTGCGTATGTTCATCCACATCAGAAGTGCACACAGCCTCTCCTCCGTCTTTCCATCAGTTCCAGAGCTGAGACATGAGCTCTGCTGAATCCTGCATGTTCTGTGTGTCTGTGTGTGAATGAACAGTGTGACACCCCGATATATGAGCACACAAAGACATGAACATGATCTCTAGAACTGCTCTGAGAGTCACTTCATGAGCATCTTACCCTTTCTTTTGAGAAAAACTATTGTCATATTACGTCATATTACATACAAACAGAAGCTGAAAGGTCTTCACAGGAACCTGTCAAATGAAAAGTTGATCTTCCTTTACTTCCTCAACAGACAACAAAACAGGCACTTTTTGGTTGTTAAAGGCGTTCAAACTGTTGTTTGCTCCTTCGCTGGCTCAAATCTAGCGCTGCTTTTGTGTTTGTGCTGTAAGTTCAGTGATGATTCTCTCCGGCCAATCTATGATCAGCAGAGTTTACACGTCATGTTTTGGTAATGATACGGTTGACTTGGGACCTCAGCCGAGGTGGTATTACAAATAAACCAGGTAACAGGCACTGTACCCAGTGGAAACCCGAAACCCCCAAAAGAGAACCGAACCATGCAGTGGAAAAGTGCCATATGTGAGCCAAATGTCCTGCCAAAGGATAGAACTACTGGTACATACCCCCCCCCCCCCCGCCCCCCTGTATTTTTAGGGAAACATGCTTCTAAATCACAACAAATGAAGTATTTTCTAAATATTCAATTGCCTGTAGTTTTTTGTGAGGGCCAGGTTCATGGGAAGGAATACAGTTTGGACAGTAGAAAGCCATGAACCATGAGACATGAAGACCAGTGTGTGTGTGTGTGGTTTGTTATATATGTGTACGACGGTCGGCTGTGTTTTGAGCATCAGTCTGCTTTAGTTTGTTTGGTGTTTTCTGTAACGTAAGCTCTATTCAGACACCGAGAGCTGTTTTTCGGCTGATTCTGCATGTTGAATTGGCAGCGGATACTTTGGATAAAAGTGTCTGCCAAATGATTAAATGTAAATGTGAACTGTCTGAATGAATCAAACTGAATCACAAGCCATTTGGGACTTCTTGCAAACCTGTTTGTCCTATTAGATAAAAAGAATGTTTCCGTCAGGAATCTGACATTGATTCTGATGAGACACACTCAGCATGATTGTTTCACAAGCACAAAGAGATGTTTCAGCGTGAGCTTCTGCTGAAGTGTGAAAGAGTGAGTTCACTGCGTCAGCACTCTCTCCGTCTGCCACTGTGTACGACTGATGCTGATCCCAGAACACACTGTGTAATTACAGTACCATCCTCACACTTTCTGTGACCCACTCATTACAGCATTGCTCTGTAATCTAGGAGCCTGATCCAGATTGTGTGTGTGATGTTCACACTGAGATTGTTCACATTGCTGGAGCTTCAGTGAAGCGAGCGCCGGACTTGAGCTTAAAGACGTTGTATGAGTCCTCGTTATGGTCGTTCATCAGTGTCTCTGACAGATTCTCAGTGATTGATGTGTGTCTGATGAGCGTCTGCAGGATTCGACTCGGGTCGTGCATGAACTTGACTGATTAAAGCAACCGGACTGATTCAGTGACTCATTCTTGCTTAGTTCCTGATGAATCAGGTGAATGAACGCTTCTGTGACTCACTCGATAAGACTGGGATTTGTCACCTACTGGCGGGTTTGATTTCAGAATTAAAAATATTATTTCATTTCATATATCTATTTTGAAAATTGTATGCAAAAACAATATTGTTAAATGTATAGTTTATGTAATGGGTAAAAGTAAGTAATGTTGTGGTGAAAATAAAATGTATTTGTTCCTGTTTAGTGCTGTGACGTGACTGGATTTGCTAGGTTTGTTAGCTGGGACGCTCTCCTCCTCTGGGAGGACGCTGGAGGTCTGATCGCTCTGTAATCTGCCTGTTTGCTCAACAGCGTTCAACAAATCCCCAGCATGCCAGGGCCTTAATTAGAAACTTGTGTCTCAGAGCCACTTAGAACCAAATGAGATGCAAATGGAAACACCTCGAGATGTGTAGGAGAGTCTTCACGGGAGGAGAACACGCTGTTTTGGGACTTTGGGACTTTTTGCTGTTTTCCTGCCCAGTGAAGTCTGCTTATTCATGAGGATTTCCTAAACCAATCGTCTGTTTCAGCCAAGTCTAGCTGCTAGTCATGTGTTCTTGAGGTCCTTTATTGAAGGAAATGAATTCTCATTCTGTTAAATATTGTCTTAAACTGCGCTGATGTTTGAACAGTGTTTGACATAAACCAAGACTCTCCTGACTGCTGCTGGGAGGAATCAGAAGATCAAAAATCAGCCCTGATCACATCTGAGTTAGGAGTGCTCATGTTTGGACAGGAACCAGGCTAAGTCTGATTGTGTTTGCTGTAGTTCTTGAAATGTGGTGGTTGAAGGTCAGATATGAGCGAGTCATGTTGTTTATGAGCAGATTCAGGAGTATCGTGACGTCTGTCTGTTCTGCGCTCATCTCGACACAATGAGATCTTTAATAAGCTGAATCTCTCTGGGGTTCAGCAGTGCACTCTCTAGGGCTCTCGTCTCTCAAGAGCACTGATTTTGATTGTGTGTCTATGATTGTTTCATGCTTCGTTTGCTAATGGCAGCAGGTTAAAGGAGGCGTTCGTTTGCCTGAATGCTTCATCTGTCCTACAGGAGCATCAGGTACGTCAGGAGCGCTCATGAAGACACACACTGACACTGACCATCATCTGGATTCAACACTTGAGAGTTAGTCCTGTGAGAGAGCCGGCTCAGAGAAGTGTGTGGAGCGTTTCTGTCAAACACTCACACATGGTGTCAATGTTTCAGAGTCGTTAGCTGAAGTTAAACAAGCCAGTGTTTGTATGCGGCTAGATTTATAGGTCAGATCTCTGATTTCATATGTGAGGTTATCAGCTCAAAGCGTGACGCTCCTCCGTGTCACTCTGCCTTTAGTCGACTCCAGAGCTGTTTTTAATTAGCTTTCGGGCCACTTTGACATCAGGCCTGACATTAGTAAGCTGTGCAGACAGAGAGCTCTTTGTCAGGCTGGACGTCCCATCCATCATCTAGTCTTTTATCGGTCTCAGAGCTCAGATCCTGAGGCGGTCAGCTCCTCTCCAGACCTGACACACTCTCACACTCTGAAATGCAGCACACACACAGACACTTGTGTCATTCAATGAATTTGAGTTTGTGACTTTGATTGGACTGAGAGATTGTTTGTTGCTGTAATCTTATCATGTTGGGTCTGTTATTCTAGTAAAAGTGAAGTTACCCCCCCCCCCCCATTCATTGATCTCTCTTTGAAGGTCTGGTTCACTCGGAAATGCATCAGAATGTGATTTCATGGCTTTAACTTGGTATATACAACATCGAGTATATATATATATATATATATATATATATATATATATATATATATATATGCTTTTGAGCTTATATAATGGTAAAATGGAGCTTTTCTGTGCAGTTACATGTTTAGTTTAGTGTTTTGTTCTTGAGCTCCACGTTGTGTTTCTGCTCCTCTGTGACTATTCTCCCAGATGCCTGATAGCTGCTGTTTTATTTGATGATGGTGGCATTTTATTTGAGAATCTCAGTGTTGCTATAAAGCAAAGTTAGATGAACACATGACCTCTTCCAGGTACAGGAGAGTAGTTGACGTCCTCCGTCCTGACACTGATGGAGACTCACACAAGCCTGAACACATCTGCCTGTTAAACATCTGGATTCTTCTGCTTACTTCTGTAATTTAATTATTGGTTACAGTGGGGTATCGGTGGCACTGGTCTGATTGAGTTGGTTCAGCAGATGGACACGCACTGTTTGATGTGGATTATGGGATGTACAGACTGATGAAGTGAAAGAGACCAGGTGACATGGTTTGAAGTCTTCAAGTGGATTCTTACAAACGCTGTGCTCATGCCCATATGATAAGTTCTTGACCAGTGAATTATACTCTCTTAAATGAACTATAGTCTCGTGCTTCAGAGAGAGTCACTCGTGAATGCTGAGAGCTGTGGCACATGCAGCTCTTTCTGGCTCATCCTGCTCTGATCAGAGACATGTGTCATGTGAAAAACATTTATCTTATGGCTTTGGCTAGTTTAACGAGTTCCCATTGGCCCCAGTCTGGAGCAGCTGTTCCTCACCGCTGCTGGAGCACATTAGGGAAGAGAGACAATACGAATCACCAGAGGCATTTATTTCCACATAAGATGCATTTCCCTGTAGCTTCTGGGCAGATGAAGCATTCAGAGATGTTTAGGTAAAGAAACAACAGCACTATTGTGTGTATAAAACTAACACCGGAGTCTCATCATGTCCAGCGATTGCGGTGATAAGAGCTTGACCTTGGATACCTTCATTGAAATTCAGTTTCATTGGTTATAATATCAGCCGTCTCTCTCCAGAGAGCTCCACACAACTCCATTAACATTTAAATTAATTCAGATGTTCTTGAATTCTTTTATTTCAGTTGTCGCACATATTGTAGAATGGCGTTCACATTGTGTTGGTGTTATATTAACACATCATAAATAATGCATCTTGCCTTTGGCTGCAGTCTGTGTGGAAACATGAAGCTAAAGACGCTTGGAGCTCCAGGCTTCACCTGACCTTCCTGGATCTTCTGAAACTCTGACCTCATGCCTGAAAGCAAAATGGTGCACTTTTGAAATGGAGTCCTATTTTATTTGATTCTGAACAGTAAATGCATTATAAAGATCAATTCAGTACACACTGCAGTACGGCTCTGGTGATGAGCTGAGCTCGACCCAGCACTACATGACTGTAACTACTGAGTTATCGTTTCTTTTCTGTTTGACGTGTCCATCAGTAATGAAAGAGACTTCCTCATATGTGCTCACTGGAGTTAGCATGTTGTGCGTTTAGCATCTATGCATCTATTGTCCTGCTGTCAGTATGGTTTTCGTTGTCTTGTTATCGTAGCCTGTAGTCCATGCTGGAGCTGGTTTTGGGGTTATTAAGCGTCTGTGTGCTCATCGTTCTGCAGCCGGTGGTGTGTGTCTGTGGTTGATGTGGTTTGTCTGGGACGGGACACTTGCTGATGATGTAGAGCTCTGTCCGGCTGCAGACGGAGGATGACCCGCTAGCGCTGACCTCTCTAGCCTCCGCTGCACACCTGCGAGAGCTCTAACCTAGTTTATCTGTGGCTGGCCTGCGGATCAGCCTGCGGTCTGCTGGAGGGAGGCATGGACATGTCTATTTGTCTTCTCTGTGGAGACGCATGGATGCGGGACAGATGCTGCTCTGCCACTGAAATCCCAAGTGATTGAAGAGCACTAGTTGGCCGTTACTGCAAATCTGACAAATGAGTTAGTCTGCCCTTCTAAAGCAGCCTCCATTGATGGAAACAGCAGGATGATGCCGAAATCAGGCAGAATTACTCCAGTAATAGTCTGATTCTGCCTTTGAGTCTCCTCACGCTAACAGACTTCAGTCTGGTGTCTGACAGACGCTCAAGCCCTGATGATGACCCTCCTAACCAGCTTGAGCAGAACTTAGTGTTGAGCTAATTATGTTTTTGCTCTGTTGAATCACAATTATATCCTTTAGTTTTGGGAAGAGCTGCTGTGTTTTGTGTCACATGATCTTTGGTGTGTTTTTATTTTAATTTTTTGTTTGGTGTCCTCTTGTCTGCAAACAAGTCCTGTCTTTAGAGTCACAGATATTAGTGTGGTGGAGCGTGAAAGGATTGCCAGGATTTGTCTGTGTTTTAGCTGTTTTCTCCAGCTCATTTATCAGAGGCTGTTATAATTACACATTTTATTTATCAGTGCAGTATTAGCTTGACATCTAATAAGCCTTAAACTATCATGCGCTGTCACCTCTTAACCGTGCGATTGCATCATTTAATGACACTATATATGAGTTCCATAAAATACACACGAATGAGTGGAATCAGGGTCGGAAATGAACGGGGGTATGGGGCAAAAATGCCACCAAAATGAACAAGAATGACTGCCAAATTCAAGGTATGGGGGCAAAAAATGCCCCTGCACAATAAGCTTAGTCTGTTATGGGTGTTGTTATTATAATAAGCCATTTGATAAATGGTTTTTAATGTTTTGCCTCCATACAGGGCTGTTTGTTAGGATGCAGTGGAAGTGATGTTGTCTGGTTGTGTGTATGAACTGAGGATGTGTGTGTGAGCCAGTGTTGAGGTCAGTAATTGGCTCTGAAGATGCCTGTAATCTGATGTGTGGCTTTGTAAGATTGATTGTATGGTCTGTGTTGAATCCAGAGCGTTTGGGATCCTCATCTCAGTTAGTCTCTGTCTCCATTTTTCAGGGTTTATCTCACAATCCCGTTCAGTGGATTATTTATGTTCATTGTTTCCAGGGCCAGACAGTTTAGCTCATGCTGTTGGCAGTGGTTTCTCTTGTGTTTGAGGAGAACTAGGCCAGCGGTTCTCTGTCTGTGCTGATGTGGATGAGCAGGTATCGTGGTGTTTGGGTGGTGTCTCTGTCCCCTGACGGTGGGGCCCCTGCTGACTCGGCCCTCGGGCCCCTGGAGGGTTGCCTGCTTCCTGAATGATTCTGCTGCCGGACGGCTCTGTTCCCTGAGGTAACTCCGGATGACACACACAATGGCTCTGGAAATATGAGGCGGTTATTCCTGCGGGTCGCCTGCCGTTATGAGTACTGTGGGTTTTATTGTGAGATTGGGTCATGAAGGATTTCCCAGTCAGTTTGTGAGGATGGCCACTGCCTCATCGAGCATCTGCGCAGCGGGAGCATCTACTGAGGACGGGTGGTGGAGGCAGGCCGTTTGCAGGATCACTAGCTGTACGCTTGGTCCGCAGTCCATCCTCTCCCAATGTTACAGTGCTGACAGAAACCAGCAGTTCAAAGCCAAGCTAAAGCTCTCTTTACTGGGACCACAGTACGGATGATTTTTAAGTTATTTACTACAAATAACTTTAATATTAAGAGTCTTATCATTTGTCTCTCTTCAAGTTTACCTACAGAAGCTTAACAAATGAAACCGGAATCAAACGCTCACATGATCCCTTTCATTTGTTTGCTTTTATATAATAATATTGATTTGTAATTCCATGATCTGGCAACAAATGGGTATTTTTAGGCGTTTGTTTTTGGGCTATCTGAGGCTCAATATCACCGAAGACATGAGCTGATGGAGCACTAACAGATGTATCGACTTCCAGCAAATACCACTTCATTTGTGAAGATATCATGTCATCTTTATGCTATGATATTCTGTTTTCCATTATAGTTTTACTTGAATCCATTTTACTGGTTAAAATTTTAGTTATAATTTTTGGGTAAAACCATGTACCTGTGGTACGTGTAACACTGATTCCAGGTATCCTGAGATGATAGTCATTATCATTTATATTTTTACATTTCTTAAATCCAAACAAAACAGAGCAAAATTTCCATAAGCATTCCACCCCAATCCCAATGAAGACAAAAACTTTCATTTTCATTTTAATCTCATCAAGTTGCAGTTTTCATCTGCTCAAGCAGAATTTTAATGTCATCTTGTGCTTCAGTAAGCTAAAACTAGCTAACGTAAAAGTTGGTGACTCATTGATATTGCAAAAATAAAATCATGTACAGTGTAGGGCAAAAACACATAAACAAAGGTCTACATTTCTCTTCATATTAAACTGGTTAAATGTAGATTGATTTAATCGTGCCCTGTGATACATGAACAGTGTTGATCTGGTCAGATTTCGCATTAAAACAGTAGGTAGTAGGAGCTTCACTTCAGTGTGTACTACACTGACACACACATCATGCAGACTTCACCTTTCAGCTACAGACTCCAGTTCAAGTTGCCATTTGAAATGATTCACTCTTCAGCCCTGCTTTTGATTTCTTTTTTTCTTTTTTTGGGTTCTTCTTGAAGCTGCGTTCACATGATGAAGATGACTGAACTCAAGCTGCTGATTTGAGGAGCACGAGTGCTTTGGTTCGGAAAGTTTCTTCTGTACAGTACATCATCTCTTGATGACTTTACTTTAATATTTTGCTGTTGTCAGGCAGAATGGAGACTGTCAACCACCTTTTTTGTTTTTTGAGAGATAATGTGTAAGTACATTTATGACATTTTAGATGCCAGTGTAATTTTACAATTCTTGTTTCAATTTAGATACAAGCAGTTAAACTACCAGCCTAACATGAAGACTAGATACAAATCACATCTGATAATCAGCTTCATCTTAAAGAGTTTTCATCAAAGTACAAGGAGTGTGAGTGACAAAACTACCTTTAAACTGATGTGAAGGTCACACATATAACACACCGAAGACCCTGCAGGGCACCTGACCTTTGAGTGTTTTCCAGATCTTACACCTCGCTGTGTTTATCAGACTGGGTTCAGCTCAGGTGCAGGCTTCAGATTGCCTCATTCTGTTGGTTTTTCATGGTAGTTCGTGTGGATGGGTGTAATGTGTGCTTCACTGAAACATGCAGCGGTCTGTCAGGCCAACACTGAATCCACACATCAGATATATCTCAGGGTTATTATAGGAGTGCTCACAGAGACTCGTGGAGTCCTCCGTTAGTGTAAAAGAGGAAAACACAAGCCCTGACTGAGAGCGTCTAGACCCGAGACAAAAAGCTTACTGCACAGACCCCAGATCAGATCCTTTCCTGATGTCTGATGGGAGAAAAAAGACTGGTTTCTGCACAATCTAAGATCATTTGGACATGGATGTTGATTCTGCTCAGTGTCTGCTCTCGCTGTGTCTGGATAAAAGCTCCTCCTTTAGACTGGGTCCAAATAATGGAAGAGAACATGATTCGTCTCTCAGATTCTCTTCAGACATGGAAGACCAACCCAGCTCTCCATTCATCATCACTTTGGCATCGTTAAATCCTGCCCAAGGTTTCCCAGAATCCCCTGCGGCTGTGAGCTCATATTCTCACCAGGCCACACTCTTGACTGCTGAGACGTTCTCTGTTTCTGCGTTTGGTTGATGATGTTCTTTATCTTTGTCATTAGATTATGAAAACTGAATCCTGTACCTTCTTTCAGATAAATGGGCTTAGATTTCAGGATCCAGCTGTTTCCACTGTTCTGTGTTGTAGTCTCGATCAGTTTTTGTCTTTTTCTGAAGCTCTCTCTTCCCAGCCCAGTTGACTTTCCTCCGTCCTTCAAACACACTGATGAACCGCTGGAAGAGCTGTGAAACTCAGTTCAAATTTCTTTAATCATGCTCTGAAGTAAGTAAGCCTCAGAGCAGCGCAGCGACTCGAGGAATGATTATTAGCGCGTGCTCGTGTGAGCTCGTGTGGGGCTCACGTCTGGCCCGTCCTCAGTGTAGTTTAGCTGCGTCTCACTCGTGGGGCTCAGATTAATACATGGAGGGAGCGGGGAGCATCTGGGGAGCTCTCAGCATTGTCACAGGACTGTTGAACAGGTAACAAAGAGTAAAGTGGGTTACTCTCACCAGGGGCCTGTTAGCCCCGCGCTGTGATGAAGTATATAGTCCGTATGTATCGCTGGTGTAATTAATGACAGGCACACGCAGCCGCGTCGACCAGCTTTCAGTTGAAGTAATTAAGTTATTTACTGCAGGTGTCTAATCAGACCCTGATAATTCTGTGCTGTCCGCGTGACGAGAACTGAACCTCTACGATAGCAGAATAAACACTCGTCAGAATTCAACAAGGAGCAGAAAACACTTCCCATGTATTCTATTGTTGATGTCAGGGCTTGTGTGAATTAAACCTAACAGTCGTAGCACTCTGTCACTCTCTTGATGTCCAGTATTCAGGTTATGTCCTGTAGTAAAACCACTGAGGAGCTCTACAAGCTTTCTGAGGGCCTCACCGATCCTGATTCACACTTACACATGTGGAGATCTTAAATCAGAGCAGAAAGTCTTCAATTCATAAAGTAATGACACTAAATGCTGGGAACAGAGATATTCAAGCGTTAAGCTTATTTGTAGTTTGTAAAATGAATGTAAAATGTTGTGTTTCAAAACTCTGAAGTGTTGCTAATGCAATACATTTAGAGACTATCATGTATTTTGTTCCATTTGATTTATTCCTTAGATTTTCTTTACTGAATTGAAAAGGTTTTAAATTGACCTTCATCAGACCTGCAGAATCCCTGGAGCTCCTGGTGATCGCACACAGTTAAAGATGGAGTGATTGTTTCTGTGCTCATGTATCTATTGATTATGAAGTCACGCAGCACCTGCATCTATAAACCATGACACACTGATTGTTTTAGATCTGCTCAAATGTGCCTGTATCTCAGACTGGACACATCTCGCGCTGGCATGATGACCGAGGCGTTCTCCTGGAGGTGTGTAAGGCAGGAAGTGACTAGAATACCCAGAATGCAGGCTGGCCCATGGGTTCTGTAGCAGGCGTGTGGTACTCTCCTCTGAGTGTGTTTTACGTAATCGTTGATAGGAAATCACAATACATTTTTAGTTTCAGTATTATTTGTTCTTGAGATATTAGTCTTTAAAATAGACACAAAAAAAAGTTTTAGCTGTATGTAAAGTGAGCCACATTTGGTTCTGGACCACTGAAAAAATGAACAATTGACCAATCTATTACTCATGGAGCAACATTAAGATCTCCATTTGTCTGCGACTGAACCTTCGATGGCCTTTAAATTGAGGTTACCAGAAGGAAAGTTTAAGAAGCAGAATCTAAAAGAATATTAAGATATCTTTAATATTTCTTAAAAAAAAAAAAAAAAGAAATTGTGAAAAAAGTGCTCTTGCCATTTTTGAACGGTCAGCTTTGGCATGTAATGAAAAAAAAAAGATTGCTAAAGTCAACAGATTTTACTAAAAGACCTACAGTAGCAATCTCTGTTTAATTGTTATATAATTATGCTTTCTAAGGTCATTCTAGTATAAACTGGCATTTTGACCTCTTCTACAAAATAATGGATTACTCAGTAAATGCACATCTGTGACATTTAATATTTTTTTTGGTTTTTATCACTATATTTTTCTTTCTAGAGAAAAATATGAACAAAATCAAATATTTTAGCTGGGGAAGTTTCTGAAATTTGGTTGATCTGACACTGAATGACCCTCTTCTAATTTTAAACAGAATAATTGTGATTATTCGTTTAACCATCATGCAGCATGACTAAAAGTAGACTTACGGTTCCAGACTCTGACCAGCTCCAGCTTTCAGCCGGTAATGAAGCTGCTCAGCCCTGATTGTAGCACAGCGGTGATGCTGCTGCTGTTCTCTAATGATGCTCTCTCTCCTCTGAGCTCCTGGACACTCCTGACCCCCGGCAGAGAGCCCCGTCTCTGAGTCTGTCTGAAGGAGCCTCGGCTCTCAATGGAGCTCGTTCAGCAAACCAACAGTAGCACAACGTCCTCCTGCCAGACGCTCATTGATCAGCTCTGAAGCACTTAGACAAAAGACTCTTTACTGCTGAGCCAGACTTCTGCAGGAGAGCAGCAGAAGCGGCTGAAGCGAGGCTTTGATGCTGTTTCTGTGTTCAATTCAATTCAAGTTTATTTGTATAGTGCTTTTTACGATACGAATCAATGCAAAGCAACTTAACAGAAAATTAAGTTTCTACAATATTTTGTAGTAGCTTAAAAGTGGTGACACCATTTATGTGCATCTGACAGGAATTTTCAGAAAAAAAATTAATACAAGACATAGTCAACAGCAATTATTATCTGAATAGCTGCTGTTCCTACCTAGTAAAATTAATTAGTTTAACCCAAGCTAAAGAATAAGAATGCACATTTGATCAGATGCAACTACACGTACAATTTAAGATACATTATTCAAATGCTTGGCGAAAGAGATGTGTTTTTAATCTAGATTTAAACAGAGAGAGTGTGTCTGAACCCCGAACATTATCAGGAAGGCTATTCAAGAGTTTGGGAGCCAAATATGAGAAAGCTCTACCTCCTTTAGTGGACTTTGCTATCCTAGGAACTACCAAAAGTCCAGTGTTTTGTGACCTTAGGGTGCGTGATGGGTTGTAGCGTGGTAGAAGGCTAGTTAGGTACGCAGGAGCTAAACCATTTAGGGCCTTAGAGGTAAGTAATGATAATTTGTAACTGATATGGAACTTAATAGGTAGCCAGTGCAGAGACTGTAAAATTGGGGTAATATGATCATATTTTCTTGACCTGGTAAGGACTCTAGCTGCTGCATTTTGGACTACCTGTAGCTTGTTTATTGACGAAGCAGGACAACCACCTAGAAGTGCATTACAATAGTCCAGTCTAGAGGTCATGAATGCATGAACTAGCTTTTCTGCATCAGAAACAGATAACATGTTTCATAGCTTGGCAATGTTTCTAAGATGGAAGAATGCAGTTTTTGTAACATTGGAAATATGATTTTCAAAAGACAAGATGCTGTCTAATATGACACCCAGATTTCTGACTGTAGAGGAAGTAACAGTTCTGTGTAGTGTTTTTCTGGTCCAATAAGTAATATCTCTGTCTTATTCGAATTTAATAGAAGAAAATTATTGGTCATCCAATCTTTTACATTTTTAACACACTCTGTTAGCTTAGATCATTTTAAAGTTTCATCTGGTCTTGTTGAGATACATAGCTGAGTATCATCAGCATAACAGTGGAAACTAACCCCGTATTTTCTAATAGTATTACATGTAAAATAATGTAGATGTTATGCAACGTGCATATTAAAAATAGAAGGGGACCTAGGACGGATCCTTGTGGCACTCCATATTTTACGGATGATAAATGAGATGACACCCCATTTAAGTAAACAAAATGATCGGACAGGTAGGATCTAAACCATCTTAGAGCCTGCCCTTGAATACCTGTATAGTTTTGTAATCGATCTATGAGTATGTCATGATCTATGGTGTCGAACGCAGCACTAAGATCAAGTAAGACTAGAAATGAGATGCAGCCTTGATCTGACGCAAGGAGCAGGTCATTTGTAATTTTAACAAGTGCAGTTTATGTGCTATATTGGGGCATGCAACCTGACTGAAATTGTTCATACAGATCTTTTTTTTTTTTTTTGCAGGAAGGAGCTCAATTGAGCAGACACAACATTTTTTTTTTTTTTTTTTGTGAATTAGTGAAGTTCACTAAACATCAAGACTTGCTTAAAGAGTTCTGCGTAATGAAAATGTGCGTATTGAATTGATTCAGTCATGTTCAAATGATCACTAAACATTCTCTCTGCTTGCATGATAAATATTATTTTAGATTTTAATAATTATTTTAGTTTAACACAGCATACTTTTTCAGTGATAACTATGAAAAAAATGTTGTGATTGTTACAGGCACAAATCCAAATACTGGCTGTTACAGTAAAATTTAAATATGTAATGTCATCATAGTTTTGACACTGATGTGTCCCATCTCATCTGTGTCATTGTCATTAATCTCAGTGACAGTATTCTGGAGAATGATGGGTCTGCAGTCAGTGGTCAGATGTGATTGTAACGCTCCTGATGTTTATGAGTCTCTCTCTCTCTCTCTGTCCCACAGCTGTCTGAACACTTGCACATACTGCAAAACCAAACACACCCGGAGAGATCTGTCCAGTTACCAGGGTTAGTCTGACCACTGACCACTGACCTCTGACCCCGACCAGCAGCCGTCAGTGTCTGATGATGGATCCAAGAGTGACTCTCACAGCATATGACCATCTGTTTAACATTTGTTCTAGTACTAAATGAAACACAAAAGTTTGAGTAAGAGTGTGCAGTTTTAGTAATGCGGATGGGGGTCAGGGTAAAATGTATTTTTATGTTGCAGTCGGCCCATGATTCCTCTCAGCCATTTGTGAGTCATGCTGTTTTAATAGATGGGAATTGTTTTGGGTGATTCTGCAGGCAGTTTATGATTAAGCCACATGGTGAATAAATGTAAAGCACTAGTTGTTTGAACACAGTTTCCTCGTGAGATGAATTTGCTGCCATTGTGTGTTTGACAGCATTGAAATGATGCATCAGTGTAATTAATGTCTATGTGTTGATTATGTAAACATATAGATTTGTTTGGAATGCACTGTTGCTTGTGTCCGTCTCCAATCATACAGAACCCTTCCTGGAGCAGATCACTGGCTGGTATGGCAGCGCTGCTTAAACTGTGAAGGTTTCCACTGTTTCCCCAGTGTGTGTGTGTGTGTGTGTGTGTGCGTGCGTGTGCGTATTTATATATTTATATAGATGGTTCTTCTAAATCTTCTCCTGATCCAGTGCCGGATGCTAATGCTCAGTGGTGTCACCTAATGTCACCATTTTGCACTGAGCTCTGAGCAGATTTGTATGGATTTATTTAGATTTGGTGTATAAGTACAGCAGTGTGGTGGGTCTGAGTGATGTGAGTGACTGGGATCTTCACTGATGATCAGAGGTTTTCCAACGCTCAGCAGACCGGTTTGTTTCATTTAGGAATCACAAGCCTACAATATCGTGTCTATCACACTTGCAGTCATGCTGATATTGTGTAATAACAGCACTCTTTCTCATGTGATGTTATAAATATTAAAATCTCTAGTTTGGAGGACATCAGCAACAGGAGTCAGTGTAGAATCAGACTCGTGAAGCAATGCTTCAGCAGAACAGGTACACACTGAACTCAGCTGCTGGTCTTTTGGAAATGGCATCGCTTCTTAATTCTTGTGAAATTAGACCTATGTGATCCCTGTGGTTTCCTCGACATGAAAACACATCTTCACTCATGCTGAATCACAGAAATGGATCATTATTAGCTGCTTTGACCAGAATGATTCAGTATGTTCTGATTCATCTAGAATACTCTGGAGTGACTCTCGGTCCAGTCCACTCTCTCTAGCTCCCACAGACTGTCTTCCCTCAATAGTGAATAATCTGAACATTAGGGTTTGATTCTCCTGGTCTTAATGATGTTTGCTGCTCTTCCAGTCCTCTGTTTCAAGGTGATGTTTGCAGCAGGATTATTGATCGTGACGGTAAGCGCTGGCTAAGACAAACATATCGACAGCATGTGAAACGACCTTGTCCACTGATATGGTACTTAAAGAAGTTATCATTTATTTAGTGCTACTCATTTATTCACGATGGTTTGTAAGTTAGTCGGACATCAAGAAGGCCACATTAAGAACGAGTTTGATCTGACCGGAACGAGTCCTGCATACGGTGCTGTTGAATGAGCTACATCAGACTCGATGCGTGGATCTGACGCTGCTGCTGGTTCCCGTCAGGTTTGAGCAGATCTCTGTTAGTCCTGTTTGAGCTCTCAGGTCTGTCGGCTCACCATGAGCTCCACTGAGTCCAGGAAGAGCTGTCAGAGTGTGTGTGTGTGTGTGTGTGTGTGAGACTGATGAGATCTACACTGGGGCGAGTCCAGCGAGGTTCAGACCGGGTGAAGTGCTTCTCGTGTTGGCTGTGTTTACTCATCATCTGGGCTCTTAGCAGTCAACGAGACACGCACGAGGAGTGATGGGCCTCAGCTTGCAAACACCTCCAGATGTTCTTCATCACACTGAGGAGAAGAGCTACATCTGCCAGTGTTTTACACATTTATGAATGTCTGACTGTCCTTCATCAGATCATGTGATCTTTATTCTTCACTAACGTTACTTTCCTTCATGATGTTTGACATCAGTGTTTTGGTGATTTTTAGTAAATGTATAAAGTCAGTTCTGCTCAGGGTCATATGTGGTTCACCCAGCAAATGAGGAACAGCTGTAGAAAATCACATTCACTATCTACACCATCCACTAACTAACCACAAACCATTCATCCTCAGGACTGCATCTAGTAGCTGTTCCAACCCAACAACCTTCTGTTCATCAAATATTTGCTTTGTTTGTGCATCCTTCTTTACAGCAAACAGCACTTAACTTTATAATGTATTGTTCATGTCATAATATAATGAAATGCATAAGTTTATAAGTGTTACAGACATTCATTACTCCCAAATGCATACATCAGCACAAACACACACACACACACACACAAACTTGCTGTAATCTGAAAGAACGTGCTTCTTCTGAATATGAAATGAGCTCTTTTTCTCTGTATCGGGGCTTGTTAGTACAGATGAACTGCTGACCCGTGGTGTAGAGTTATATTATTATTAGCTTATGTAAAGCAATAGAAGGATGAAGGGAATATCCCCACTCAGGTAGTAATTAACCCTTACACGTGTCTAACATCTGCTGTTCAGAACACTGTTGAGCTCTGAAACTGGAACAGCTGTGTGTGTGTGACGTTCAGAAAGTCCACAGCAGTAAATGTGTGTATGTGTGTTGATCTTAGGGTTAAACAATCTCAGGCTGAAGTTCACAAACAGAGCTACACTGAAGCTACATGAATACAGCCAGCGTTAATGAAATTTGCTCTCAAATATTTACCGACTGGCCCATCAGAGCCCTCAGTTCACCTCTGCTGGAGATACCCCCCCCCCCACACACACACACACACACACTCCCACACGTTTGTTCTGTACATACAACTGATATATGACTGCATCTGTCCAAAGAGAAGCTGCAGAACATTCTTTATCCATTATTTCTGTCATTTTAGGGCATCTTGACCATTTCCACTTTTACAAACTTGACACTTTTGGAGGGCTGAAATATTTTTGGTGTTAAAGGGTTAGTTCTCACGAGAATTAAAGTTTGTCCATCTTCTACTTACCCTCGAAGCATCCTAGGTGTATGTGACTTTCTTCTTTCAGACGAATGCAATCGGAGTTATATTAAATATTCTCTTGCTCTTCCAAGTCTTTCAGTGGGGGTAAGTGGGTGTTTGTTGTCAACAGTTCAGAAGACGTGAAATAAAGTGTGCGCATCTGTAATAAAACGTCCCTCACGTGGCTCCGGGGGTGAATAAAGGACCCCTGTAGTGAATCCATACATTTTTGTAAAATAAATATCCAGATTTCGAATGTAATAAACGCTTTTTTTTCACATCTGCTTACTGTGGGAGGTGGAAGAATGAAGATGAATGTGTCGCGCAAGCCTCTGGGAAATGTAGGAGCAAAGAAAACTGTTTCCTTACTTTAGCAAAGGAAAGCAAGCTTCCTCTTGGCTTACTTTGAAATCCTCCAACATGTTTCTTTACAAATCCTTGTTTTGTTTCTAATTTGTGACCAGCGTGTTTTGTTCTCTCTCCACGCTCCAACTGCAACATCTGCCTGCACGTCTTCCGATTCCCAACAGTCAGCAGAAGTGAGAACAAAAGGGTTTATTACATTTGAAATCTGGATCTTTATCTTACAAACACGCATGGATTGGTGGAGTCGCTCCACACCCTCGGATCTAATCGGTCAGACACCCTGACCTGTGCTGATGCTGGCGGATGTCTGTCCGGTGTCAGATGCCTGATTGTGTGTGCTGCAGAAGCCGGTCTGAAGAGCTGCGGACACACTTAATCATGATCCAGTGGCACTGTAATGCACGGGGACGTCTTGAACCATGATGTGTCTCCTGATGGGTGTCATATGGTGAATTGAGGGGGCACTGTCCCATGACTGTTGAAACTGTGATGGACCTTGGCCCTGCTAGAACAAAACTTGGAAGAACACACCTCCCTCCAGTTTCAATTACACGCCAGTATAGTGACCACTGAGTGCACACTTTCATCAGGACTCCTGGGTGTTTGTCCCGCCGCTGGCGTCCCATGGTGCAGTGGTGCAGAACATGCGCTGACAGGCAATCACACAGCTGAAGTTGGGTTTCTGTGTGGATGAGCGTCCTCCACAGGAACATGTAGTCATTAGAGCTGGAGGAAGATGGATGGACCGGTTCTGTCCCGGAGAAGTGTGTTGGAAGTGTGTTTGGTCTCGGTTTGAGCTTGTGTTCAGTGCTGTCAGTAACTAGTTTGTAGAAGTTTCTCTTTCCTTGTGGAGTGTGTGATTATGAGGATCTTTTAGATTCAGCCTGTCCTGGTCAGTACATGAAGATGACAGAGTCTTGGCCTCCTGCTGCATGTTGAATGTATGATCACAGGACTGTGCAGTAGTTTAGAAGACATCTTTTCATATTCATTATCTGTGTCTTATTGCTATTTTGTCTGTAGACTGGAAGTTTCTTTACCCAAGACAAATGTTTTGTATCTAAGCATACTTGGCAGTAAATCTCATTCTGATTCTAACGATGTCTTCTGATGCTTGACTTCCTCTCTTGCTCTCTTCTCAAGTCCCACGAGTTTCTCTGCTAGCGTGACTGTGTGTTAGTGGGTTGACTTTCCAGATTTAGCTTCAGTTTGTGGTCTTCTCTCTCATCGTGATCTCTCTCGAGCTGTGTGAACATGCTCCTGGTCTTCTGGTGAACTGGCTGCTGTCGTTGTCTGTTGAAACCACAGATCTGTAACACTGCCCACACACACCATCGGCTGCTCCCATTGGCTGGCCAGCCGCTGATGTCACCGCCAGCACTGTTTACACATGAGAACAATCAGAGAGGGTTGTGTTGAATGGGCCGCTCGTCTCACAGCTGGCTGACTGTGGATGTCCGTCTCTGCCAGGTGGTCCTCGAGTGTCTCTGCAGGTGAAGGGATGGGCGCTGCCCGCGTGCCACCTGCTCTGCCCACTCCAAAGCCTCTCCAAACACAACTGATCCTCCTGTATGTTCAGATCACTTGTTCTCTCTTGTTCTCTCCTATCACATATTTCCCCCTCACTGTTGAGACCTGAGAGCTCTTGTGGGAACTCCTTCAGAATCCACCATTCGTCTGACTGAACCGCTTGTGTCTTCTGTTTCACTGCCAGTCACTAAGTGCCATATAACATGCTTTATTTCTTTTGTTTGTTTGTACTATTTTATCATTTAATTTTATTGGATAGATAAGAAAGAAAAGGAAGTCGACAGGCAGAAAAGCATTGCAAAATGTAAGCAGTGAATGGTGATGTGTGAGAATCAGTGTGATTCTGTAAGACGCTTGCGGCTAACTGCTCTGAAACCAGTGACAGTGATGTTTACAGGGGTTAAAGGTGAAAACACCACCAAAATGAATAAAAACACCCCCAAAATTTGAAAGATGGGGGCAAAAAATGCCTCTGAATGAGTTTATTTTTGATGTTAGTGACACAATCAAGAGTGGTTGTTTACTGAATATCAGCATTATTGCAAATGTAATATTACAACATATTTACAGTATATTTTAGAAAAAAAAAGCTATCTGCTTTTGCTCTTTTGACTACTTTGTAGTTTCATTACTAAATATTTCAGTGTTTTTGATAGAGCTGCATGATTTTTCACACAGAGCAGCATTTACTACACAGAGCCGTGGTTCACTGACAAGCTGCTAAAAAAATGACAACATATGATTGTTTCTGTTCAGCTTGTCAGAGAACAACGGCTCTGTGTAGTAATTGCTGCTCCGTTTGAAAGCGCACAGATGACGGAGATTTACTACTAATCACAGAACCAGCTTTACTGACAAGATGTGCGTTATCGCCTGTGATTTATATTGAGCTAGTCCTAGTTTTTGAATTAATCAGTTGAGTGAATGATTCAATGACTCATTCATAAAGACAATGATTTGTCGCTACCTAGTTTCAGATAAGAAAAAAATAATCCTGTAATATTTCTACATTTTATATTTCATAACATTATTTATGCACTCGCAGTTCATTCATTCCACCTCTGAGCTGGATTCTGATCAGTAACAGCTTATAGTTTTATAATTTAATGTTAATTATAAATCAAATAATCACATAAATATCAAGTCAAGTCACCTTTATTTCAATAGCACTTTATAAGAGAGAGCTTGTTTCAAAGCAGCCTCATAGTGATAAACAGGGAAATAACAGAATCAGTGTTGCGAACTTCATCAAATATGAGACAAATCCAAAAGCTATTGTAAAGCAGCTGTAGCAAGACAGTCATTATTCAGCTCCAGTCAGCTCAGTGTTGATTCAGTTCATTAACTGTGAAGTTCATCAGTTTAAATCAGTTCAAGCTCTTCTCTACTCCAGTGTCATCCTGTAGCTGTGACGTGATGTAAACCCAGAGAAGGTGCTGAGGTGACGTGTGTGAGACAAATGGCAGCTCTCTCTTCCTGTGTCCTCCAGCAGGGGTCAGCAGTGGCTCAGACTTCTCTCTCTCATCAGGACACACTTCTGCTCTGTGAACTCACATCTCTTCACCTCTTTTCTCAGTTCTGCGGCTCGTCTGCATGTCGTCTCTCTCTTACTTGCCATTCTTTATTTTTGTTCCTCGTGTTTGCAAGGTTGGCTCTCTATCTTTATATCATGTTCAGTAGAACATTAAACAAAACAATTAAATCAGTTATGTACAGACGTGTGTGTGTGTGTGTGCATGTCCGCGCATGCGTGTGTGTGCGTGTGTGTCTGTGTGTGTGTGTGTGTGTGTGTGTATAATGACATGGGTATGACACAGGTATTACAAGGAGAGGGTGACTTATGATGACATAACCCATGTCCCCATTTTTCAAAACACTTATAAATCATACAGAATGAGTTTTTTTGAGAAAGTAAAAATGCAGAAAGTTTCCTGTGAGGGTTAGGGTTAGGTGTAGGGTTGGTGAAGGGAGATAGAATATACAGTTTATACAGAATAAAAACCATTCCGCCTATGGGATGAACACACTTTACACAAAAACAAACGTGTGTGTGTGTGTGTGTGTGCGCGCATGTGCGCACGCGCGTGTGTGTGTGTGTGTGTGTGTGTGGTTCTCTCTCACTCGGAGTAGCTTGCGTCACGGTGAAACGCTGTGAGTTGATTAGAAGCGGATGATGTAAGCATGTGTTGTAGCGCTGCTCATCATGGATGTGTGAACTGGATCTTCAGCGTTTAGACACACTCACACACACACACACACACACACTGGAGCGCACCAGTCTCTCACTGGAAGGTGGTGTGATCAGTGATTAGACGCTGTGTGGCCTGTCTGATCAGAAGTTTAGTTTACTTTCATCATTTCCTCACTCTCATGTCGATGTTAGACTAAAAGCACACGAGGTTTGAGTTTGTGCCACTAGGAAAGAATTCACATTGGTTCTGCAAGTGTGCAGCTTTGACATTCTGCTCTGCTTCTCCTTTCTCGTTCACTGAACAGAGATGTTCATACAGGTGTGAAGCGACAGATGAAGAGTAAATTAAGAAAGCTTACATTTATCTTCTCCTTCATATCTCCATTTGTGCATATGATCTTACAGATGATTTCAACTAAATAATGACTAATAATAATAATAATAATAATAATAATAATAATAATAATAGCAATAATAAACTTTAGGCTTCTCAGATGGTAGTCTTGGTTTGCAGTCAAAGATAGCTGGAAGTTTGTTAATGTAGCTGAAGCTAACATGACAGAGGTCTGCATGAGTATATTTGTTTAGTTGAAAAACACACTGTACACACACACACACACACAAATAGAAAGTTTAATGCAAATGTGTGTTAATGAGATCCATACGTAGGGCAGCAGTTCAGACACTTCACACACACACACACACACACACACACACACACACACACCCGTGTTCATGTTTAATGCTGCTTTAGAGGGAAGGTTTGACACGAGCCGTGACTGAATGGAAATATTCACTAATTGATTTGTGGTTTCTGGTTGTTTAGCTGGTTGATCCTCGTGTGTCCTTCACAGATCGGCTCGATCTTTAGTTTGTTTATCTGTGTGGTTTGTGTTCTGAGATCCTGTTTGACAAACGTGTGTGTGCCCTGATTGTTAATATGTGTTTGACTTTATAATCCTGAACTGAAGGAGAGAGAGACGGCAGGAGGATGGAGGACAGTGAGAGAGAGAGAGAGAGAGAGAGAGAGAGGGATGTTGTTTGATGTATGCAGTACAGATAGCGTTTCTCCTCAGAACGCAGCTTTAATCTTCCTCTGTAGAGTGTTTATTTCATCTGTGGGCCTTACAGGAGCCGAGCAGGACTCTGTGAGAGAACAGGACCACTGCTGCCTGTACCTGTCCACACACACACACACACACACACACACACACACACACACACACACACACATGGATCAGACCGGCCCCCACACACCGTTAGATTCTGATAGACACAAGTGATAGAAACCTGCAGAGCTCATTCTCTCAGCACTAACTCTCCCTCGTGAATCCTGAATCTGAGTTGGTTTGTGAAGTGTTTCCTCTGAATCTCTGTTGAGTCTGTATTCGTGATTAAGATGATGATGATGATGATGATGAAGCAGGAATTACAGCAGGCTCAGCTCTAGGATTGCATGACACTATTATGTAGAAGTGTTTGGTTAAACTTGATTCCATTCATCATTGATAAGTTGTTGATTTTTTTTTTTCATGCAAATTCATAATGATTCATTTAGAATCCTAATGAAATTATACTAATGAATTTAAGATATTTTTTAAAACTTGTTTTTTTGCACCAAAAGTGATTTGAAAGGCCATAAGATCTGTTCTGTCTAATAGTATATGTGAGGCAGTATATTTGACCGTTGTACATCTGGCAGAGTTCAGACATGAGGCGATCAGATGTGTTTAGAAGACTCACAAATCTGCTCAAATAAAGTTTCAGCTAGAGTCACAGAAAGAATCAAACTGTCCTTTAACTCAATGTCACGTTTCACACATTCTTTACTACACAAACCCCTCGGTGACTCATGAACACACTCCACAGAGGTGTGTGTGTGTGTGTGTGATCCAGAAGCCCTCGTCCAGCGCTGGCAGCACCGGGCCTTTGATTTCATCTCCTCGTGGCTGTGTGAATACTCAGCCCTGAAGATCCGATGTGTTTCACTTTTCATGATGGCTTCATCAGAAAACCTCCCCGAGTCCTCCAGTAAGAAACAGCTCTGTGTGTGTGTGTGTGCGCTGAGGGTCCTGGGTGACATTGATGTGTAACAGCTGATGTTCACTGCTGTCTCTAGTGATTCTCTGGACGCCGGTGACACCCACATCACTGGACATTCATACGTATTTCACCGCAGTATTAACCATAACTCAAGGCTTTCATGTGGCCATAGCACTTTTCTTTAAACCATCCAGAGCGGCTTGTTGTGTTGAGGTTCTGAAATAGAAAACATGGAGTTGTAAATGATTGAAATGAGGAACTAGACGCTCGCCGTGTTTATCAGTGTCAATGGTCATGATTATTCATCACCCTCATTACTGATCTAGGACTCTGGAGAAGGTGATTCACAGGCTAAAATAGCTGTAATGTACCATATTTTTCTGACTATAAGTCACACCTGAGTATAAGTCGCATCAGTCCAAAAATACGTCATGATGAGGAAAACAACATATATATAAGTCGCACTGGGCTATAAGTCGCATTTATTTAGAGCCAAGAGAAAACATTACCATCTCCAGCCGCGAGAGGGCGCTCTATGTCTTCAGTGTAGACTACAGGAGAACTGAGCAGCATAGAGCGCCCTCTAGCGGCTGGAGACGGTCATGTTTCTGTTGGTTCATTTCTCTTGGTTCATTTCTCTTGGTTCATGTCAAATTAATTTTGATAAATAAGTCGCAAATGACTATAAGTCGCAGGACCAGCCAAACTATGAAAAAAAGTGTTACTTATAGTCCAGAAAATATGGTAAGTACAAAGAAAGCAGTGAATAGGTTTTTGTAGGGGAATTGACTTTGTTATATGAGGTAAACGCTAAAGACTAACACAGGAGTGTCCAATTCAAATGCCATTTACTGAAGCAATTATTTCACCACTGATATAAGATCCTTTGGCATCTGTAGTGGATGAAGACAAAGTGTGACTTCTCTTCAGAAGAAGGGCATCTGAGGTGCTCGTGTTCTCTTCAGTACGTGTCCTTCTGTCTATAACAGTGAATAGTGCTGGATATCATAGAGACATCAGACTTCATTTCAAACACTTCATTTAAGATGCTTCTGAATATTGTCATTTAGAAGTCTTACAGACTCTGTGAAATCAACCTCAGAGCTTTGTGTTAAAGGAGCTATGTGGAGGTTTTTACTTAAAAAATCTTTAAGATAGAGTTTTCACTTGTACATGTATGATGTTAAAAAAAGAATGACACCTGGACTGTCCACCACGGTTGCCTCTATCAGCCTGTAGGCTCAATTGTGTGTGGAGGAGTCGGGCACGAAATTGGAGCGAAAATTCACAAAATGTGACGTCATACGCGTTCTCGTCTACTTGGGCTTACAACCATACGACACGCCAGCCATTATAGTAAGCAGCGGCAATAGTGTTTTCAGATGGACTCTGTGGCTGGAAAGAAGCGACCAGCCTCCGGCAGCACAGTTCAGACACCCACGGACACTCCTCGTAAATAAAAAAAATAACCCAAAAAAAAACGTATCTAGTGTGGCAAAAAGAGAGAGCGACCGGTGTCGGGCAAAGTCAAGAGTCAACATCGGAGTGGCATTTGATTCTTGGCGGGAGCTCCCAACAGATCCTTTTCTTACCTCAAACGTGCTGATGAATCTCGGTGAGCTGTCAGTGGTTGATGTGGTTTTGCTGGTACGAGCGTGTGCACTGAGAACGAGCACGAGACTGGCTGCAGTTCCTCTAACGGCCACTGGTGTCAGCAACGGTTAGAAATTCCAGAACCTACTTTAATGTCTAAACTTTATATGATAGAGTACTGCTACATAATGATAACATTCATTTCAGCACATGTACACATTTTTAACTTATTTAAAATGTAAATTTAAATCTGTACAAATATAATGATCATGATTTGTCTTAGACTAGAATTTTAGTCCAGTCTGATGTTCTTTTGAATTAGACTGTCCCTCATCCTAAAATCACTTAAAACTGACTTACACCGACTAGTTCAGTGCTGTGAAACAGTGCCACTGGATATTTAAGAAGAAAGTGTGAGCGGGTCATAAGTGTGCTCTCACCATGCGTGTCCTCGTTCCTCAGACCTGTGTCTGTGTTTAGCTCTGTCCTCTGTGGGTCAGCCATTACAGCGACAGGGCTCTAACAGAAATGAAAAGAGAGATTTGTGTGGTGTGAAGCTAAATTAAACTTTCCATTCACTGGGAGAGCAGCTTCTGTCCTGAGGCTGTTTTTCTGGCCTCATCTCTTCAAACAGCCTGTAGTCTTTCACAGAGCTCAAACACACAACCTGTGATGAAAAAACACCTCAAAGACATGAGTACTCTGAATGAAAAGGGAAAAATTTATTAAAAATTCTCAGAGAGAGGCGAGCAGGACCTGGCCTTGGTGTAGACAAAAGCACACTTTAACTGCAGTGTTTACTCCATCTGATGCTTGGTAAATGCAGTCGCACAAAAGCACAGGTCACTGTCTGATGGAAATGCCAGTGAATCTGTCTTTGGGTTTGAAGGCATTAAGTGGAAACGAATCAGTCCTCTCAGGCCTGAAGAGACCAGTATCACTGTTGATTCTGTGACTGTGTCTTTTCCTCACAAGGTTTGTAAACTCACAGATGTCTCTGCTCGGATGGTCATGAGCGTTAGATTTCACACATTCTCTGACCTCAGTGCAGGAGGACACCTGATTGGATGTGAACCGCATGACCGGTGACCTTCAGTGAGTAAGAGGACCAAACATAAGTAGCTTTCTGTTGATTTATCTGATATGGACAAGGATGGATGACCTGACGGATGATTCTACATCATCTTCACCTGCTGTCCACAGCATTGACTGGACGACATCCAGACGACAGTCACCCTGCAGAGATCAGGAAGAGACATTAAATGCCCCTCATTAGGTCGACTGTAAGATTCTAGTCAGATATTAAATATAAGGGCAGTACAAGAGTAACTTCATATCATACAAACCCTCTTGACTCTGTGCTGAGGGGGGCGAGACGTGTCCCTAAAGCTCCTGCAGGGCCATATGGAGGTGATGACCGAGGCTACAGCGGTCAGACAGGCTTTATGTGTTTATTTAGCACTTTGCACCTTTCGTGAAGGCGTCTGAGAGGCTCCGGCTGATGATGAGGGGCATTATACCCAGCTAAAGCAGCTTGGGTTCTGGAGCGGTTCCCGAGAGCGGGTCGGGGCATGTCCTCGATGTCGTCTTCAGGGAGTGTTGGGAACAGGAGCTCTCTGACATTTCATCTTCTCTCCAGCTGCAGTAAATGTCACTTCATGTCTGGAGAAAGATGTTCGCTTGACTGGGTCGCCTCTCGCCACACTTGTCAACTCGCTGAGACCGGCCGCCTTTGATTGGGAGACGAGGCTGTGCTCGAGCGCTGGACCTCAACTGTCCTCTTAATGTGGCCTGAAACCACTGCGGCACGCTGTCATTCTCTTGGAAAGTGTGTTAATGTTGTGTTCATGTACACAGGCTTCTGCTCTGGTTACTGTGCTAAAAGCCCCGGTCAGCAGACATCAGGACAGAGACCGGTTAGAATGATGCATGTGATGCTGAAAGCTTTTGCTCGGGTCCTGATGGAGCTGGTTAACCGTGATCTTGTGCGGTCACACAGGTGCATGCACACGTTTGATGAGCATGAGCGGATGTGTGTGTCATGGCTGCGGTTTCAGATGACTTCAGCAAGATGTTAATAATCGATGCCAAAGACTGTAGTGTTCACTTAGAGAGACTTTCACTTCACATCAAGTCAGGTGCAGTCTGGATGGCGTTGTCTTACCTGGAGAGATCATCAGTCCATCACGCAGTGTTCCTGACTCAGTGTTTTTGCTCTTCTGATGGTGAGATCTACACTCGCTGAAGCAAAGTGGTCATTAATATCCCGCTGAGCGAGGGGTTCCCGACATGGATCTGTCACAAAGCCCACCGCGCTCACGACTTGCACCAGGGACCCCATTCCACCGTTAATCCCTTTGCCAACTTTAATTTAACTGGCTATTCATCCTGTTTAAACAGCCCTTTCCCATCATGCAGTATTTATGGCTAACAGGATCTGTAGAGACGTGGAACGAGGGATCAAGTCAGCCGTAGATAGGAGGTATTGACAGGTGGAGAGTGGCTCAGACGCGGGGCTGATTGAAGCTGTGGGGGTCCTGCAGACGGGTTTTTAGTGGGGCATCAGAGCCACGAGGAGACCACCTCCAGACAATCTCCCGTCAGCGAGGTTTCACAGACCTGTCTGCCATCTTCATGCTCCAACACCTTCCATTTAAACCTATTAGCGAGTACACTGAGGAGAAAACAACTCAAATGTGTGTGTGTGTGTGGAGGTCATGTGTGTGTGCCCCCGATCAATAATTTAGCAGAGCGACATATTTTTCACATTTTCAAGTGCTCCCCTGGTGTTTTTGATGGCTGGGAGAACAGCCGAATAGTGACAAGACACAGAGTTTAGAATTAGTGATAAAACCTGAGGGCTGTCTGCAGAGATGAGAGTAAAAACTGTGATGACAACGATATCAAGAGCTCACACAAAAGACAAAAGAGACAAGAAACACCAATGCTGAAGTTCACATGCACTCTCTGAAGCAGCATAGAAAGAGCAGGTAAAACCAAACGAGGTCAAAGTGCATAATATGTGTAAATGTCATAAAGGTAACTGACTAACTGATGAAGTGATTGAAGAACCTCTCCATGGAGAAACCTTCAGGAGCAGAGAACGAGACAAGATATCAACCGAATTAAACTGCAGGATTGAGGTCAGCGCTGTTATCTCTCATTAGAGGGGTGTGGAGGCTTCTGGGTAGGGACGAGCTCTTTGACTGCCGATATTAAACATTAACACACCAATGACTTTAATCAGTGCTCATTTGCATATGTAGTCTCTTCTCATTGTCAAAGGATTCACACACACTGGTAAATGCTGGCCCTCAGACATGGTCAGACCTACTTATGAAGATCCTCTGGCCCTCTAGCCTCTCGTCTGGACCCTGTCGCTCTCTTCATCTGGGTGAGAAGACCGTAAACCACCATCCACAAGAGATTTGGTGAAATGTAAGTGCTTAGGAGTCAAATTACACAGCAGTCTTTATGATTACAGGGGGAAAAATACTTCGGTCCATTGTTAGATGCTAGTTTAATGATGCTATAGCATGAAATGGCGTATGTAGAAATTTATGTAAGCCAATATATATAAAAAATAAAAATAATAAATAAAAAAGAGCTTAAAATTATTACATACAGGCTAACATTTTGTCATAACAGGAGCATAGCCATCATTTTAGAAGTGACAGAAATGTCAAATATAATTATTTTATGTATGTATGTATCATTGTTTTATTTAATTTTTAAATTATTTTTTTTATTTTGAATTTGTATTCTTTATTTATTTTTTTCTAATGGCAATTTTATGATTTTTTTTTATATGCTACAAACAATAATTGAAATTTTCTGCAGATAATTCAGTAGAAAATATACTTTATAGCATCTGTACTGTAATAAATAGGTCATTCATAAATGTTATTTGTGTTTCTTTTCTCTATGTTTCATCAGTTTATTCTGCTTTTTATACAGATTTCAATTCATTTCAATTCAAGTTTATTTGTATAGTGCTTTTTATGATACAAATCATTGCAAAGCAACTTTACAGAAAATTTAGCTTCTACAATATTTAGTAGTAGCTTATCAGCTGTGACTGTCAGTTTATGTGTGTATGACAGAAATGTACAGAAAAATCAATTAAAGAGAAACAGACGATGAACATTATTAACAGCAATTATTATATGATGCAGTCACACTTGTAGCAATATTTGTTAGTTCTGTTGTGGATTCAGGGTTAGCATCATCTGAGGTCCTCTGAGGGTCAGCATCATCTCTTCTCAGGTGTTCTGGATCCAGACTGGAGCTTGTGTAAATCCTAGTTACCACGGGATGAAGATCCCAGCAGAAACAGAGAAACACATAGAGACATCATTAGCATAGCTGCTGATGCAACCTAGTAAAATTAAGTCTTGGGGAAGTCGTTGCCTAGTGTTTGACTCCTAACCCTAGGGTAGTGGGTTCGAGTCCCGGGCTGGCAATACCCTGACTGAGGTGCCCTTGAGCAAGACACTGAACCCCCAACTGCTCCCCGGGCACCGCAGCATTAATGATGACCACTGTTCCGGGTGTGTGCTCATGGTGTGTGTGTGTGTGTGTGTGTGTGTGTGTGTGTGTGTGTGTGTGTGTGTGTGTTCACTGTTGTGTGTGTGCACTATGGATGGGTTAAATGCGGAGCACAAATTCTGAGTATGGGTCACTATACTTGGCTGAATGTCACTTCACATCAACTGCAGTCACAATTTAAGAGATGCATTATTTGAATGCTTGGCGAAAGAGATGTGTTTTTAATCTAGATTTAAACAGAGAGAGTGTGTCTGAACCCCGAACATTATCAGGAAGGCTATTCCAGAGTTTGGGAGCCAAATGTGAGAAAGCTCTACCTCCTTTAGTGGACTTTGCTATCCTAGGAACGACCAAAAGTCACTTCTCTTTCAGTGTAAAAAAATTCTTTATCTTATTTTCATAAAATAAAATGCTATAGTATTTAACTTTTCCTCTTCATCAGGGATTGATGACTCTGAAAGTAAGTGCTTCCCATGTCCTTTTGTTAAAGCAACGAACAATACTTCATGCATTATCAGATAAACCTTGCGCTCTTATTTCGAGGTTGTTGTTAATGCTGTGGTTATTTTAACAGTTTCCTTTTGTACATTTGGTTCAACAACATTGTTAAAAAACATTTATAATTCAGTGCAACTGTGCGTATGCTTTAGACCGTTAACATTTCTGCTCCGTCCATGCAATAAATACCTTTTACTGCACTTCACTCTAGTATTACTGGCCACGAGTCCTAAAAGAGATCACACATCGACGAACGGAGGGCGAACGAAATCCTGTGACAGTCACAGACGATAAACAGTGGAGCGTGTGAAGGAGAGATGTGAGGGCATGAACACAGTCTCCATTCATTCGTGCTTGTAGTATTTTTAATGTGTATATATTTTGAAAGCATTTAAGAGCTATATAAATCGTGATTCATTTGATTCTTAGCATTTCATATTGATTACTGTCTGAATAGTTCAGATGATTCACAATTCAAAAATCATGTTTCAAGACTGAATTTCCTCAATAGCATTGATTATATAAGTATCGAAAATAGGAACCAAAAGACAAGACATTTCTCAATACTCGATGGTAAATTCAGGTACAGCATCATGGTAAACTTGATAACCTGGGGGGTATTCCAGAAAGCAGGTTATGTGACATACCCGGGTATGTTTAAGAGTAAGTAAGCGGATAACCTCAAATTTCAGTTCCAAAAACGGAAGTAACTTTCAGGGTATGTTAGTAGTCATAGCAACTCACTCTCTGAACGTAACCTGCTCCAGAGCAGCTTCTGTTTCAGGGTTAGTTCACTTCAGCGAGCCTTCAGTGGGCATGACAGATAGCGCAAAACATTATATAATATTACAATATGTAATGTAGCCTATTTTATATATATATATATATATATATATATATATATATATATATATGATATGTTAATGAGGAAGTAATAAGTAATAAGTAATAAATAAGGTATATATTATTCTAATATGATTATTTCTTTTATTGACATATATAAGAGTTATCTATAAATTATGTATTAAGAGGTATGCATAAATTATAAAACAATATGACAAGGTAATGTTTAACTTATATATATTTATATATTTTATTTGTTTTATTTACATGTAATATCTCACACATGGAGTGGTATTTTCTATAATGTCTAAATTCTAAATCAAAATACATATCTGATATGACAATGTATAATTAGCATAAAACAAACAATATAATTCACATTCTCAAGGATTAAAGATTAAATGTAAATAAAAATAAAAATGATTGCACATCCATCAATTAGGTGGCGATATGCACTAAGCTTGTAAACAACTAATGAACAAAAGAAGAAGAAAGAAACAGCTTGGTGCGCTTTTTCTTAGCGTCCGTTTCTATAGTGACTCGTCGATTCGTTGCTCTGTTGAGAATGTCTTGAGTCTTAACCAGGAACATACTCTGAGTTGAATGAACCTACTCCCGGACGCATTTTTGGAACCACATACCTCGAGTAAGCAAGGTTTGGGGTAAATCAACCGAGAGTTCAGGGTTTAGTTCACGGTAAGTTAACCCTGCTTTCTGGAATACACCCCTGCTCTACTCATAAGCTCACTATTTACCGTCTCCACTTCCTGCTTCAGGGACTGATCTCCTAAACTAAGCTAATAGTAGATCCAAATAAAAGAATCACTGAAATATAAAATATTTACCTGCATACCTAGGGATCAATGTCATAGAACTGTGAACATGTGAATGTTTTGTTAAACTACAGACATATTAAAGCTCAGGGAGACGTCAAATACATTTTTGAGCTCAAAGTGGACAGAGGAGTCTGGGAATCCCTGGAAAAATGGAATGGTTGAACATCTTAATTGGTGTAAATAATGCGAATGTGGTTGATTAGTGCCACTGGAATCATTAAAGATCTTTTGGATCTGTGCTGTTGACCAAAAAAAAGCACTATCAACATGATCAGAGTGCATTAGTGTGTGTAGTGACCTTTGCAAGAACAATCTGTTCGTGACACTTTTGTTGTTAGTTTACCATGTGTGGATTCCTGAATATAAAGTGAAGGGTTTTAGGCAAACGTTCTTGTTCAAAATAGAACAGCTGAAGATTTTTTTGGCAAGCGAGAGTTGAACTAATCAATTTCTGATTCCTTGAGCATCACATACTTTCAGCAGAACAGTTGTTGTTCTAAATTAGATTTTTATTTATAGCCATTAAGCTCTGTTGTAATTAGTATGACATCACTTACAGCTGCAAATCTGAGATTAGCTGAACTCCAGAAATCCCATCCCACAAGTGAACGAAGCTCAGCCTTCGAGGTTGCGGTTTGGTTTCCATGCGTGTGTGATGCGTGTACTGTAAAAAATTTCTTGTTGTTTTTACAAAAACTTTTTGGCAGCTGTGGTTGCCAGAATAATTTTGTAAAAATACAGAAAACTGTAAACACATTTACGTCAAAAACTGTTAATTTTACAATATAAAGCTGTAATTTACAAACAAGAAAATGTGAATATAAACCAGTAAATTCAACAACACACAAAATTAAATCTGTTTTGTACCTTGAAAATACTGACAACCACCATAATAATAAAGATGGTACTGTATAAGAGAAAGCCACATGAAGTATCAAAGCTCATCACAAGTAGCTTCACCACAAGCAGAAGTATATATTAACATATAGAAGGTGCACATTTATGGAAACACAAAACACCATCATGGTAACACACGTGATACTTAAATAATGCAAAAAACTTTCATTAAGCAACAGAAGATGTAACATAAAGCTCAAATGTACATAACTGATAACAAGAACTATTTAAAAACATGATTATTTAAACAAAATACTTTCAAACGTGGAGTGTCACGCAGGGAATTCTGGGAATATCAGTTTACAGTTTTAGACTGTAAATTATACATTGATTTGTTCTTTTTTTACTTCTAAAAGCTGTATAATTAACAGAATTTTACTGTAAATTTACATTAAATGCTTTGTTAGATCTTTTACAGTTTTTCCCTGTATATAGTACGGGAACTTACTGTTAACCTATTATCAGTTTTTTTTCGTAGCGTTTTTACAAAATTTTACAGTTAAAATTACACTTATTTTTTACAGTGTGTTGTATAATGCATGTGGAGTGTGTTGGAGAAAGGGTCATGTACAGCCTTTATTTTTTATTATTTTGTATTGTTCTGAGGTCCACTTATAATGTCATCATGATTTTACATAAACAACATAATATTTTAGCAGTAATAGGATATTTTCTGTGTTGTTTTGATCTGCCCATCAGAACGCTCTGTTTGAATATGCGTGCTGGACTGTATCCTGAAGTAAACACCCACTGTTGTGATTGGCTAACAGTTGTGTGTGATTGACAGCTGATATCCCTCACAGATGGACACTGCTGGGATTTCGGTAAAAAAAAAAAGCATAAATGCTCAGTTCAAACCATCTGTAATAACAGAAAGAGCAATAGTGAGCACATAATAAAAACAGTTCCTCACACTTGTGTTGCGACATTACTGTCAGATCCAATATAGTCACACCTCATCGTCTTTGAGTTTTAATCTTTCTGAAAATCCTGTCTTGAATTATGTCTTGGTAGTAAACGAATCTGCAGTAAAATGAAGTGAACAAAGGACTGAGTTCTTATGACGCCAGCAGGATCTTCCTTAAATAAAGTTCATCCACTCTTTCCTAATGTTGGGATCAGACAGAAGGAGATTCAAATAATGAGATGTATCACAACTTGTCTATGAACTAGCGCCTTGTTTACTTCAGAGCATCTTTATCGCTTGGTGTCCGTGTGGACCTGCATTTACCTTTTGCATTATTTACACTACGTGCAGAATTGGTGGGTGGGGCTAAACCGGCAGTGATGTAGCCATGGTGGGTGGGGCTTAACTGGCAGTGCTGTTTATTTGGTGGGTGGGGCTAAACAGGCAGTGATGTAGAAGCAGGCATTGATTTTCTTCTGTTTAGCCACAGTTCTGAAACATACAGGAAGTTTTAATAGTGCAATGATCTCTTATTTGTAGTGATGGGCAAATGAAGCCTCTTGAAGCACTGAAGCCTATCTCTGACTGTTTCAAGAAAAAATTCAAAAGCTTTGAGAGTGTCGAAAACCGTCTGGTGGTTAGTAAAAAATAAAGTAGCCAAAACCTGTGAAAGACTCTGTGACATATTCCACAGATCGATTCAAGTTATGTGCACAAATAAAAGCCTAACTGTGTGTGTGTTTGTTTTTGTTGAATTTCGGTCTCCGTTAAATATAATCAGTTAATCTGTGCAATTTAATACCAGTACGAATATCAATATGATGTAATAGAAGAATAATGTACAAATATGAATTGCATATGACAAATATTAAATTTTCCTGAAATAATTTATATTCTTCATATTATTTGTATGACTGCGTATCTAAAATGTAACTGAATAAGTCAAAGTTAAAACTAATTTGTAAAGTTAGATCCGAGGGATCGAATATTTGATCACGCAGTGTGAATCGCGCACACTCGACACGAAGCTGATGCCTCGGTTCAGATGTCACGTCACTACTTATATGTCAAAAGATCAAGGGAATTTTGATTTCTCATTTCATGACCCCTGTAAATATTGACCTGTGGAGGTAAAAGCTGAGTAATAAACTGAAAGGTAAAAAACTGCCTGAAACAGACTAATCAAACATTTGAGAATCTGCTTAAAGCTCAGAACACATCGGTGTTGGTCACAGAGCTGCATTAGAGCCTTTCAGTGAATTCTTTGTTAGGGAATGATTTTATTGTTGCACTTGTGATTTCTACTTTCTCAACGGGAAGTTTTCCATTTCATTTGAGTCATGGTGTTTGTATGAGGAGCTCTAGAAAGCTCTTGCTGGAACACAGATGTTCTAATGGGAGTTAGCATTAATTGTCTGGGAGAAATGTTGCTGGGAATTTGAATGATGGGCAACGCTCCTGAAGAGAATGGTGTGTCCTTTAGCACAGGGCTTTTTTTAAAAAAATCAGATCGCTCCATTCATCCTCCTCGCATCTGTCCCTTCAAACCACTCGCTCTTCCTCTTTTTTCTTCGGTCTGAGCTTCTCTCTGCTGGTGCTGTTGACATTTGCCCTGAAACTCTTCCTTTCTCCGTCTGTGAGACAAACAGGGGCCAGGGGGGATGAGAGACCCGGAGAAGGTCAGACGTAGCCCGAGTGTCCTGGCCAGAAGCCTGAATAATTATGGATGTTGTATTTGCGCATTAAAGCCTGTGGTGTCAGTGAGTTTGAGGAAGAAGAGCTCGTGTAATTTGTTCTCGGGCATCAGATGTTGATGTTTCTGAATCCTGTTAAATCGCTTCGCTCGATGATTTTGCTCTAACATCTCTTTAATAAAGACCTTCAGTACATATTTTGATCATTTCCATTGTTTTATGCACGGTTACTGTTGATATAGTTAGTGGAGCTTTCAGAGGCTTGAATCATGTATTGCTCACACTGATCTAGCACTAAGTTTTAAAGCGTTTGTTCTCCGGATGTGAATGATTCCTTGGATCATGTGTGTGGTTTAGGAGAGGAATATATTGGTAATTAATGAAGTGATCAGACACACCAGATTCATCTGCTGGACCGAAAAACAACTGAAAAATCTCAATCTGCACAATGGCGGAGGAACCTGTGACACATCTACAGACTAGATCAGGGAGAAAGAAGCCCCAGAACACCCTGCAATGTTTGCACATTTCAAATCTAAGAAGGTTTCTTCATTTTTGTTTTAGATGGTGTTTGTCTCTTTTGATAACGGATTCGTTCTCCAAGCTTTTGTAAATATAGCTGCATGTTAATGCAGTATGTTCTGGTCATCACATGTAGCCGTAGCAGTTCTTTCTTGATCTCACAGAAGCCTTGACGTGATCGGCCCCCACCCTCGTGTCTTTCTCTCGCCTGCAGGAGGATTTGAGGAGGGGGCCCTGTCTCCTCCATCTAAAGCCCACTAATAGGCTCCATTGTCCAGCCCAGCACTCGGCAGCTGCTGCTTTGTGCCTCTATCCTATTCACCGCTCGGCGCTCAGTAAAGAACAGGCTCCAGGTAGTGAATAGTCAAGGGTGCAGCTAATTTACCCCCAATCTCTCCCTCTGGCTTTGGGGGAGGAAAGCCAGCTCCAACAATGCTTTGCATGCTGCAGCTGAAGCAGGATTCTAAGTTATTATCATTCTCTCGCTTTTTAGCTAAGGCCGGAGAGAAATCCTATTAGTTTTTTTATTTCTCACCTCTGTTGGAAGAGGCCAGGCTTTTGTGAGTCCGTTTTTTCAGGTGCTGAACTTCTGATGTGAAGAGCTTGAGACTGAGTCTCTAGATAATGGCAGCATCAAGCCCTTGTGTGCTTCTGGAGGTCTGGATGGAGAGAGGCAGAATCATTCAGACAGACATTAGTCCAGTAACAGCACCAGGTGTATGTCAGTGCTGTCTTGACGCTATGAAATGGTCTGACTTTTAGTCCCGTGTTCGCACTGAAGGACACATGGCACATCATGTCAAAACACTGAAAACTGAAAACCCTAATAATACCAGAACTGTATTATCATGTATGATGGATGTCTTATATACTCTAATACGCATAAAAAAAAAAAACATGGCCATGAGCCAATCAAATTGTAGCAACTAATTAGTTAAAATCTGTATGGAGTACAGTTATCAAGTACATATTTGTGCATTATGTCGAATTGAATGTGTACCAGATTTTCTGAAAATTGGCCAAAAGATGGCACTGTAGTAAGCAACTTTTCATTTCCACTAATAACTAAACATTTATTTGTGATCTAATAAAAAATTTTGTTTCTACCGAAAAGTAGTTTTCAGTCTCCCTTTGAGGTTCATCAGGTGTTCCCCAAACTCACATCAGCTCTACAGTAGACCATGCTGACAAAAAGTCATCAGAACAGTCTTTATGCATTAAACTGAGTAGCAGATATGATCCAATGTGATTGTTACTGTAGGTCTGGCCAGTTATGACTAATATACCTAATATCTAATAGGGCTGTGCGATTAATCGAAATCGAAATAAAATCGCAGTTTGAGTGTGCGTGATTTCTAAATTGCTTTATAGCCTGATTTTCCATGGTCCCAGCCTCCCGCAGTATCTGAACCAATCAGGATGCAGCGTATCTAAGTGGAGCGCGAGAGCAGAGCAGACTGGGCATATGCCTAACTCCAGGTTCACACACTGTCTGTGATGCATTGATGCGTAACCTTTTTTTTTCGAGCCCATGTTAACAGATCAGAATGTTCACACTGCACGCAGTAAAAAGATGAGAACGGAAAAGGTTATAAATAGAAAGCTGCAAAAATATTTAATATGATCTGAGCACGCGCAACTGGTTTTGTTTACAGAGCAAAGAAAATCTTTGTACGAGCGGATATATTCTCGCTCGCGCATGATTTTAATGTGCTTTCGTCTTACAATAATGTGCTCTCGTTGCTGCTTTTGAACCGTGTACAGATAACTTACTGTTTACGCACTGCAGACGGAGTATGTGTGAACTTTGGGCAATAAATATATTGGGCAAAACATATAACACCTGAGGCACCGCTACAGTAAATAAATAAATCCCTGAACACGGGTTTTATTTTATTTTTTTATTATTTTTTGCCATATGTCTAGACATTTTGTTTGACCACTTTACTTAGTGATTATTTTGACTTATCTCTGTTCTAGAGACATGTTACAACTTTTTGAGAAAAGCTCTCAATGGTTTTCTTTTGGAAATATGTTTCAAATTTATACGGAATGCGTTTATGACTGTAAAGCATGTCTGTGTGTGTCAAAATCGTGATTCAAATCGAAAACGCTAAATTTATAAAAAAAAATCGTGATAGGTTTTTTTTTTTGCCCATATCGCACAGCCCTAAATATATTGTGTGCACAGAGTCCAAACTTCTCAAAAATGGTCCATGTGGAAATGAACTTTCTGAAGTATCAGGCTAAGTTTCATGAATTTGTGATGCTCATTGGACTAACAGCAAATTGAACATTTATCAGATCAAAGCTGTAATAATAATACTGTCCAACAGGAGCAGCGTTGCACATCAAGTCAAGTCTTACAACAGTTTTTGCCAGTTCTAATTGTTAAATAACATATGTGAATAACTTAATAAATGCATATAAATTCATATCTATTTCTCTATTTTCTATTGGAACAGGAAGTTAGCGCAGAACTAATTAAAGTGGTTCTCCTGATCTCAAGCTTTTTTGATTTGTGTCAAAGTCCAGCAGAACCATTCAGAGCATCTGATTGGACAGAATTGTGCATTTGACACGAGAGAGACTGTAGATTTGAAATGTTCACCACTTCAGCTCAGATCCTAAAGCTAACAGTCACGTCGCTGATTTTCTTTGTTTCGAGGTTGATCAAACTCTGAACTCCACCTGATGTTGTCCTGAACGAGAGGCTGGTGTTTTGTCCAGGCTATGTAATGTCAGTATTTTTTTCCCCTTGAATGTCACATCTGTTTGAAATGTATAAATTGTCATTCAACTGCTCTTGAACACATTCAATATCGGATGATTTACAATTCAATTTCCTGCTCTACTGTGCGATGGCAAATTACAGAGGAAATGGAGGGAATTAAATGTCCCAGAGTTCTGTGCTGTGACACGTACGACCACACAGGCCTGTCATTTATGCCTTCAGTCCAGAGACCAAATCGTTTGTTTCAGGGTTTCTTTCAAACATGAACATGACGTCAGTGCAGATCCGGAATGGTCAGCTCTAAGCTAATTGTTGGGTAACTTGTACTGGATCTTGTTCTGTAACCTCCTCTGCACGGGGTGACTGGCAGAGGGATGCGGTGAGGCTGAGAGGGTCAGAGCTCTATTCAGATCCTGCCCGTGTTAAAGAGATAAAGCTCAGAGATGAATCAACACATTAGAGCAGTTTCTGAGCTCGGTCATCATGAATCATGGCTCTGATTGGCTGTTTTGGGTGTTATTGTCCTCAGACGCTTCATATCACACCGCTTCCCAGCATACAGTCTAGAAGGGGACTCACATTAATGTTCTGAGATTCCTGATTGGATGAAGGCATTGCTAAATCCAATGAACACACGCAGCTGTGATGGCTTTATATCTTTGAGACCCACTTTATATTAAGTGGCCTTAACTACTGTGTACATACATTTTAATTAATAATTTAGTACAATGTACTTATTGTGTACATACATGTTTTTACATTGTACTTATATAAAAAAAAAACCTACTTGCAATTACATTTGTATTTAATTTATGTAATTACATTTATAATTACACTGTTGACCCATACTTTACACCTTAACCCACCCTTAAACTTACCCATACCTCCAACCCTCTCCCTAACCTTACCCCCATCCCACCTCAATAGCAGCAAAAGTGTTTTGCAATACAATATGAACACAATAAGTACATTGTACTTATTTTATGTAAGTACATAGTAGTTAAGGCCACCTAATATAAAGTGGGACCGAACTTTGTTCTTCACTGGATCACAGAAACAATGAAATCAATGAAATCAGTGGGGTCCTCTGCTGTTTGACCTCAGTGCTCTCAAATATCATCTGTTGTGTTCCTCTGAAGAAAGTACAAGTTTATAATGACATGAATGAGGAGAGATTAATGTTGATTTGTGGGTGTAGTGTCCCTTTAGCAGATTATAGTTATAGCAATTAAGGAGGGGTTTTTTTTCTTGCCCATCAGCTGTGCTATTAAATCCCATCACTGACTAATAAGATCTCTCATCTAATAAGAAGAAATTTAAACATGCTGAAGGACATGCTAATGCATTAATACATGCGTTTCTGCATCACACATACATGCTCAGAAAAAAACAAACAAAAACATCTATGCTAATTATCACAGCTATTTTTTTTAATGCAAATTACAGGGCCAGAGTGCATTTCTTTGTTAATTAATTGGCTTGTCCATCCCTGTGTAGCGTCTTCAGGTTTGTTGTGAGTGATATCTGAGTCTGAGGATGTGTGAAGACATCACTGCGGATGCTGATGGGGTTTATCCTCGTGTGTGTGAACAGTTCAGTAACCTCACCTTACATAAGACACACATGCTTCTCTGTCATTCAGTCGTGTCAATGCTGCTGATACGAATAGAATCCGTTCACACTCTGATGAGACACTGGCCACTGCTTCGATACTTTTGAAAATGATATGATATTCAGTTCTTCAGGTAATTAGTTTAGACTGTAGACTAAAACCTAACAGTTAGATTTGACGGTGTCTCAGGGTTGAGTCTGGTCTAGATCACACACTCCTCTCACTCCTCCTACTTTCCTGCGTCCTCCTGTTTAAGAGGATTTTGGGGAAAACGAATGCCTGTGTTTTTATTTTTATTGTTAAATAAAGCACTAATGAGAATAAGGTTTGTCATGGCAAACTCCACTCATTACAGACTGCTGTGAACGGGTCGGCAGGCTTGGCTTTGAAGTGCTGTTTGCAGCATCACTTTAAGAACATTACGTGATATTAATTATTCACAGGCCAAGCTCAGGTCTACATGAGTCTGTGTGAAAGCCAATTAACAATTTAGCTTTATTTTCTGAAAATATTCACTGAAGCTCTAAGTGTATGGTTTGGATGCGGTTCCTCCCTCCACAGTGTAGTTTCATGACCCCAGTGAGTTCACCTGATCCACTCTGACATGTTCTTCAGAGCGTGAGCTTCAGAACGCAGCTTCCTCACAGAGCCGTGTTCTAATGGGTCTTATACAACAGGGTTGAGATGACGCACAGTACACAGAGAGAGTCAGGTTCTGTCCCTGGGTTCCTGCAGAGCTGGGCTTGATGAACAGAGAGGATGGAGGTGAGTGTTTCAGCGCAGGAAAGGCAGGGTCGCAGCCACACCAATGCACATGGACCACAGCTCCAGCTGCTTCCTGAAACCACACACATCCTCACATCACTGCTCTTTCCACATCGCCCCGTTTCCATCCCTCGCTCACAATCCCCCTCTGTATTGCTGGAAAAAGGAAATGTCCGTATGTAGATGACATCAGCACATGTCACATATGCAGGGTTCAGTAGATGGAGAGTGCTCATCCTGTTTTCACCGCATGCCTAGTGGCAGACACCCCTCTGCCTCACATGGGTTAATTGACTGTGTTTTGTGAGGTTGCATGATTACATGCCCCATGGTGCCATGACCGGCCCAGCTGAAGCTGCCACCAGTGACAGAGATTCTCTTGACGGTGTGACTGCACATTCTCTGTGGCTGACGCAATGACCCCTGCGCATGAGATTGTGTGTTAGGTGAGTCGTTTGGTCATGTTCTCTGGCATTGTCCAGGATGCATTTAGTCCAGAGTATGTGAGCGGAGTCTTTGCTCCATGAAGAAATTTGTGGCTAAAGTATTTCAGTATGATTTGAAATATCATAAAGTTATTTTCATAACTTATATTAAACAAAAAATAAAAACACTATACTAGAAGAATAGTTTTAACATGGTTTGCTGGAACACTATGATTAGCCCAAGTCTTTGTTAAATGACTGTTTAACTCTGTGCAGATCTAAATCTATGACGAAGCTGAGGGTTGTAGTTACTTCAGAAACCAAGAGAATATGTTATAACAATTTCCTTTTTAAGCTTATAAATCACATGGAGCAGTAGTGGAGAGCTCCCAGAGTGAGTGAAACCAATCCGACTTTTAAAAAAATCTGATTTCAAAAATCATGCCGCTCCACTCATAAACTCTGAGTCTACAGATGTCATCTGGCTCCATCTCAGTGATCCAGGGACTGATGTTAAAGTTCTCTGTTTCATGTTCAGAGTCACTATACGATGGCATTTGCACTGTTAAAGCTTCCCAATCCAACCAGGTGACTGCAGTTTTTTAAACAGAGCTCCACTGTGCTTTAAACTGATTAGTAAACTAGTAGGTTAGGGTGAGGCCGTTTAGCCAGACTCTGAAGACCACTGTCTGTTATCAAACACTCGTCAAACACTGTCAGTCGCGTGCTGTCTGATTCAGCACCTTCCTCACCCTATGATACACACAGTTATTTTGGTGTGGTCCAGACGGTTGTTTCACTCAGACGGCTGTGATCAGAATCATCTTGTTAGTTGATGAATGGCACAGAGAGAAAGATGATGATCAGCTGGTGTTCAGGAAGCATTAACCTTCTCTTCCCCTTTATTAATAATGCAAGCAGAAGGACACCCATCAGAGCTGCCGCTAATGGACTTGAGCTGGAACGCAGACTTCCTCACAGTTAAGAGCGTAAGAGCAGGCTCTCTTTTGCTCAGTCACTATGTTTAAGTCTCTTTACGGCTGTGCTTGTCATGTCTGTGCTTGCTAAGCAGCATCCAGCAGAGCCACTCTGGTTTGATTCTGGGTCATGAAATGATAGGCCAAAACCTTGAGCGTTTCCCAAAAAAGAGCTAATGCTCGGTCTAAGTAACCAGTGTGAAGTCTCTCACAGTTGGAGATTGATCACCCGTGGAGGCAGTATTCATTATTCACCGCTGAGAGGCTGTAGAGTTTATCTCAGACCTTTGCCTGAACTGGTTCTTATTTGGGACTCAATGACACTTGTCATTCATTATATTTCTCTGTAGAACAGTCTAGTGCCGAGTGCTCTACATAAATCAAGTGAGCTGTTTATTACCTTACAGGTCAGGGTCTGTATTACAGAAACATCCCAGCTCAGAATCAAACTATGGTCATTTCACTTAAGAAATAGAAATAATTTTTTAAAATCCTAAGCCATCTTCCAGTCACTGGCATTGGATTCTCTGTTGAATGGGGAATTGCTGTGTTTAATCATCACGACCGGTGTTGTGTTGCAGAGGGCATCTGTGAGATCTGGCTGACACCGGCACGGACCTGACCTCTTCTCTGGGAGCTGGTGAAGGAGATCCCAGAAGGAGCGAAGCTGCACTTGGGCATGAGCAACCCTCCATACATCCTGGGACATCTGGAGGTGCGTCCTGTCCCTCAGACAAACACTAGGGGTGCCTGGGGTGTTGTGGTTCACGTTTCAGCACAGCAAGTGGGAAAAACAAAAGTTTTTTTATTTTTGTCAAACTGGTTTACTGAAGAAAATAAAATGGATAAAACATAAGATATAAGTTATGTGCTCTGGAAAAGATGTCTCAAATGCATTACGCAGCACACATATCTGACAGGAAGGCAAACTGCTTTAAACTCTATGCTAGGCTAGGTTGAAACACTTAATAACTGAAGGACCCATGCTAAAAATATTCAATAACAATATGTGTCCCATTACACCTCTATGAGGCACTCATGTTCCTGTCTGGCAAGTTCAAGCTGCAACGTTTGATTTTTCCTTCAATTTTAACTAGGTGCGTTACATTTCTTGAATTAGATGAGCTCATGTTTTTCCCTAGCAAATGAATAATTATTACGAAATCTGAATGGTTTAAGTGTAGATAGTGTGTGTGAACAGGCCTTCATTGGCTCTTGTATCTGTACAGTGGATTTCTAACACACAAGGATGACCATAGCACCGACTCATTCAATCCTATCATTCTAGAACAATACCCAGAATGCCGTGCGTTCCCCCTCTGAGCCCCAGATGCGGAGGACACTGGTAATCCCTCAGACGGCTGTGAGAAGTGCTGGGAGAAGCAGTTTTCATTTGCAGAGGGTTAATTGAGGTTGTAATTTTGTCCCCCGATGTATAGGTTACGTTTATGCTCTGTTACGTTCAAATTAAAAAGTGATTATTTTTCCCCCCTAAATGAAAAGAAATAACAATTAAATGCTAATTAGAAACGTAGGTGTACTTGTATACGTGCTAGAGGATGGAGATTTCTTTTTATGTGCTAATTTGATTTCCATCATTGGACTCTTTGTCTTTATTTCACTTCCACGTGCTCAGCAAGTATTTTTAATTGCATGTCGTTGCTTTGATGCGTCTGTTTGTCTTACGGGAAGCTATGAAGCAAGAGTTCACGATCACAGCTACGCCTCTTTCTGAGAGAGACTGACAATCTTTCTTGACTTCTGCTACATGAACAGGTAACACTGTGAAGTGTTCGCTCAGCGTGCATCTCTGTAGCGGGAGAAAAGGTGCTTTTCTCTGGTGATGGAATATAAAGTGGCGTCTCGAGAGATCACGTCACTTATAGACAGATGGCCCAAAATCACACACCTTCTCAAAACTCAGCAGACATGTAAAGACGGGCTAACACTAGAACTTCCCTCTTCTTATGGGAACATGTCCCCTGACTCTAAAAGATCTCCTCCATTTACTGGCTCTTAAGTGTTTTTTGCGAGTGGAGAGCTTTCACGGCGCTGCGGCAGCGGCTGTCTGATACTCTTTCTGAGGAGTCATTTAGCAACATTAGAGGTGTTTAACAGAGCAGATGTGTGATTTATGGAGCCTCTGAAATAGCAGAAGCACCTGTCAGACAGGAGAGGACTGATCAGAAAGAGACCTTACCATGCCACTTACAAAATTACCTTTTCTGAAGAAAATGTCTCCCGAGCACTAATGATTGTGCTCAGAAAAGTTTCTCATGTAAAGTATCTTTCAGACAGGTGTGCACATGCACAAACATATTCATTAGGGGTGGAATGGTAGACAGATGACATAGTTCTGTGTGCACCTTGGTTTGGGGCTCACGGTTGGATTATTTTTTTATCTGCTTTGCTCTTTTTCTTTTCATTTATTTTGAACAGACAATAGTTGAATTTATTTTTTTTCCCACTTAGATGTGAAAATACTTAATATTACATTGTAAATCTGCAGTACACATATACATACAATAAATTCTTGAATTATATTTTATTTAGTTTACAGATAAACAAGGGGAAATAACTGCATCACGTAACGTAGTCTATATATGCTGAGTCTTAATTTGTTCATAGAAAAGAAACTCAAATGGCAGAAAGCTACATCCTATTTGTTTTCTTTATTTGACGAAAGCACAATGTTTCAAATAAAGCAGGCATTTATACAGTGACGCATTATTAATAAGACAGTAAGTGTTTAAAGTTGATTCTGCTGGTATAAGGAATTACTTGAAGTGATTGCGCCGGTGTGCGCACACACACACCCACACACACACACACACAAAACACGTCAGTTTCAGCATTGCTAACTTGACAGCGAAGTTGGTTCTTTATCAAAAAAAAATAAAGTGAATCAAACATCAGCGCCATATGCACCGAACCAACATGCCCGTACCGTGATGGTCCGGTACGAATACATGTATCGTTCCACCCCTAATATTCATACAGTACTTGTGTTCAGGGTCCTGGAGAATGCACTAACTCTAAGTGAAAACTAATGAGAGTAACATGATGATGAACTGAGTATGATCAGATCGTTTGTGATCACTGTAAGTACGGAGAGTTTTCACCATTACCTTCAGAGTGAGTGTGAGGCAGAGCCCAGTTTAAATGCAGAAAAGCTGGAGGTTCACCTTTTCCTTTAATGGGCTACTGGTTATACAAATGTCTTTTTGTTGTTATCTTATTTCAGGAAGCAGAACTTGACGGCCTGAAAATTTAGCTTTGCCAAAGCCACAGCGTATCGCATTCATTACACAGTCATGAAATCTGAGCCGCGGGTTAACCCTCCACAGGGCACGCCACTCCATACATGAAAATTGTAAGAGCTCTGGGGCTACTAAAATCCAAAGGCAGGCCCTCACACGATGTCTTTAAACTGAGGGACAAGCTTTCTGTGCTCAGCACTCCACCCGTATACCTGAGCACCATCCGAGCCTTGAACTCCAGGCCAGTAATGTGCTTTTGTGATGTGCTATGATATTTTGTAGTTTTGAGTACATCAGCCTTCACACTTTTCCTTTGAAGAGCCATTTAATTGCTGGCCAGCATCAGTGTAATTCAATCCAGCGGGTCACGGGAAGTCACCTCATTAGGGCAAACCACCCTGAGAGCGAAACAAGAGCGTTTAACTGTGATCTGAGTGAACGCTCTGCTGTAGTGCCCTTCTCAGTGGTCTCTCTCAGGTGAAGCCCTCTTGAGAGCGGCCACTGATTAGCAAGCGGGGGTCAGCTAATGAAGCGCTGCAGTGCACGTATGTCCGGATGCTCTGCGGCGGCTGCTGTATGTCTGGACAATCATCCTTCTCTGCTCTTTTCTGACTAGAAGAACGAACAAAGCCCCAGATGATAGTCCTGATCTTGTTTCACTGTAGTTCACCTCTTTTGTTGAATAATTCTCACTAATTCTGCCTTCGAACAGTTGCAGCCGTTTACTCTACAGTGCAGTGAAACAAGCTCCATCAGGTCTATTAATACTAGTGATGCACTGAAATGAAAAATACAGGATTCACACGACCAAAAACTGAAGCCTAAAATTTTATTTAATTACATTTATATTTAATAATTTAGCAGATGCTTTTATCCGCAGCGACTTACAAATGAGAACAATAGAAGCAATCAGAAAAATAAGAAAACAAGTGCCATGACAAGTCTCAGTTAGTCTAGCACAGAACCCGTAGCCAAGGTTCCTTTTTCTTTTTTTTTTCAAGAGTAGGATAGACAAGATACACTAAACTGCTGCCACGATCTATTTATGAAGTGTAGACACAAATTTCAAAAGATTTTCGACAGTCGCCTTGTCGAGTCCAGTGTAGACAGTCTTTATCTGATGCAACACTGTACCACAAGACAACTGTAGCGCCAGGTGTAGACACGGTGTAAGGAGAGATGACGAATGATTTGCAGATCCTCAGTACCACTGACAAACATATAATCTTATAAAATATGTGGTAAGTACTGCTGCTCCATGGTATAAACAGAGTATGTGCGATTGCGAATCTCAAAAATGATAGTGAAACTAAAAAGCAATCGTGCATAAAAAAAAGGGGGCGGAGGGGGGCTGGTCACGATGAAGGCACAACATCATGATGTCTATCAGCCATCGGCGATGGTCAATGGCATCGGCTATCATCCAACCCTACAGTGCAGCACATTTTATGGAGGATGAGGACTGTTTCCTGTGAGAGTAGCCTACAATGCCAGTGTCTGTTTCTATAAAGTGGGACAGTTCCAACATTGCAAGACAGTATGGCACTTCTCACAGCCTGTAAGTATGTTTCCATATTTAAAGAATTTGCCAATGATGATTCAAACGCGAGTTTTGAGCAGAGTAGAGTAGCACTTGTTGTTTGTGGTTTCTCCAGACATGGTTTTATGTTAACGCAGCACAATACACAATGCAACTTGTAAAAAGACTGTATAAGTCATTATAATCAGTAATTATGTACCCACTGGATGCAACAAATACATAGTTTAGAATGGGTTTTATTGTTATTGTCTGGTCGTGCCGGGAGATGGCATCACAGTATGGGGTGGTGTAACATTCCCGTCAGACACTTGAAGTATTCGTCCAATCACAACACATTGGATAGCTGGCCAATCAGAGCACAGCTCTCTTTTCAGAGTGATGAGCTTTGTAAAAATTACATGTTTCCGAATGGCGGGGCATACAGGCTAAACCTTAATGAACAGTAGGCCTATGTGGAAAAGTTTTTTTTTTTTTTTTACCTTTAATCGCATAAACACATTGCATTACACAAAATACACAAAATAATGTTATTTTTAGCCACATCATATGACCCATTTAAACCATGATGCAAAATAGAGAAATGAAATGAACTGAACAGGCCTCTCGCTGACTGGCCTTGAATCGAGAGAGAGAGAGATGTGTGTAATCATTCACAGTTCAGTCAATTATATATCAAACTCTGGGCACTCAACACAGTTTGTATTTGGAGCGGCTGCTAATTTCAACCCAAACACAGGCAATTTTCATATTAAAGAACTGCCAGAGACTCTCTGTCCATTAGGGTCTTACTGTGGCATTGTAGGAATAGTAGATGAAATCTCCTCAGTCTGTTCTTGAGTAAGCATCTCTCTGGAGGACTGAAGGTAGTGAGACTCATGAATTCAGCAGATAAAGGCCCAATCCCAATTCTATTTTATCCCCAATCCCCAATTCTTAATTATTGGGGAGATTAGCCCCCCATCAATGTCTACGGCAGTTATCGCCCTGATCAGACATATGCTCTGGCACTATCATGCAGTCTGTAATGATATGATGTTAGCAAATATTAGCGATTTTTTGCAAACATTTCTTTGAGTAACAAGACCGTTAATATGAACTCACAAATGAATGTAACATAAAACTAATGATTACTTTTCATTAAAATCTTTATTTATGCCAAAAAAGCTTACATTTATGTGTCTTTTTGTTCGCTGTAGCAGCCATGTTGCCGAGATAATTCATACCCCTTCATTTGAAGTGTGGTCCTGAAAAATCTTCGTTTGAAGGGCTATCTGGCCCTTACCCTTACCCCTATCCCTCCAACCAAAAGAGAATCGAGACACCGCTACCCCTTCACGTGAACATGCGAAACGGAGGGGTAGGGGAAAGGGGAAGGGCTAAGGGGTAGAATTGGGATTGGGCCAAAGTAGCGTTTCTGTCCTGATGATTCCTGTGGAGTTGTTCTGAAGCTGATTGTGTTCGGTGTCTTTGTTGCTCCATCTGCTGCCTCTCTAATTCCTGCAGGTGTGAACAGAAGCAGCGGCTCTAAAAATATAAATTAGTAGAGCATAAGAGACGATTTATGCTCCAACCCAAAACAAGAACAGCGAGTTCAGATCGCACAATAGAGCTCAAAAAACTGCAGGCTTGTTTTAAATCAGCATTGTGGGAAAATTTTGGGGACTGCTCTGGTCGAACGACTGTAAATCTCAACCAGTTTTTAGTTGTATTAGGGCTGATTTCTCAGCCCTAATACCTGATCCCCACCTTTGAAACTCAGCTTCTCCACCTAGATTGGAATGGTCCCATCTGTATTGGGGTGATATACCGCCCTCCACTCTTCACTAAGGATTTTATACTCCAATTCACTGAGTTCATTGGCAACATTGCCACAAATTATGATCGCTTCCTTTTGTTGGGCGACTTCAATATTCATGTCTGCTGTCTTTCAAACTCCCTGTCGCAGGAGTTTCTTGACTTAATAGATGCTTTTAACCTACTGCAGTGGGTCAAAAACTCTACCCACACTCAGGGCCACACACTGGACCTTGTGTTATCTTATGGGATTAATGTCACTGATATTGTTATCTCTGATTTTCCTCTCTCTGATCACAAGCCTATTTTATTCTCACTGTCTCTTCTGGAGCTTTCTCAACCCACTACTGATCCTGTTATGTCACGGTTCTATTCTCCTCAGTTCAACACAAACTTCGACTTGTGCTTTACTGAGTTATGCTCTCACTGGCACTTGGACCAACCTTTATCTGACCTGGATGCAGATCAGCATCTTAGCCTTTTAAATTCTGCCTGGCTTAAAGTAGCAAACGTGACTGCTCCTCTTAAGCCTCACAAACCCAAACCAAAATCAGATATGTGGCAAAATTCTGACACTCGTCTCCAAAGACAAACATGTAGAAAGGCCGAACGCAAATGGAAACGGGACAGGCTAAGTGTCTCCTTCCGCATGTTCAAAGACTCACTTACAGCTTACCAGAACACTGCTAAATCAGCTAAAGCTGCATACTTCTCAAACTTAATTGAATCCAATCACTCTAACCCTAAGGTCTTGTTTTCTGTCATTCATTCTGTTTTAAACCCATCTGCTAAATTGTCTGTTGCCTCAGATGCTCTATGTGAAGACTTCCAGAGATTTTTTATTAACAAAATCACTACATTAAGGACCAGTATCTGCCCTAAATTAACTCTCCCCCCCATTAGGCCACGTACCTCCTGTGTTTGGGAGGCTTTTGTTCCCATTAACCTCCAGACACTGAAGGATGTGAGCGCTAAGCTCAAACCTTCATTCTGCCCAAATGATATCATTCACCCGAGATTTTTAAAATTAATCACAAACACGGTGGGTCCAGGTATGGTATCCCTTATTAACAAGTGTCTAAGCACTGGATCTGTTCCGGCCAATCTTAAAGTGGCTACGGTCACTCCTTTGCTCAAGAAGCCTTCACTGGATCCTTCTGTTTTAAAAAATTACCGGCCCATCTCTGTCCTACCTTTCATTTCCAAGTTATTAGAGAAAATCGTGTTGGATCAGTTCCAACACTTTTTGTCAACTAACTGTATATATGAGGTCTTTCAATCTGGGTTTAGGACTGCCCACAGCACTGAGTCCGCTCTCCTGCGAGTGCTAAATGACATTTATCTCTCCACTGACTGTGGAGACACTGTGGTTCTAGTTCTCCTAGATCTGTCGGCGGCTTTTGACACCGTTGACCACCCTACTCTGTTAGCTAGACTGGAGACGTGGGTGGGCATAAAAGGCTCTGTCCTGTCATGGTTCCAGTCTTACCTTACTGACAGAAAGTTTTTAGTAAAAATGGGAAACTTTTCCAGCTCCATGGCACCCCTGAGATGTGGTCTTCCACAGGGCTCTATTTTGGCTCCCTCTCTATTTTCTCTTTACATGCTACCGTTGGGCACAATTTTTAGGAAACACTGTGTATCTTTTCACTTTTATGCAGACGACACCCAAATTTACATTCCAATCAAGCGCAATAATCCTGCAGCATTAAACTCTCTTCATCTATGCTTAGAGGAGGTGAAGGCATGGCTAGCTCAAAATTTCCTATCCCTTAATGATGATAAGACCGAGGTCATTGTTTTCAGCCCGAGTGAAAGGTCCCAGTTCACATGCCCACACTTGGGAGGTCTATCTCCCTTTAAATCTACAGAAGTGCGGAACTTAGGTGTTCTTGTTGACCAGTCTTTAAAGTTTGATAAACACATCTCATTTGTAGTCAGTTCTGGTTTCTACCAACTTCACTTACTATCTAAAATCAAAGGCTTTCTCACTCCAATAACTCTGGAAATGACGGTTCATGCTTTCATCACGTGTCGACTGGATTATTGCAACTCACTATATTGCGGTATATCTGATTCTCAAATCTCCCGTCTTCAGTTAGTCCAAAATGCGGCAGCCAGACTCATCCATAATTGTCGCAAATATGACCATATCTCTCCCATCCTCAGATCTTTACATTGGTTACCAGTCCGGCAGAGAATAGATTTCAAAATTCTTCTCTTTGTCTTCAAATCTTTACACAACTTAGCACCAGTTTATCTCTCTGAACTTATTCATCCGTACATTCCGTCCAGAAGTCTCAGATCCCACGACCAGGCGCTGCTGGTAGTCCCTCGTGTCAGACTTAAGCGTAGAGGGGAGCGTGCTTTTGCGGTGGCAGGGCCTTGTCTGTGGAACACCATGCCTCTAGAGATCAGAACTGCTCCCAACCTCCCTGTTTTTAAGTCTCTGGTCAAAACATATCTATTCTCGTTAGCATATTGATTACTTATCTTAGACTGTTCTTATTATTATTATTTTTTTTTTTTTTTTTTTTTTTTTTTTTTTTACATTTGCTTCTTGATTTTATAATTAATCTTAGCTTAGTTGTTCTCTATGTGTGTTTTTCTGCTTTTATGCTTATATGCTTGTTCTGTAAAGCACTTTGGTCTGTCTTGTGTGGCTGTTTAAATGTGCTATATAAATAAATGAACTTGAACTTGATTTCTATTCCGGAATTGCACACAAACTGCATTACAGTCATTTCCCAAAATGTTATTTGTGTGGAGTTGTTATGAAGTCTGTAAAGAGGAGAAAATACTGGAGCAGTCAAATCAAGCTCCCTGTTCGTGATGGTCGAAATACAAGAAGACAAATATGTGCCATTTTGTAAGAATGTGTCTCTGAGAAAAAAGTTTCGATTATATTTTATCCTCCTTTTACCAAGGAAATGCTGTATCGCTGCTTTTCCATGAGCTCCACCTGCTGTCCTTTCTATTCAGACTGTATGATGTTTCTGTTGTGTGCAGGTGTCTGATGTAGCATCATTTCACAAAGTCTTGATTTCAAACTGGAAAATGCAATCTAATTCAAATAAAAAACAACTGCTCATGCATGTAGCATTACTGTCTGTTCAAAATAAAACAATAAAATACATTTGGTATCAAACATATCGAACTGTGACAGAAAATGTACTGATATTTATTAATTAATAATCCTTAATATTTTTTATATATACGCAGAGTTATATGATACCAAGATGACTAAGTAGTTTTCTAAGAATTTGACATTTTGAACTTAAGATGCTTTATACTGCAGTCCTTATAATTAACTGCCAATATTAATAATAATTGGTAACACATGACTTTGTTTGGCTTGTTTTTTGCATTTATGCCTCAACATTGGATTACATTTCCAACCATGCACTCTGCTCTACACACTGATGTTACTGATGCACACAGACACATTGTGATTTCATTTAATTGTTTTTATTTTGTTATTTAATGTTACCTTAATTTAGTAATAAAAAATATATATATATATATATTGAGCTTAATATTTGGTTTGCATGTGTCCCTGGTCTTTGTTGCTTCCTTTGAGCCAGGGTCGTAACATTTTCATGATCTTAAACTTTTTTATAAGCATCTGCCTATTAATACTTCATATACGTTTTTTAGATAAATACAAATATTATTTCCATTTGTTTCATGTTTTAATCACGTCACATCATTCTCAGACGTCCATAAGTGTCATTTCAGAGATTTAATTAATGCACTGTTATTAAATGTGGAGAACCATCATAGTAAAGCATGAGTAGATGAGTGTGAATGGGCTATAATATCAGCATGAAGTCAACACAAAAGAACAACCAATCATGATGTCATAGAGATACTCCAGATCTCAGATTCACATCAACTGATGGAGCAGCTAAATTTAGATCGACCGCCATCGACCGCCCTTCGGCTCTCCTCTGTGCTGCACGCAGAAATCCATACGCACCGCTGAGACGGATGGAACCTGCCATTTATAAGAAAAGATTTTACACTTGCAGATGGGAAGCGGGAATGGACCGGCAGCCGTCGATCATCGACCGCTTAGCACTGCATGTGTTCTATAGAGTCCTGTAGCTCCAGGACATGCGTTTCCTCGCTGAACCAATCACATTTTAATGGATTAATTATCCTGTGCAATGCAAAGTGAGAGCAGCTTTTAGAGAGTGAGTTATCTGTTCAACAGCTTTCCTGTAATCTGATTGGAAATGAAGCCTGTAGTGCTGAGGAGTGTGCAGGTGTGAGACAGTGATACGGCCGAGGAGCAGAGCAGGAGAAAAACCCTCTCAGCAGGCCAAAGGTCCTGACCCAAATGCTGTATTGTATTTGGCAACACTTTATAATAACTGCACACTATTAATCATTAATTAAGCATTAGTAAACCGATAATTCATAATTTATAAAGCATTAATAAACAGTAATAAGCAGTTTATAAACACAGATATAAATGCTTTATTCTTGATTTAAAAGCATATCTATAATGTGTTTAATAATTGTATTTTCATACTTTATTCATGATCAACTTATCATTTCTCAATGAAGTATAGCATTGTTTACAAACCAGTTATTTAGGAGTTGCCAGTGATTCATAAGATCACAAGAAATGTAGTAAATTCAGGTAGTTATAAAGCATTTAGTAGTGGTCAGTTAACTATTTATATGAGCTCATCTAAAGTGAGGACTAGTTATGCCTTGTAAAGCATTTATAAAGGATATTTAAAGGCTCAGTTATCTTCTAAACAAAAAAACGGAAACAAACACAACACAGTGATACAGAACATAGAAATATTAACAGCCTTTAAATCTCATTTGTAAAAGCTTTACAAGGCATAAATAGTCCTCACTTTAGATGAGCTCACAAAAATAGTTAACTAACAACTACATGTTTTATAACTACCTGAATTAACCCTGAATTACAGTATAAATACATGTTAATAAACCATTTATTAACACTATAAGTAACTATTAATATATGTCTGAATAAAAAGATGTATGAATGCACATTTAAATAGTTTATTAATCATTTACTTACAATTTCTAAGTGATCTTATGAACCACTGACAACTCCTTAATAACTGGTGTGTAAATAATGCTATACTTAATTTAGAAATAATAAATTGATCATTAATAAAGTATGAAAAAACAATTATTAAATACATTATAGATATGCTCTTAAATCAGGTATAAAGCATTTATATTTGTATTTATAAACTGCTTATAAATGTCTATTAATGCTTTATAAATGATGAATTAACTGTTTCCTAATGCTTAACTAATGATTAATAGCATGCAGTTATTATAAAGTGTTACCTTGTATTTTTATTTATTTTTGTTCTGTGACTGAACCCTCATCACCTCATTCAGCTCGACACTGTTATATTCCTTTCGTGTCCATGTTGTCATGCTTGTCCTGCTCCACATGCAGCACATGTTCACCAGATAATGACCATTATCCACACAGGCTCAGCTTCATCGCCTGCTGGAAAAAGCTGAACATCATTAGAATCACTGGCAGATAAAACACTCCATATCACAGCCATAGTGTCCTTAAGCATGACATTGTGCTTCATTTGCCTCATCCTTGAAAAAAGTTATGTTTGAATGTGTCTGTTTCCAGCGAGTGTGATCTGGTCATCTGTGAAGCATTGGGCTGATCGGCTCCGTGCTGCTGTGGTTCGATTCGATCAGAGTATGAGGATGAGGCGTTTCGTCAGGTGGAGCCAGGCTTATCATGTGATCCAATTGGCAGATCTGATCCGATCCATGTGGTGGACTATATGTATATGTAATATATATATATTTTATATATATACTTTCTTTCAGGCTGAATGTTCAGATGTTTAATGTTTTCATAGTCTGTCAAACTCGTAAGATTTGACTTCTCATGATATGAGCTTTTAAAATAAGTGTTTGCATTGAATTGTTTAGACAGTTAATATAATATGATTGAGTTGATAGTAGGAGCTGCATCCACGGTGATCATGTAGCACAGCAACACGTGTGTTTAACCGCGGTAGAGACGACAGTCCAGAATTTGGACGGTTGACAAATTTCTACCGTTTTTTGGTACCTACTGATATATTGCCCACTCCTGTGCTCATGACAGAGGGCTAACAGTGATTTAGGAGGAGGAGAGAACACAGAAACACTAGACACATATATTTGGTTTTTGAAGTTTGTATGCATCAAGCTGAAAACAGCACATATCTGAGTTGGTTTGGTGTGTTCAGCTCCTCTGTCTGCAGTGTTGAAATGCTTTATATGCATGTATAAATGAGCATGCAAGCATTGTCAGAGCTATAATGACTGGATCAGAAGGGCTGCTGTGATAGTGGTTGAGGAGAAGAGCAGGTGTTGTTCTGCTGTGGTGTGTGTGTGCGCGTGTGTGTGTGTGTGTGTGTGAGAGAGAGAGAGATGCTGCATCATCAGAAGGTCTCTGATAGTGATAAATGTGTCTTGCGATAGACGCGGTTTAATGGTTCTAGCCTTGTCCTGCTCAACTGTCACTTATCTTGCATGCCATCTGCCAGAGCCCCTCCCCTTCAGCACACGGGACGCGTGATTGGCTGATCAGAATCATGGGAGGCCCCTTATCGTCTGTCTCTAATGAGCTCTGAGCACATATTAGCATGAATGCATAAATGAATGTTTTCCTTGAGCAAATAACTTGCATATTAAATGTTGCTTTGGGCTACAAAGTGCAGGACATACAGACATAAAGAATAATTACGTCTGTTAATTAACTCTTGTGTGTTTCTCCTGCTATCACGTATGAACGGATCTGATACTCCAGAGTGATGTGTGCGTCTGCTCGGAAATTAAAGTGGTTTTACGCTTCTCTTTGTCAGCTAATGGCCACATCCTCCTATTGAATATTCAACACTTTAGAGCAATCTGCATAATCTTCCACATGAATTATAGTCCCTGTTTCAGCAGTGCATTTCAATGAGCTCAACATTATGACCAATGAGAGATGATGACCAGAACAAACTTAAAGAAGCTTTTGAATATGCATATCATCACTTCTGATGAGCGCATTCATCATTAACTATTTTAGGAGTAGTTACTGTTAATAACCTGAAGCAGGTGGCCAGACAAAATAGTACCATAGTACTCATTTACATTCATGCATTTAGTACAGGCTTAATGAAATGCAGTGAAGAAATCATAGGTTTTGTGTGTGTGTGTCTGTATGTTTAGTTCCCTGGCATATTCCTGGAATTTTTGGTACAATCAGAATGATCCGAATCGGTTCAGACAGACAGCACCCATACTGTATATACACTGTTGTTCAAAACACACACAGTATGTGTGTGAATATCTTCTGTGTTATACCGGTGTATTCACTCGCTCCTGAATTGATGATGAAAGTCAAAGTGAGGACTGTTTGAGGAAACTAACCAGTAGGCTGAAGAATGAAAGAGTACATGAACAAGCTGTTTATCTTCTCTATTACAGGCTGAACTGACATCTCTGGCCTCTGTTAATGTTCTGTTTAAAGGTTTGGCAATATATCTGCAAGAAGACCACCACCTGCATGGACCGCCACTTGAAGAACCACACTGAGCTGACCAAGGTGGCTCGGCGTCACTATATGCAGACCTGCAAAAAGAAAAAATACTGGAAGATCTAGCGAGCTTGAGGGCTTCCATCCTGGAGGAGCCAATGGTCTCAACCCTGGAGCTTGACGAGGCCCAGGATGTCTGTCCCGCAGGAGCAGGAGGAGGAATGTGGCAAGCCTAACTGTAAGGCCAAGATTAAGGACGTACAGGACCAGGTGGCTGACTTAAATCAGTAACTGACCAGCACTCTCAGGGATGTCTCACGGCGGGACCGGCTGCTGAGGAAGCGCTCAAATCCCACCCCCTCTAGACAGGTTGCAGGGGCAACACAAAATCTGCTATCAGCCCTCAACAGCCCTGGGGAGGAGGAGTGCCCAGAGCCGCAGGTTGACAGTCCAGAGGAAGAGCCGGTCACAGGAGCCGCTCCTCCTCCACTCCTCCGATGCTCCATAACCCTTCCCGGACCACGTGACAGCCCTAAGTGAGTATGACACTTGTCACTTTGGTAACACTTTACTATAACTTTCTGTCATGATCCTGGTTCCCTTTCCCCTTTTCCCCTCCCCTCTCTGATGCTTTTTCTTCTCTTCTCTTTGCACTAATCTTTCTTCTCTCGTTAATCTCCTTCAGCTGCTCCTCATTGCGCTACTCTTCGCGCTTGGCTTCCCGCACCTGTTTCCTCTTCTCCTCTGATTAACACTCCTACTTCTTTCCCTTTCCTCCCTACCTGCCTTGCCAGATTATTCCCCTAAATACGCTTAACTGGTATGTCTTATTCCCTGTCGTTTTGTCCCAGTCTTAGTCCTGTTTGTTCGGGGTGCTGTGAGTGTGAGCCTGGAAGTTTAGCCGCTGCTCGTCTCCTGACCTGCTGATCTCTCCCTCTCTACTGTGAGGTTGCGGAGCTGTCCACCGTACTCAATCCGCCGGGGCGGCCGGTGGCTTTTGCTTTCTCCTTTTGAACAAAGACGAGTTTTGGTTCCAGTTTTGCCCTTTGGGTTTTTTTTCTGTTTGCATTCCCTAATATTCTGAAGCTCCTGAGTTTGATCATTAAAGACAATATTTGCTCCGTGAATTGCTCTCTCTGGTCCTCTTTCCACACGACAGAATAATCTGGCCACTATGGACCCAGCAGGAGAGCATCCGATACAGACGGCCGTCGAGATCCAGGGAGTTATGCTGGGTAAACACGAGGAGGAATTATCGGCCGCCAGACAGGCCGTGGAGACGCTGGCGGCTCAGGTGACGGATCTGGCTAGACAACTCCACCAGTGTAGTCTCAATCCGCCAGCCCTGTCCGGATCCGTTCACTCCATGGAGCCTCGCATTAACAACCCGCCGTGCTATTCTGGTGAGCCCACCCAGTGCCGTTCATTTTTAATCCAATGCGAGGTTGTGTTTTCCCTCCAGCCGTCAACCTATTCTGGGGACAGGGCCAGGATCGCCTACGTTATCTCTCTCCTCTCCGGACGGGCTCGCCAGTGGGGAACGGCAGTCTGGGAGTCAAGGGCTGTGTGTGTCGAGCGTTTTTCCCTCTTCAAGGAGGAGATGATCCGTGTCTTCGACCGGTCTGTCTACGGGGAGGAGGCCTCCCGCCTCTTGTCTTCTCTGCGCCAGGGTAAGCGCTCAGTTACAGACTTTTCTATCGAGTTCCGCACTCTGGCAACCTCCTGTGGCTGGAATGAACCGGCGCTGCTCGCTCGTTTTCTGGAGGGGCTCCACGGGGGTATAAGGGATGAGATATTGTCCAGGGAGGTCCCTACTCGCCTGGATGCACTGATCGACTTGGCCTTACGCATCGAGAAGCGTTTTGACCAGCGCCGCCGCGCTCGGGGTCTGGAGTCCGCCCTACTGGCTCCTCCGCCCGCCGATCCCCTGGCACTTCCCTCCTCTGAACCTGAGGCCATGCAACTGGGCGGCATCCGCATTTCCGCTGCAGAGCGAGAACGAAGAGTGGTCAATCGACTCTGCATGTATTGCGCTTCACCTGCGCATTTTGTCGCCGTGTGCCCGTTAAAAGACAGAGCTCGTCAGTGAGGGGAGGGCTTCTGGCGAGCGCAACCACCCTAGTCTCTCCTCCTTACTCCTGCACCACCTTCTCGATCCATCTTCGCTGGCCTGGCTCCTCTGCCTCCTGCAGGGCTCTGATTGACTCCGGGGCCGAGGGCAATTTCGTGGATGAGTCATGGGCTCGTGCGCAAGGTATTCCCCTGATGGAGTTAGATGCACCCTCTCCCCTATTTGCTCTAGATGGAAGCTCTCTCCCGAGGGTTAACCATGAGACTCCACCCTTAACACTCACTATCTCCGGTAACCACCGTGAGACCATATCCTTTTTAACTTTTCATTCTCCTTATTTCCCAGTAGTTTTAGGGCATCCCTGGCTAGTACTTCATAATCCCCAGATTAACTGGATAAGGGGTACCATCCTCTCTTGGAATGTGTCTTGTCATGTCAACTGTTTAACCTCTGCTATTCCTCCTGTATCCTCTGTCTCTGTGTTTCAGGAAGATCCAGGGGATTTGTCTGGGGTGCCGGAGGAGTATCACGATCTGCGGATGGTTTTCAGTCGTTCGCGGGCCGCTTCTCTCCCCCCTCACCGCCCCTATGACTGTAGCATCGACCTTCTCCCGGGCACTACGCCACCTCGTGGTAGACTGTATTCCCTGTCGAGGCTAGAACGCGAAGCTCTTGAAAAATATCTATCGGAGTCCCTGGACGCAGGTACCATAGTTCCCTCATCCTCTCCCGCGGGCGCCGGGTTCTTCTTCGTTAAGAAGAAGGATGGTTCCTTGCGCCCCTGTATAGACTATCGGGGCCTTAACGAGATAACTATTAAGAACCGTTATCCATTACCCCTCATGTCATCGGCCTTTGAGGTCTTGCAGGGCGCCAAATTCTTCACGAAGTTGGACCTTCGCAACGCCTATCACTTAATTCGCATAAAGGAGGGGGATGAATGGAAGACCGCGTTTAACACGCCCCTTGGGCACTTTGAGTATCGCGTTCTCCCGTTCGGCCTCGTAAACGCCCCCGCGGTTTTTCAGGCGTTGGTAAATGATGTTCTTAGAGACATGCTAAATATATTTGTTTTCGTCTATCTAGATGACATTCTTATCTTCTCGCCCTCCCTCCAGGTGCACGTCCAGCAGGTTCGCCGCGTTCTTCAAAGGCTTCTCGAGAATAGGCTGTTTGTCAAGGCGGAGAAATGCTGCTTTCACGCGCGCTCGGTCACCTTTTTGGGATCGGTCATTTCAGGGGAGGGCATTAGCATGGACCCCGCTAAGGTTAAGGCGGTTATTGACTGGCCAGTTCCTGATTCTCGCGTCGCCTTGCAGCGTTTCTTGGGGTTCGCCAATTTTTACCGCCGCTTCATTTGCAACTACAGTCAGGTCGCAGCGCCCCTAACCGCCCTTACCTCTGTCAAGTCCAGTTTTGAATGGACCGAGTCCGCCCAGCGCGCTTTTGACCGCCTGAAGACCCTTTTCACGTCCGCTCCCATCCTAATGACCCCTGACCCCTCCAAACAGTTCATAGTCGAGGTTGACGCGTCCGAAGCAGGCGTTGGAGCTATACTCTCCCAGCGGTCTGCCTCCGATGGTCAGATCCACCCCTGCGCTTTTTTCTCGCACCGACTAACTCCCTCCGAGCGTAATTACGACGTGGGTAATCGTGAACTACTCGCTATCCGCCTCGCGCTAAGTGAATGGCGTCAGTGGCTAGAAGGTTCCTGCGTTCCTTTCTTGGTATGGACGGATCACAGGAATCTCGAATATATTCGTTCTGCGAGGAGGATGAGTGCCCGTCAGGCTCGTTGGGCATTATTTTTCACCCGTTTCGACTTTTCTATTTCCTACCGACCCGGCTCGAAGAACGTCAAGCCTGATGCTCTGTCCCGCCTCTTCGATTCCTCAGAGTGCTCCGAGTCACGCGTTCCCGTTATCCCCGAGGGGCGTGTGATTGGTGCGGCCATCTGGGGAATCGAGAGACTAGGACTTAATAAGCTGGACTTGTTTTTCATCACGGAAACATGGCACAAACAGGACGATGGTTTTCTTTTTAATCAGCTGACTCCAGCGGGCTTTGGACTCATTGACGTTTCACGAACTACAGGTAGAGGTGGTGGTATTATAGTTCTTTACAAACTGCAATACAAGATTCACCCTGTGTCCGTTCCTCCTTTTAAAACTTTTGAATGTCTTGTTTTAAATGTGTCGGATACTCACTCTGCTCTCCATTCTGCCATGGTCACTATCTACCGACCTCCTAAACTGAATAAGGACTTTCTGTCTGAGTTTGCTGATCTTCTTTCTATATTGTCTGTCAGATTTAAGAGAATTTTGATTCTGGGTGATTTTAACTTGCATGTAGATCAGAAAGCCTGTCTCTTGGCCAAGGATTTTCTATCACTCTTGGACTGTTTTAATTTTTCTCAGTTTGTAAATGTCCCCACTCACTGTAAAGGACACACGTTAGATTTAATTATTGCAAATGACTCATCTCTTTCTAATCTCTCTGTTGTGGATGCTGGACTTTCTGATCATCTAGCTATCTTTTTTAATATTGAAACATTTCAGTCTAGTAGAGAGACTTCACGAACTATTTCTTTCCGTAAATGGCAATCAATTGATCATGCTATTTTTGCAAACTCGATTGTCTCTTCTTTAGTTGACATGTCTTCTGCTCCTCTCGAGGATAAAATTTTAGCATTCAATAATGTCCTTACAGCCAACTTGGACATCTTTGCACCCATAAAAACACGTAATGTTTCATTTGCACAGTCAGCCCCCTGGTATAATGGTGAATTGCGTATACAGAAGGCTGTGTGTCGGAAATTAGAGCGAAAATGGCGTCACTCTGGTTTAAATGTGTTCCACCAGGCATGGAAAGATTGCTTGTCAAACTACAGAGTAGCCATTGAAACTGCAAGATCTGCCTATTTCTCAAACATTATTGATAATAATCAAAGCAATCCCAGGAAGCTCTTTCATACAATTAACAGTCTGCTTAAAGCAGATGGTGTCAGTTCTATGACTTTATCTGATGGGCTGTGTAATGAGTTTCTCAAATCTTTCAGTGAAAAAATTTACAATATTCGCACAAATATCCATTCCTTGCAGTCTGCAGATCTACCATTTAATACTCCTAGGTTCTCTGGCATTCCTTTATCCAAATTTACTTTATTACAACCTGAGATGCTCTGCAACCAGGTTTCTGGTATGAAAGCTACCACTTGCATACTTGATCCCATGCCTGGTAGCCTGTTTAAATCCTGTTTTGGTCCTTTATGTCCCTCAGTTCTTGCTATAATAAATGACTCTTTGTCAACAGGGGAGGTGCCAGCAGCACTTAAAACTGCTGCGGTTACTCCTGTTTCAAAAAAGCAAAACTCTGATGTGAAAAATCTGTCAAATTATCGCCCAATCTCAAATCTATCATTTCTGTCTAAAATCTTGGAGGGTGTGGTTGCAGCTCAATTAAACAAACACTTAATTGAAAATAAACTATTTGAGCAACATCAATCAGGTTTTCGAAAATTACACAGCACTGAGACTGCGTTGGTGAAAGTCGCTAATGACTTACTAATTGCCTCCGACTCCGGCTCCACGTCCATTCTCATTCTCTTGGATCTCAGTTCAGCCTTCGACACTATTGACCATGCCCTACTACTTAATCGCCTCGAACATGTATTTGGCTTGTCAGAGACTGTTCTTGACTGGTTCAAGTCCTATTTCACTGACCGTAGCCAATTTGTTTTTATGGGTGGTTATAGGTCCAAGGTTGGTTCTGTTCATACGGGTGTTCCACAAGGTTCAGTCTTGGGTCCTCTACTCTTTAGTATGTACATCTTTCCACTTGGTCAGTTACTACAATCTCTAAACCTTAACTATCACTTTTATGCTGATGATACACAGATTTATATCCATACTAGACCGGGTCAGCAAGTGAACGTTGGGCATCTTTCTAACTGTATTGCTGAGATAAAGATTTGGATGTCCAATAATTTTCTGTCTCTAAACGGCTCAAAAACAGAAGTCATGCTCCTTGGATCTCCACATCAACTGCGAAAGGTTGGGTCTCCTACTCTGTCTGTTGATGGCGTTGCACTGGAGTTTAAGTCCAAATTAAAGAATTTGGGTGTCATATTTGACGCCACACTGTCATTTGAGCCTTTTGTCCAGAATACAGTTAAGACATCGTTTTATCACCTCAGAAATATAGCCCGGCTACGTCTTATGTTATCCTTTTCGGTAGCTGAGAAGTTGATTAACTCTTTTGTCTTTTCGCGCATTGACTACTGCAATGGTCTTCTAGCTGGGGTATCTAAATCATCACTGGATAAATTGCAATATCTTCAAAATTCAGCTGCTAGAGTACTATCTGGGGTCAAGACCAGGGACCATATAACTCCAGTCTTGGAGTCCCTGCACTGGCTACCTGTTAGGTACCGTATTGATTTTAAAATCCTTATGCTGGCCTATAAATCTCTACACAATCTGGCACCTGAGTATTTGACTGACTTATTAATCCCCTACACACCACGTCGCAATCTGCGCTCCTCTCAGAGTGGTCTATTGGTTGTTCCGAAGACACGGCTTCATACGTGGGGTGACCGAGCATTCTCTGTCTATGCTCCTAAGCTCTGGAATTCTCTCCCGGCCGACATCAGGGAAGCACATTCATTAGTGACTTTTAAATCTCTTCTTAAAACATTTTATTTTAGGATTGCTTTTACATGAACTTGATTTTATGCGTTTATTTTCTTGTACTTACATTGTGTTTATTCATTTGGAGTTATGCTTGTATGTAAAGTGCTTTGAGAAAGCTACTTTTAAAGGCGCTATACAAAATAAATATATTATTATTATTATTATTATTAGTCAAACGAGCTCTTTCTCACTCCGCCACTCCCCGTCGATGCCCCTCTAATCTTCTTTTCGTCCCTGCATCCGTCCATCCGGCTGTCCTCCAGTGGGCTCATACGTCCAAATTAGCTGCCCATCCCGGCGTTAGGGGCACCCTGGCTTCCATAGGCCAACGGTTCTGGTGGCCCTCCCGCGAACGGGACACTCGTAGTTTTGTAGCCGCCTGCGCGGTGTGCGCACAGACGAAATCTGGTAACTCCCCTCCGGCCGGCCTTCTTAGACCCCTCCCCATTCCCTCATGCCCGTGGTCCCATATCGCCCTTGATTTCATTTCGGGTCTTCCCCCGTCGGCTGGAAATACCGTTATCCTCACTGTCATCGACCGCTTCTCTAAAGCAGCGCATTTTATTCCTCTACCCAAACTCCCCTCCGCCAAGGAGACCGCCCAGACTGTCGTTGAGAATGTTTTTAAGCTACATGGTCTACCTTCTGATGTCGTCTCTGATAGAGGTCCACAATTCGCTTCGCAGTTCTGGAAGGAGTTCTGCCGTTTAATCGGTGCATCCGCTAGCCTCTCGTCCGGTTTCCATCCTCAGACTAATGGTCAGGCCGAACGAGCCAATCAGACCATCGGCCGCATATTACGTAGTCTTGCGTTTCGCAACCCAGCATCATGGTCTGAACAGCTCCCTTGGGCTGAATATGCTCATAATTCGCTCCCGTCCTCGGCCACTGGGCTATCCCCTTTTCAAGCTAGTCTCGGTTATCAGCCACCCCTGTTCTCATGCAAGGACTCGGAGTCCAACGTCCCGTCGGCTCAGGCGTTCGTTCAGCGCTGTAAGCGTACCTGGAGGAGGGTCAGATCCGCTCTTTGCCGTTTTAGAGACCGGACCCTACGTATCGCTAATCGCCGCCGAGTCAAGAGCCCTAGATATATTTGCGGTCAAAGGGTTTGGCTGTCTACTCTTAACCTGCCCCTCCAGTCGATCTCACGCAAATTGACCCCTCGTTTCGTTGGGCCGTTTCGAGTTTCTAAGATTATTAGTCCTGTCGCGGTCCGCCTCCAACTCCCTCCCAATCTCCGTCGTGTCCATCCTGTTTTTCATGTGTCTTGCATTAAACCGGTTATCCGCGCCCCACCCCGGTCTTCCACCCCCCCCGTTCAGGTTGAGGGATCCCCTGTCTACAGGGTTCGTAGATTATTGGACGTCCGCCGCCGGGGGCGGGGTCGACAGTACCTAGTGGACTGGGAGGGTTATGGTCCCGAGGAGAGAAGTTGGATCCCCTCCCGGGACGTTCTGGACCGTTCGCTTATTGATGATTTCCTCCGCTCCCGCCAGGCTTCCCCCTTGGGAGCGCCAGGAGGCGCTCGTTGAGGCGGGGGCACTGTCATTATCCTGGTTCCCTTTCCCCTTTTCCCCTCCCCTCTCTGATGCTTTTTCTTCTCTTCTCTTTGCACTAATCTTTCTTCTCTCGTTAATCTCCTTCAGCTGCTCCTCATTGCGCTACTCTTCGCGCTTGGCTTCCCGCACCTGTTTCCTCTTCTCCTCTGATTAACACTCCTACTTCTTTCCCTTTCCTCCCTACCTGCCTTGCCAGATTATTCCCCTAAATACGCTTAACTGGTATGTCTTATTCCCTGTCGTTTTGTCCCAGTCTTAGTCCTGTTTGTTCGTGGTGCTGTGAGTGTGAGCCTGGAAGTTTAGCCGCTGCTCGTCTCCTGACCTGCTGATCTCTCCCTCTCTACTGTGAGGTTGCGGAGCTGTCCACCGTACTCAATCCGCCGGGGCGGCCGGTGGCTTTTGCTTTCTCCTTTTGAACAAAGACGAGTTTTGGTTCCAGTTTTGCCCTTTGGGCTTTTTTTCTGTTTGCATTCCCTAATATTCTGAAGCTCCTGAGTTTGATCATTAAAGACAATATTTGCTCCGCGAATTGCTCTCTCTGGTCCTCTTTCCACACGACACTTTCATTAATAAATATCCTATTTGTAGATTATTAGACTAGAAGTTGATTGAGAAATAGACTTGTAAGTGACCAAGGAAATAGTACCATTTGTAGTTTATTAGACTAGAAAATTATAGTAATATATGTATATATATATATATACACACACAATATTTTAATTTAATATATTGGTTAGTGTTTGTCTCTGTGCTATCGACCTGACTCACCTGGTCCTCCTCATGTGCTTTCCTTTTGCAGATCAGATCATTGAGGAGTCCCGGGCCCACTAGGATGGCATCAACCCCACTCCAAAATTAGTAAATAATGTGTCCTCCAAGATTTTTTGAATACAATTTTTATTTCTTATATGTCAGCTGGCCAGACCAACCCTGGCCAGCTTGATATTTTTGGATAACAGAGCCAAGGTCCGGTCCTGGCTGTCTTTTTTAAGGAAATGCAACACTGCAGAGCCAACTGTGCACCATTACCTAAAAAATGTGGCACAGTTCCTCAAATATCTTAATGACACCCCACCAGCCACATGCCGGGTCTCATTGGGATTAGAAGGGAGATGCAGAAGCTGACTCGCCCGGTAAAGTGCAGAGTGGCTGTAAAACAAGCCAAGGAGGCCCACCTGATCCCTAAAGCCACACTGCGAGCTTGCCGGGAATCTGCCAAAAAAAAAGATAACTCTGAGTCTGGGTAAGTTTTTGAATCCTCTCTCCTCTCGTTATTTGGCAATCAGTGTGATCCTTTATGCTTCTCCTTTTTTTCTGTGAAGATCGTCTGAAGAGTAGTCCTGAGAAAAAGGACCAATGGTCTTTTTATGGACACCTCAACACTTACTGGGCCAGCATTTATGGTCACCGTGGAGGGGTGTACCAAAATGTAACTATTAAAGAGGTGGAGGACGCCCGTGCGACAGCTGCCGAAGGCCACTTTTTCATTAATGTGAGTAATTCTCTCTCTCTGTCTCTTGTTGTCCACATGGTTTTCTTTAAAATAAAACTCAGCTTATGCCACCTCTCACTGTTTCTAAAGATGTCAGCCCACAAGACCATCCAGCTGGCCCTGAACCAGGATACTTCATTACTCCGTCTGTGGCACATTGTGATTGGGTTTAAGCTGTCACTACAGAAGAAAGAGCTAGCGTGCCCTAATGTAACTAACTAATGGTCCCACTGGGAAAATGCCTGAGTCCAAGGGCGTAGATTTGGTTTGAACATTGGGGGGGGTTTGAACGTTGTATGATGCCTGTTATTTTTTTCAAAAACAATTTTTTATGTATATTGTTATTTGATAATTTATCTATCTATCTATCTATCTATTTATCTAAAAGGGAAACACATCGGCTCTTGAACAACTGTAAACATGAAATTTAGATACACCACTTACTCAAAGGCACAGAACAGTGATTATGATTACACAGTTTAAATGAAAGCTCCAAATATCTGCTTGCGCCTCTCACAACCAACAACACATATTTGGCACACCAACTTGTTGTCTAAGAGTTCCAACTTGTCTTGGTGGACATGACAAACTGCCACATGATTCTGTCTCTTTTGTGCAGTGGCACCCCCAGAAAATTTTAACAGGGGTGGCCAAATGAGGCCACAGTAAATTTTGGGGTGGCACATTAAAATAAAGGAAAAAAAATTAAGGGTTTGCAATGTAGACAAAAAGTTATATCTCTGTGAGTTCTAGGATTTCATCGATAACTATAATTAGACAATTTTGCTGAGTGTTATTTTGCTGATATCTTATGTTTAATTGTGCTGACACCTGATTTTTTAAACTTTATTTTTACCTTTACACGATTGTTTCTAAAAGTGTGCACCATGTTTTAGGTCAAATACTTGCATTCGGGCTTCTACCAAGCAAATGCAATCATTATAAACAAAACTGATCTTTGCAATGCAGATAAAACAGAAGCTGCATCTGAAGTGCCATTTAGATGTTTTTACACACTGTTTAATGCAGCTCCGTGGAAGACGGAATACTTTAGCCTACAGTTACAAATGAATAAATAATGTTTTGATATTTTAAAGATAAAACATTGAAAACTGATGTTTGAAATTATTAAAAAAATTAAAAGGTTCCATAAAATGTGAAATTAAAACCGCCAATAGGTGGCAGCGAGTCACTGTTAATAAGTGAGTCATTGTGATTGAACTGAATCATTTAAATGGTTGATTCATTCAGGAACGAAGCACTTTAATGTTGCTCAGAGACTCAAAACTGTAACTGCTGCAGGTGCTGCATTTTTTTTCACTTCTTAAACTATTGTGAATTTACATTCTGCATTTAAATTAATAGTACCCACTGCAAATCATCCTAGGGGTGGCCACAGGGGTGGCCAGAGTTTATACAGGGGTGGCCGCTTCAGAAGAGGATACTGGTACAACCAGAAGCAACCTGACCAGAGTTTCCACTTCACTGAACAGGCCACGGACTTCCACTGACAGAGCTTTAAGAATGTTTGCTGCCTCCATACTGGATCCAAATTGGTAGTTATGCCTAAACATTGGTAACTGAACTGCAATAAACTGGCTGTTGATCTCAGGATACTCACACCACACTGAATCAATTTATCCAGTGAGTAGAGTGTCCTCTATAACTTTACAAAGCTGCTGTTTTCCTATGCGGTTTCCTATTTTATTTTATTGATTGAATGGCATCTTCTTTACCTGATCACCTGCTCCTCTCCCTCTGCTGACTTTTCTACCCTGCTGCTATATTAACCTTGAATCTATTATAAAAACATGTTTAGAGATTATACACCTCATAACATTATGAAATTTGTGTATAATCATAATTGATAAAATTCTTACATAGTAGAGATTAGCAAAAGAAAGAAATTAAGTATTGAAACCGCCAGTAGGCAACAGCGTTTCACTGTTTTAATAAGTAAGCCACTTAAATCGTTCATTCATCCAATTCGTTCAAAAGTCAGATTAATTTAGGAAGAAAACGAACACCGATGTGAATACTTTTGTCATTGATAATTACAGACACTATTGAAAAATAAACTAGCAAATCAGACAGCTGCTTTGGCAACTTGTTATACTGATAGTTATAGCTAAATACATTGCAATGGATTAGCTATCTAAAATACATGTGGTGTGTACTTAGCTATTACACAATATTCCCATACCTCATTCTCAGTAACGTTACATGGTTTATTATTATTTTTTTGCATCCCTCTCTGACCAGCAGTTAAATATAGTCCGCTGTGCAGCGCTTCTCTTCATAACGTTACCCGTGTGCTCTTCCATTCAAACACCACTCGCGTTGTTTTGGTGAAAGTGCGACTCGTTGGTTGGGCGTTACCAATCGGTTCAATGTAGGGGGATTATTTTTGTCTGATTTATTATGAATTAAATTAAATTAAATTTATGCATTTAGCAGACACTTTTATCCAAAGTGACTTATAGTGCATTCAGGCTAACAATTTTTGCATATCATGTGTTCCCGGGGAATCGAACCCCCAACCTTGCGCTTGCTTGCTTGCTAGCGCAGTGCTCTACCAGTTGAGCTACAGGAACACAGTCAAACAAACTCATATTTGATTAGGAACAATTATTGTTACAAAATAAATGAATTCTACATATTTTTCATTTGTTCTGCTGTGATTTTCATGTTGAAATATTGGGGAGGTTGTAACTGATGGATTTGAATATTGGGGGGGTTACCCCCCATCCCCCTCATAAACTACGCCCCTGCCTGAGTCGTTAGTAAAGCTGTCTGTCGATGTGCGGTCTGACCGGCTCATGTCTGTGTGATCATGTGACATGCGTGTTGTTCACTCGCTGAGCAAGTGGACTCCATTTATCTGCACTGCTAATCAGTCACTATTCTGTGAACTAATGAATTATTTTAATTGTGATGGTCTAATGTGAAGCCCACACAGAGCGCAGCGGAGCCGTGGTGCGGTGGAGGGGCTGATCAATGCAGTTTGACACAATGGAGTTTAATTGTGACAATAAGCCCTAATCAACACTTCCTATGAATGAGAAATACTTTTTCCTCAGCTCTCTTCTTTGTTCTTTGAGTGAGAAAACCCGGTTGTTTCATGCATTTATTTATTGATTTGATTCGTTGACAGTGAGGTGTCTTCCTGACCAGGGTCTGCTCTGACGGTCCCTCTTACCTTTGTGGTTTTTCCTTGTGTCACATTCGTCTCTTGGGGGAAATGTGCCCCGTCACCAGCAGGCCCCTGGGATCCAGATAGTTGTGAAGTAAACCCACTCTCACTTGGCTGTTAAGCACTGCATATGGACTGCTTTATGAAAGGAAGACTTGATGTTCTCACATCACAGGAACTAAAACACTAGAACTGCAGTTGTGTTTGATGTGGCATCAGCATTGTGGATATTTCTCTGAACTCACAGATGATCTGGTGTTCACTTTTGCAGCAGTGAAACTTTAACCCCGCGCAGCTGTGCTCATGCAGTTAGATTGTGTTACTGGAAACCTCTGATGTGAGAAACACTACAGGCGTCTCCTCTGAACACACACACGTTTCTGCTTAACCCTTCGTTAACAACTTTTCATTAGCAAAACACACAAGCAAAGTAACTTAATTCATTAGAATTCAAAAGTAGATTAGGTTTTTAAATGTGCTTTAAACTGTATTTATTAATTATTCATGTATTTTTAGGCCCTCTTTGCTTAACTGTTATAAACTGATTATTATGACAATACTAGTAAAATAAGTTTATGATGGGCGACCCAGACAGAAGCTACAAGAGTTTGCTCAAATACAGTAACTAAGTGACAGAGACAGTTTGTTGTTACAATAATTACAATAATAAGAAGGAAAAACATTATTTAATATTGCCAGCTGCTTATTTAAAATAAGAGGGAGAACAAATAATCTTTCTAACTTTTAAAATACAAACACGGTGAAATTGTGTATTGATTGATAGCAAACGGCTCTGAAACCATGTTTTGACTTTGAATGTGCTGCGCTTGCATTGATTTAATAAAATCACAGGCTGTTGAAGTTTAATAATCACATTACGCTATTCCTGCTTCTCCATTCCTGGATTTTAGACCTCTTCAAATATTAAGGTGTTTGTAATACTATTTAAGATATTTAAGACTTTTTACAACTTTAAATTTCAAACAGATTTTATTAAATACTTTTTAAGAGTACACAGGGATTTTTTCACATGCATTTCACAGTGAAGAACTGTGCAACTGTCAACCAGGAAGAAATATGTAGAGAATAATTAGGTGCTCAGATCATGATGTCACATTACCTCAGGAGATGGGCACCTGCGGTCTACAGTCTGCGTCTGACGGTGTGCTGATGGAGAGGAAGAGAGAGTTCTGCTGCGCTGACTTAAGATGCGTCGTGGACTTCCTGAAGGACAGCTGAGTTCTGCAGAAAAACCTTCATGTCTCTGCTGATGAACACAGAGAACAGATTGGGATTCAACTAATGTGTTTGTCATCCGTGCATTGAATGCTGGGTAATGGTGGATGAAGTGCACACTCACTCAATAGTATGGATTAAATCTTGACATTTTGCAAATGCCAGTTCTTATGAGTTTGCTAAGCTCTTCATTACAGTTTATGATTATTGTTCGCGAGGGCATTTGCTGCAGAGCAAATCGATGAAACTGAAACTCGTGTTTGAATGGAGGACGTGGCAGAGGTCAGACAGATGTTGATGCTGTAAAACAGAGTGAGAAACGTCTCACTCTCTGAGCTTCAAACCAGATGTTCGTCACTGTTTGATCACTTGTGAATCAAATGCATCTGTAGGAGAGCCTCTGCAGAGCTTTGAGCACTGGGATGTGTTCAACGGCAGCACTGAAAGTGTGGTCAGATGCTGATGATCAGTGGAGGATGTGCTGTTGATTCAGGTAAGGCATGTGATTGGTCAGATCAGTGTTTCTTCAGTGATCATGCTGTGGCTAAAGCAGCTGTCAGCAGTGTCATGTGTCGTACACACGATGCTCTCTACCTTCAGCACTCAGGTAAAGCATGAACACTGTGTGAGAGAGAACTGAGAAAGCAAACGAGAGGTTTTTCTGAATGTGATGAAACATCTTTCCCTTCTGGAGGACGCTGTCCGTCCATCATTCGTGTCCAGAGCCTGGAGCGGTCAGGGCCGGTCATCTGTCGGCGGCTCAGGAAGAGACTCAGTGCTGGTCTTATCTTTCACCTCACAGACAAACACGACTCACTTTACCTTCAGTGCTGCTGGGGTCACGGAGGTCAAACGCCTGCTCCCTTATCAGGTGAGTCACGACAACTTGTGCTCACAGCAGAGCTTCAGACAGTGTGTGTGTGTGTGTGTGTGTGTGTGTGTTTGTGTGTGTGTGTGTGAGTGTGTCTGTCTGTCTGCGTGTGTGTGTGTGAGTGTGTGTGTGTGTGAGTGAATGAGTGTGTGTGTGTGTGTGCGTGAGTGTGTGTGTGTGTGAGTGAGTGAGTGAGCGAGCGAGCGAGCTAGTGAGTGAGTGAGTGAGTGTGTGTGTGTGTGTGTGTGTGAGACCTCAGCGTTCCCGTCTGGATGTTGGGAGCGTGGAGTCAAGTGTTCCCACATGGCACAGATGGGGTTTGGTTACGAGGTCTGAGAAGGACTCATGGGAGTGCTGAGAAGCTGCTCATTCAGTCTAATAAAGGATCTCATGCTCTGCTGGGACGGTTCAGTCCAGTGTTAAATTTCGTTGACTAAATATTTCCGTCATTATTTTCATCACAAATATATTTTTGCGGACGAAAACGAAACAAAACCTAAAAAAGGAGGCACTGATGGAGACTAAAACTATGACTAAATTGATTAACATTATCGTCAACGAATAAAGGATGAGACGAAAATAGACTGTGACGAAAATCAAATCAGCAGACGGGAGAGATGCGAGGAATGAACAAAAGAACCGGCAAAACGGAACAGACTGCATGAGAGAAGAGAACCAATCAGAGCCTGACTTATTGAGACGTGAAGCGAAGGTTTTCAGTTTTTAAATTAGCTCCCGGGAAGACGGCATTCGAAGAGGTGATGTCTAAAAGAGCGACAAAATGTCCACAGCTCACTTCACGTTTGACGACGAACAAAACAAAACAAAGCGTAAAGCACGCGGAGCGCTCATTCGTGGCAAGAACACAACCAATTTGAAAAGACATTTACAGACGAGCCACCCGGACATTTTCTCAAATGTAATTTCACAACGATGTTCTTATGTTTATTGAGCTAAGCAAAATTGGAAGACTGCAGTGCGTAGATGTTGTAGCATTAAATATTACGAACTGAAAAGTACTTTAAAATAGCCCCTATCAAGTTAGATGAGAGCACAATACTAATACGTAATATTTAATACTAATGTTTAGTATATTTTATAATGTTCTACTTGTTGACAATATCACAAATGTTTCTATATTAGTCATGTGAAACATGAATGTTCACATCCTATCATTATACATACTAATCTAGCAATATTGTAGTATTTTAAACATACAATATTGCTAGTCAAATGAATACCTTATAAAATCTTGTTACTTTTTTTATCCACCCAACTTATTAAATATTTACTTTAAGTGTATGCACTTATTGTTCAGCTCAGCTGTAAGCTTTAAGGTCCTGGACCTAACGTTATTTTTCTTTTATTGATGGTCAATTGGCAGCTAGTTATTGTTTACATTATCATGACAGTGTTTGTTGCTGCATAAAAGCTTTTGAATCGAAATAAAGACACAGTTGTGTTGAAATAAAGTTGAATTTGTGTTTTATATATTTTGGTTAAGTTTGTTTCCTATACCAGCTGTAAAATTGTCTAGTAAATCTGTTATTAATTTTAGTCTTATTTTAGTCGACTAAAATACCAAGCAATTTTAGTCGACTAAAATAAGACTAAAATTAAAACAAATCAGATGACTAAAACTTGACTAAAACTAAAAAGAATTATAGTCAAAAGACTAAGACTAAAACTAAATTAAAATTTTGTGTAAAAATTAACACTGGTTCAGTCATCATTCTCCAGCCGTGAGATGATGGCCTCATCGTATGGATGACATGATCATTGGCTCCTGTTTAAGACTCCCACCAACTTCTCTTCTCATATCAGTGTTGCCAACAAACCCCATTCATCCTGCTTCCTCTGACTCTCCAAGAGCCATTATAATACAATTTCCCCACTCTGAAGTCATCAGCTCTGATGGTCTGTCATTCTGTCTGAGAGCTGTATAAGCCTCCGTGAGTAAGACAGCTAGAGCTATTACAATCTCTCACTAAATTAAAGTGATTTGAGCTCCAGTCTGGAGAACAGGGCTAATGACACTAGTGTTTGATGAAGGCGGTGATAATGTGCAGTAAGTGGACTGGAGACGAGTCTGCTGCTCCAGGAATATCACAGAGAAGTCATTAAAGGTGTTTCGAGCGGAGCGATGGCTTCTCTGTGTGTTGGTGAAGCCCACCGGCAGCAGCTATGATTCCAGTGCAGCGTTTGATCATAGTAGCTGATTTCAGAAAATAGACTTTATCTGTTCAGATGTTATTTAAATGAGTTATTTACTGTGAATCCTATTACGCTGCAGACCTCAGGAAATGAGAGTCATCTCGTGAAGAACATGAATCTGTGTGTGCTGGTGAGATCTGATGGAAACAAGGCTGAGGTCAAGGTCATTGTGTGTGGTCACTCCTCAGAAGACCACATTTGAGTTCACTGTGTCCTGCAGAACCATCTCAGCGCTGAAAGAGTGATGACTTGACAATATCTCTGATGGGATGTTCTCATCTTCACTCTGTCAGAGACGCTGGCATTCAGCCGCAGGAACTCTAACACCAGCAGCTGTCTGACCACCTGATCAGCTCTAACTCTAACTCAGAGGCTGGTGACCTCTGACCCCAGTGTGGGCATCTGGAAGTGTTTTGAAGCATGAGTCTGCGATTAAAGGGCTGATCTTTCATTGTGAAATCACTTTGAGATCTCAGTCCTAATAAAGCTGTTAATTAAAGTCCTGTAAATGTTTGTGTTTGGATGGAGATCAGTGTTGAGACGAAGGATCTGTTACGCAGGTGCACTGCAGACAGTGCCAGCTTCTGGGTGGTCTGAGGCTGAGTTCATGGATTACACAGCCGTTAAAGGCCAAAAATAATTTACAACTTCAAGATGATTTCAAGATTGGTGGGAGGTGAACATTTATCGATTCATGCACTCTTTACTTTGTTCATTCTCTTTCATTTATTCTCTAAAGTCCTCATTTATCTCTGGTTGTGGAGTCTTTGTCTTTAGTTTACAAATTATAATAAACCTTGAGGGTTTGAGCTTGATGATAAAAATGTCCTATTGAAATATTTTATAACTGTTTTATTGTAAAATGAGAAATATTTGAATGTAATCTTGTACAGAAAGGTCGGTCAGTGCCGTTGGCCATGTGCAGGTCAGATGGAGAGATCGGTGTCCTCACTTGCTCTCTGCATCAGATGCTGCTGGAGATTGAGATTGAGGCTGGTTTGGCTGGCGTCTGAGAGCTGTTGAAGCATGTGTGAGCAGATGGAGAGAGTCCCGGCTGATGTTTACAGTCTCTCTCTACACTAGACAAACAGATACTGAACGATACTGTATTTATAGTTAGTCATTATGTTTCTCACGTTATGTGATCACACGGTCTTGTCTGTCGATGTTTAACTCCTGATTCTCTGCTTGATCACGTAACACATTGCAGTCATTATCCATCGTTCCTGATCAGTCCAGTTGCCACAGACACCACCAAATCATTCTGAAGTATTTTTCTCTTATAACAGATCCATGGCGGTCTGTTTGCCTGTTTTTCCCCTTAGAATAAAACACTGTTTTTAGTGTGGGAACAATTCCTTTTTTTTCCCTGATGCAGGTTGAGCTGTGTGTGTGTGTAGATGTTCACTGCAGTGAAACTGTGTTGAGGTTAATGTTTCACATGTGCTGATGGGAGCGGAGAGCGCCGCGGGATCAGAGTCCCATGAGGCAGAGATAGAGGAGGGAAGGTTTGGCGCTCGCTCTCGTCTGACTGGTGGGGTTTCCCGCCGTCTGACACACACTCCACTCACATGCCACTCTGACTCATGCTGTTTGTGTCCGAGACTGTGTTGTTTGTCCCGCGCTGGATCCCGCCACACACCTTCCCGCGCTTCCGCTCTGATTCCGGCTGGATTACATTCTCTCCGCCTCTCGTCGACTGTCACAGTCATTCTCCTTAATCTGTTTGATATGAGTCACTGTGTTTTGACAAACGCTGATTCACAAACACACACACACACACACGTCCTCACTATTGTGGAACCGGTTCTGGGTGTGTCGAGTGTGGGATGGGAGTTTGTTCTCTTCTACAGGAGATGTGTGTCATTACTTCTGTGCTGAAGTACTTTTTTATTCCCTGCTTTAAAGTGGATAGACAGCTTTAGATTAGTTATTTAAACTCTATGATTTCAAACAGGGGTCGGCAAACTTTCGGTAATTAAGTGCCATTTTATATGCTCATCTGTTGAAGAGCACAGGTTAATTCTCACACTCTAATAGTAGTTTTATTAAATGTACAGTCAGCATGCAGGTTCAATGGACTTTATATAAATGAAATGCATGCACCTCTTTCACTATTGTTTGTTCTTTAAAACATTGATCTGTTTGTGCTGAGGAGGTCAGTCATACCTGGACAGTGATGTCTGTCCATGGCTGGAATATGATTGGCTGTTTCATTTGTAGAGTGCTTTTAGAGTAGAGTGTTTTTATTTTTACCTGATCTGATATCAGAAGTGAATGTATACAAGTAATGTTCATTTCCCAAATTAACTGTTCAAGATGTAAATCCCGTGGCAAAACATTGAAACAAAATAGAGACATCATTAGCATAGCTGCTGTTCTAACAAAGTAAAATTAGTTTAACCCAAGCTAATGAATAAAAATGCACATTTGATCAGATGCAACTACACTCAAAATTTAAGAGATGCATTATTCGAATGCTTGGTGAAAGAGATGCGTTTTTAATCTAGATTTAAACAGAGAGACTGTGTCTGAACCCCGAACATTATCAGGAAGGCTATTCCAGAGTTTGGGAGCCTTTTGTGACGTTTTGTGACCTTAAGGAGCGTGATGGGTTGTAGCGTGGTAGAAGGCTAGTTAGGTACACAGGAGCTAAACCATTTAGGGCCTTATAGGTAAGTAATGATAATTTGTAACTGATACGGAACTTAATAGGTAGCCAGTGCAGAGACTGTAAAATTGGGGTAATATGATCATATTTTCTTGACCTGGTAAGGACTCTAGCTGCTGTATTTTGGACTACCTGTAGCTTGTTTATTGACGAAGCAGGACAACCACCTAGAAGTGCATTACAATAGTCCAGTCTAGAGGTCATGAATGCATGAACTAGCTTTTCTGCATCAGAAGCAGATAACATGTTTCGTAGCTTGGCAATGTTTCTAAGATGGAAGAATGCAGTTTTTGTAATATTGGAAATATGATTTTCAAAAGACAAATTGCTGTCTAATATGACACCCAGACTTGTAGAGGAAGTAACAGTACATCATTCTAGTTGCAGATTGTAATCTACAAGATTATGTGTAGTGTTTTTTGGTTCAATAATTAATATCTCTGTCTTATCCGAATTTAATTGGAGAAAATTATTTGTCATCCAATATTTTACATTTTTAACACACTCTGTTAGCTTAGATAATTGAGAAGGTTCATCTGGTCTTGTTGAGATATATAGCTGAGTATCATCAGCATGACAGTGGAAGCTAATTCCGTATTTTCTAATAATATTACCAAGGGGCACATTTATATTGAAAATAGAAGGGGACCTAGGACGGATCCTTGTGGCACTCCATGTTTTACTGATGATAAATGAGATGGCTCCCCATTTAAGTAAACAAAATGGTAGCGATCGGACAGGTAGGATCTAAACCATCTTAGAGCCTGCACTTGAATACCTGTATAGTTTTGTAATCGATCTATGAGTATGTCATGATCTATGGTGTCGAACGCAGCACTAAGATCAAGCAAGACTAGAAATGTGATGCAGCCTTGATCTGACGCAAGGAGGAGGTCATTTGTAATTTTAACAAGTGTAGTTTCTGTGCTATGGTGGGGCCTGAAACCTGACTGAAATTCTACATACAGATCATTTTTGTGCAGGAAAGAGCTCAATTGAGCAGACACAACTTTTTCTAAAATTTTTGACATAAATGGAAGATTTGAAATAGGCCTATAATTTGCCAGTACACTAGGATCTAGTTTTGGTTACTTAATAAGAGGCTTGATAACTGCCAGCTTGAATGGTTTTGGGACGTGACCTAAAGATAACGACGAGTTAATGATATTGAGAAGCGGTTCTTCGGCTACAGGTAACAGCTCTTTCAGTAATTTAGGTACAGGATCTAATAAACATGTTGTTGGTTTAGATACAGTGATAAGTTTATTTAGCTCTTCCTGTCCTATAGTTGTAAAGCACTGCAGTTTATCTTTGGGTGCGATGGATGAAACTGAAGTGTTAGATGCTGTAGAATATACATTCGCTATTGTATTTCTAATGTTATCTATTTTGTCAGTGAAGAAATTCATAAAGTCATTACTATTTAACGTTGGTGGAATATTTGAATCAGGTGGCGTCTGGTTATTTGTTAATTTAGCCACTGTGCTAAATAAAAACCTTGGATTCTTTTGGTTATTTTCTATGAGTTTGTGTATATGCTCTGTCCTAGCAGTTTTTAGAGCCTGTCTATAGCTGGACATACTGTTTTTCTATGCAATTTTAAAAACTTCCAAGTTCGTTTTTCTCCATTTGCGTTCAAGACTACGAGTTTCTTCCTTGAGAGAGTGAGTATTACTGTTATACCATGTTACAGTACGTTTTTCTCTAACCTTTTTCAATTTGTTGGGGGCAACAGTTTCTAATGTATTAGAGAAAATAGTGCCCATGTTGTCAGTAATTTCGTCTAATTCATGTGTATTTTTGGGTACAAATAGCAGTTGAGATAGATCAGGCAGGTTATTTGCGAATCTTTCTTTGGTGGCTGGAACAATAGTTCTGCCCAGACGGTAACGCTGAGACAAATAGTTAATATCAGTTATACGCAGCATGCACGATACAAGGAAATGGTCTGTAATATCATCACTTTGAGATACAATATCTATAGCAGTAAGATCGATTCCATGCGATATAATTAAATCTAGTGTATGATTAAAACGATGAGTGGGCCTGGTGACATTTAGCTTGACTCCAAAAGAGTTTATTAGGTCAGTAAACGCAAGTCCTAATGTATCATTTGTATTATCAACGTGAATATTAAAATCTCCCATGATTAGCGCCTTATCAACTGTAACTAGAAGGTCTGAGAGGAAATCTGCAAATTCTTTTAGGAATTCTGTATACGGCCCTGGTGGTCTATACACAGCAGCCAGAGCAAGAGATACATTAGATTTATTTTGCATGTCTGACAGAGTAACATTTAGCAGAAGTATTTCAAAAGAGTTAAACCTGTATCCTGTTTTCTGGGTAATATTGAGAATATCACTATATATTGTTGACCAGTCTGACGGGGCTCATGCTTATAACAGTAGTCTGGTGGAGAAGACTCATTTAGACCAAAATAATCATTTGGTTTTAGCCAGGTTTCAGTCAAGCAGAGTACATCAAAACTATTATCTGTGATCATTTCATTTACAATTACTGCTTTGGGTGTGAGTGATCTAATATTTATGAGCCCAAACTTTAAATTTTTTTTTTTGTTCATTTACTTTACTTGTTTCTGGTTTAATTACGATAAAAAAAATTCTAGATCCTACATTATATTTATATTTTGACCTCACTATTCAGGGAACAGACACAGTCTTAATAGTTTTTATTAAAACTGCTTTACAGCGTGGTGTCGTTAACCCCGGCGTGAAGCACGACCGCTCTGGGGCTCTCGTCGGCCTTCAGGATCGCGGGTATCTGCGCAGAAACATCGAGAACACTGAGTCAAACAATGAGTGTGCACTTTACCTTCGGCTAACGTAGCACTTACGTGTCAGACGATGGAGTCTCCAATGATCACAGAGTCGCGTCGTGTCTCGCGGAGGGGAGCGAAGCAGTTCCGTATGGAGATCTCGAAGGCAGGAGGGGGAGAAGTCGTCGCCCGGGACCCAGCTCGTGTCCTCCACTGTGGATGCACCCAGGGTCCGTGGTGTCCCGGCGTCGCAGTGAAGGACATCTGGGAAGATCGCGTCCTAGGTGCACCGGGCCTGTGCAGAGAAACACATGGAGTAGACGTGGTGGGACTGTTAACAGCACGTTGTATGCTTACCCCGGGATGATTCCAGCGCGGCTCTCCGCTCTCAGCTGGGCCTGCTTTACTGTACCTCCAGGTCGCGAATCTGCTTCCCCACGGTCTCGAGCTGCACAGAGTGGAGACATTCATCCGCCATTAAAGCAAGTAACAGTGAGTACAGCAGTGGTAGTGTGTGTGAATAGAGTATTAGCAATGTAAGCGCAGTTAGCAGCAACCACGCTTGCTGATGCTAACAGGCTAAAAGCTAATAGCGGAAACGGGAGATTAAAATAAATCTAGTGATAGCGAGGCACTCTGATTGTTTTTGTTGTAGAATACAATAGAGGATATATTCGCACGTTATATAAACGGAAACGATGGTGTATAAGATTGATTTTTAAGTTAAAAATAGTCAATGAAAAGAATATAATGAAGGTACTCAAACGCAGTACAGACGCCAACAACAAAGAGGAAGTGACATTTTTTTAAAGCGATTATTACAAGTTTGATCATAATGATTACAATAGAGAGAGGTTTAGGAAGTGTGTATATATTGATTAGACAGGACATACTATTAAAAATAGAGCAGGCACTGATAAACAGCTGCTAGAATATGAAATGATAAAACTGAGGTTGTGTTTTATAATGAAAATAATGACTTCTTAACAGACACAGAGGAGAGTCAAATTGACAATCATTGACACATCCACAGGTTTCTCATTCCCATCCGTGTAACGATGAGGAACAGAACATGGATTGCTTGGAAACACATCGCTCCTGCTGTTTCTTTTGTTTTCTTATGGACTGAACAAAATGTAATTCAGTGTCTGAAAGTTACACAGTAATTTGTTGTTTATTGTACATTTGTGTTTGTGCAGATATTCTGAAAAACAGGATAGGCCAACTATATCATAAGCTATGAAACAGAAACTCTCTATATCATATATATATATATATATATATATATATATATATATATATATATATATATATGAGGCCATTTGTTGGAAGCAAAATGGCTGAGATGTAAGATGTTAAGAAGCTGACAGATTTCCAGTAACAGTTAACTTCAGTGAGAGTTGGTGGTTCCATAGGCCTTTCCAAATGAAGCAGAGTAATTTAGTATGTAAAAGTTTATAGAAAACCAAATTTAGTCACAAAGTGATCTGTCAAAAGGCCAGATCTCTCTTGAACTCTCTCCATCATTTTAACATGATTTAATCTCATCCTGCTCCTCTGTGAGTTACTGTCAGCATTTGTTTTCAACTATGAAAGTTCTTGTGGCATTTGGACTTGAGGTCTAATTGCTGTAAAGTTCAAAGATAAACCAAATTGACATTTCATTTACATTTCATACTGTGAGGTCCTGCCGTGCCACAGCTCCCCGGGGATCCGAATCCGCTTCCCTGGTCCCCACGTTCGGCTCTTGCCGGGGGAAATGCGGGGTCAGGTAGGAGCTCATCTCCTTCATTTAATTCAGGTTATGGTGTGCCAGACACGACCCGCTGCATACAGATCAGGCAGCAGGTGGAGAGGTCTGGAGAAAGGACACACAGCTAATGACGTCCTGTGGGAAGATCTGCCCTTTGTGGACGGACGCGTCCTACACTCACCTTCCTCTGGGTGTTTCTGGAAGTGTTCTTGTGAAAACTGCTGCGGTGGCAGAGAGAATGATCAAACACGGAGCACAGGAGATTCAGCACCACCAGCCCCTGGGAAATATCCTGCCATAATTGAAAGCCAGGCTATGCTGAAGATGAATTTAATGATTTCATATTGTCAGGCAGGCTTTGCCTTATTATTCCATTTGCATTTATTCCATAAAGCCTGCATATTTCCCTCTGTGAGTGTGATTTTTATGGGTTCATGGGTCGGTTGATTCTGTATGATTGGAAAGTTTGCAAAGATCACCTAGAGACTGAGAGTGAGTTTTGATTATTCCTCAGACGAGTCTACAGCAAACAGACAGTGTTTAGTGGTATTCTCTTATCTCTGGGGTGCTTTTAGGGAACCGGCTCTAGTGATTGTAGATGGGGATTTGGTTTGTGCGCCGCTCATTTGCTGAAGGTGCTCAGGAGTTAAGCACGGTGCACTGATCTGAAGCTTCTGCTGTTTGTTCAGGTTTTGTTGCAGTGTGTTTTTAAGCTTGCTTGTGCTCAATGACGTCTTTGAAGCTGGACCTAATAACCTCATGCTTCTGAGGAAGGAGCTGTCTGATTCCCAGTGGGTTTTTTGCTGGTGTTTACGGGCCAGTGGCACAGAACTTCAGCGCATCACAGCTTCATTGTTCCCGAAGGCGGTGTGGGGAGCAGATCTCTCTGTCTAGTTCTGGCCATGTTTTCTCATCTGAGACTCACCGAGGGTCTGCCTCCTCCAGGTGTGAAGTGGTCGTGCCAGTAGTCTCTCATCTGCTCCACCAGCTCTCCACCTGCAGGACTGGACATGCCAAGGTGTTTCTGGAAGCCGCCCCTGTCTTCTGACCAGAGATCAGTCCTGTGCATTCTCTTCTCCTGATATGTTCAGACCAGACTGATGCTAAATCAGCATGAAATGTCACGTATGTGCCAGACACAGGCTGGTAGGACACATGACGGCTCCGCTCTTCTCCGTCCTCCAGCTCTCCACACCCCAAGGCTCATCTGCGGTGGATCCCTGTTGACAGGCCATCTGTGCTGAACCGGACCCGTGTGGGGGTGCTGGTGCCTCGTGTCAGGAGCCAGGACTGATTGAGGGCCATTGGAAGGCCCCTGCTATTGATTGTTTAACTCCTGTGCTGCTGAAAATAATTTACCTAATTTGAGGTTCCTGGACAAAAATGACTGGCCTTTAAAATAGCTTGTAAGCCTAACATTGTTCTGTATTGTAACCGAATCTTGGATTCAGTTGTTTTCTTTTAATTATTGGCAGTGTTAGCAATCAGTCTATCAGTGCAACACCTGTATGACATTGAGTGAGGACAGATTGGTCAAACCAGTGTGTCCTGAGTCTGAGATTGCATTGATTCAGATTCTACTGGAGCTGTTGCCTTGTCTGCAGTTGTAGTGAGACAACTGTTTATTTATGGAAAGTTAAAAAAAAAAAAACACTAAAAAAACAATCTCACCTTAATGTTTCCTAATATCACAGCAGAGACCTAAGTGTCATCCAAATTCATTTTCCTGTTGTTTTAAGTTAAAATGTTCCACCCTTTTTATACTGATGTCAGACTTTCCCATCATGCAGTAAAACCCTTTAATCAGTGAGTGAGAACTCGTGCCTGTTAGGTGTGTGTTCCAACCTCACACCCTTTTTAAAACATTGACATTGGAGAAGGAGCTGTTTGAACCTGGATCTCTTTTCACGAGCCCCGGAGGAATCAACTGTGGAGCACCTGCAGGGTAGAAGATGAAGAAATAAGCACATGAGGAACGAGACACTGATGGGATGCTGGATCTCCAGCGACAGGTTGATGAGCGTAAGTGACGAGAGGCACTCCTTTCACCCACGGGCTCTCTGAGGATCAGTTCTAACAGTGCTTCACTTTCCAAGGCTCTGTGTGATTGTGTGAGAGCGCTTGCACACTTCTCCATGTGTGTTCAGGTGTGTCAATGGCTTCTCTAACAATGCGCCACATGTGTGTGCTTGGAGTGTGGAATCCATTTGCAGACTGACGATTGTTTTTCTCATGCATCAAATGAACCAAAAAGGCCTCCAGCAACAGGTGCTGTGTGTGTGTGTGTGTCAGTTACGCTGAACCTCAGTGTGGAAGCTAGATCTCCAGGGATGAACTCTTTAGTCTTAACAGGCGTTCTCTGGCTCCATCAGTCTCCAGCACAGAGCTCTGCAGGAGCACGTCGCTCTCTTCTCTGTGTTCTGGAGTGATGGACCTTCATCTCATTTCACCTGCTCTACTCCTCACACAGGAATCATCAGCAGTTTTCTGGCATATTGATATTATCTGGAGATGAGAGGATCTGCACTGAATGCTTTGGCATCACATTACACGGTTTTGCAAAAGGAAACTCTATTTATGTTATATTCATATATATGTGTTCACAAATGATGTACTCACTTAAAGCGTTATGTTACTTATCATTCTTGAATTTGGTTTTAAACAAGGTAAATACTGTATTTACTGTATTTAGCGGACGGCTAAATACTCTCATTACAGTATGTTCAGGAACTAAGAGTGATTTGGCATCATTACATGCCCCTCGACTTCCCTGTCCCATTTCTGTTTCATCTCTTCCCTTTAGATGGGCAGTCAGCTGCTGCTCGTGTCTCTGTCCAGGCTTCATCGGTGTGGTCACTGCGCAGAAGGACCCTCACATTCATCTCTGTTTGTCTTCTGTGTTGATACTGAAGCTCAGAACAAATAAGAATGTCTGTGTGTCATTAATGAGCGGGTCAGCATCAATCCCCAAGCACTAATGAAAGCTTTGTTGTATGCATTAGTTATGACAGAGCTGCATGCTGGAAATGTCATGGATAAAAAAAAGCTTTTGTTTGTTATTTCTGAACCAGAATCAGAACTGATTCAATGTCTGCTTGACCTTTCAGTCCTTAAATAGCATCAGATAATCATGCGTCTAAGACTCACGCTGGTTATTGTAGCTGGTCCTGTGGGCTGTCATGTGTCTGAATGTCAAGTCAGATGGATTTATTTGTTAATGAAGAACACATCCCAGGATTCAGCAGGACTCCTGTCACAGATGGGGGATCCGACGGTTTCTGTGTCTAAACTCAGAAGTTTGTTCTTCAGTCGTTGCACTCTGATCAGAGCCAGAGTAAAAAAAAAGACCGCTTGTGACCCCATACTCAGAATTCGTGCTCTGCATTTAACCCATCCAAAGTGCACACACACAGAGCAGTGAACACACACACACACACAGCAGTGAACACACACCCGGAGCAGTGTTCATCCTTTATGCTGCGGCACCCGGGCAGCAGTTGGGGGTTCAGTGTCTTGCTCAAGGGCTCCTCAGTCATGATATTGAAGGTGGAAAGAGCGCTGTACATTCACTCCCCCCACTCACAACTCCTGCTGTCACCAATGGAGTTTTGGTTCTTTGTCGCTGTCGCCTTTTTTTTTTTTTTGCTTAGTTGGGGACACTTAATATCCAGCGATGTCATTCCACTTGATTACAAAGATACTATTTAAACTGAACTGAGCTGGATGATGATATAATTGAATTCAAAGATGAACTGCCCTTTTGCATTATTGACACACTATTTTCTTATTCAATGCTGTTCAGTTGCTTTGTTACAATCCGTATCGTTAAAAGCGCTATATAAATAAAGGTGACTTGACATGACTTAAAGTATACAGATGTTTTGCACAACGGCACACATGCACTACACAAAGGAACACAACAGTCTAACAACAATAATATTATTTTATAGTCATTTACTCATTACATTTCTACATTAAAGAGGACCTATTGTGAAAATTCACTTTCACATGTTGCTTGGTCGTAAATGTGTGTTAGCAGTGTGTGTACACAACACCCTATAATGATAAAAATAAAAAAAGTAAACAGCAGTGCCTCCCAACTACCTGTTTTCAGCATTGATGCTTATGTGACATCACATTAGCCACAGGCCTCTCCCATGAGAGTTGACCGACACTGCCGTTCATACACAGAACTGGCCTGAGCGAGTTCACAGCGAGTGACACAGACAACACATTGCTGCGCTGATGAGAATGTCTCTCCAGCACTTTAGGTGTTCTGTAGCTGGGTGTATGAATTCATATAGCTCTCTCCATTTACTCCTGGAAACTGAGCCGCTGAAGAACAGGTGGATTAATTCTGTTTTTAAAGATCCTCCCTCAACTCAACCAAAATCGTTTACACCCGATTGCTTTGTGAATGAGGGTCAGTATGAAGCAGTTTTTGCACAAAAGTTTCTCCTGAAGGATGGAGCAGTGCCATTTTCGTGATCCAGCTACACCTCCAGAAGAAGCGTTAGTTTTCCAAATTGCCTTTCTGAAAGACTCTTTAAGGCTAATGTTACTGATTCTACCATTGTCTGTCTTTTTCAACTGATGCTGTCTTCATGTGCTGCCAGAATGATCGTGAATAGGAAAGTGGGGGCTAAAATTGCATATGAAAGCAGTGTGAAGTCGACCGCTGTAATTAGTCAAGCTCATCATCACAAGTGGGGCTTATAAAGTTTTAATAGCATGCGATGGCACCATGAGTTATTTATCGTGTCGTGCTCCCATCTTTGTTTCAGAAAGGGAAATACTTGAGCTCTTGAAGCTCAATGATGCTTTCATATAACTAAATAAACCTCCATATCCATACATTTATATCCAGTGTAGAAAAGTGTACAGGAGTATTTTTTCTTTTCTTTTAGTGGATGAATAAAATTTCCTGACAAAAAAAAAAAAAAAATTACTGTGACAGATTTGGTATCATAGTAAATTAATATTTTTTTAATAAAACCTTAGACATTTCTAATGATTATAGTAATAAGCCCCTTACATGGGGTAAACGTGTAAATGATGCTTGCACTCTAATTGTCTTTGATTGCATTTTATTAAAATTTACAGTTTACAAATGCATGCCTCAATTTTGCCACTTTCAAAGCATGCTAATAATTTTGAGTTGTTTGTGAGAGTAAATAGTTCAGAACTTTTACCAGGGTGTTTTTAAACATGAATATCTGCACTTCTCGAGTGAAGGATGTGTTTACGCTTGCCATCTCTGGAGTCACATTCACTCTGAGCTGCCAGAGACTCTCTGATTGATTGTGTCAAACACATTTCTTCTAAATGAAATCATACTGAATGCTCTCAGCTCGTCCAATCAGAGGTAACTTCCTGTGCGCTCTCCAGTGGTCCTCACCCTTCTCCCTACAGAAGACTAGGTTTTCCCCATGGTTGACCAGCCGCGGTCGTTTGGACGGTGATGAGCTGTCCGGTCTAAATGCAGTGTTAGCGGGGGATAAACACGGCTATCACAGCGGCTGGCGGCTGATTGAGAGCATATATATATTTCTATCCTGCCATTCCATAGCACCAGAGCCGAGCTGCCCCATCATCCTCCTGTGGTTAATGAACGCTAATGAAGCGTGCGGCAGCTCCAGAGAGACGGCCAGCTCCTGGGTTTGTGAAATGGTAAACTGATTGCTTTGAGCGGTTAATTATTTCATGGGCTGATTGTGACCTCTGAACCGGAAATACAGAGTTGCTGAATATTTGGACAAACTGTGAGGTAACCAGCAAATCATTTTTATTCTGTTCTTCACACAGAAGCTCTAATGACTTCAGAAAATGTGGATATAGCACACAAAATATAGTTTTTTTTGACCTCATGTAATGTTATTGTACAGATTTATAACAGAATATGGTTAGAGGCTAAATAAACACCAGACATCAGATATATTACACTCAGTTTATTATTACTGTACTTTGTTTATATTTAAAACAAGTGTAAAAGTCTTCCAGTTTAAGACACAAAACACTCAAAGATGCAGAAAAACATGTCTTAATATATTACGCAGTGTTCCCTTTTAAGTTATCTGGGTTCAGGGTAAAATAAGAAGTAAAAATGAGAATAGAAAGCTTTGACCTGCTCATTTAAACACACAAACACAGCCTGTGCTTCAGTTCACCGTTTCTTCTGGACTCTGAAAGCTGAAATATGCTTATACAGGCTGCAGTTGAATTCTGCTGAGAAAGGAGTCCATACAGGGATGTGTTTGCTGTACAGTACGTGTCTGTAGCGTCCACCGCTCACCATGCGGCTCTCGCTGAACACACGGTCTTGAGGGAAGCTTGGAAGATGACTTCAGGAAGGAAGACAGTAAAACGCCCAGTACTCCAGCACCTGTGAATGAGAGGAAGCTTTAACAGCCCTGAAGAGCCCTGAAGAGGGTCATTTCTTGCAGGGCTGCCTGTCATCTGTTCTGCTTCTATTATTCGGTAATGATGGCTGCCGGCCTGGATGCCTCAATTTTCCTCTCTTAACTCTCACACACTTTCATGCAGCTCTTTTGAGGGAATTCACTGCCGCTGTGAGAAAAGAAAGCTAGCCTCTGTGGATTCAGCGCTGATGAAACCATACGCTTTCAAACGAGCTCTAAGATGTTTCTCATGTAGGATATTTGAGATGTGAGAATGTGACCCTGCTCTCAATGACGCTAGTGAGGTGTTTAAAAATAAAGAATAAACACAACACGTCCGCTTTCTCAGAAATGTGTGAAAACTAACAAAGGTCTCTTTCCATGAGTGTCAGAGGGTGTAAGTGAAAGTGCAGAAGTGAGGCCACAGCTCAGTATGTTGCTTTAATTAGAAAGTCTGTCCGCTCCGCGAGAGAAACAGACCACACAGCTTCACAAACCTGCAGCGTTCAGAGCGAGAGCCACCCGCTCAAACTGTGCTAGAGACACCAACAACTACTGACCACACTACTGAAGATGTTTAAGAGCACCATGATCAGATGCAGTGTTCGTCTAACATTTATCTTTTACATAATCATCTTACTTTCAGCTTGTGCAGAGTCGATGCCAGAGTAATCCATGCGAAAGAGAGAGAGATATTCAGGTGTGAGTGTGTGTGTGTGAGAGAGAGAGAGAGAGAGAGAGAGTTTTTTTGTCTGGTTGTAGCAGAATTCACTGGGAAGGAAAGCTGAGCGGAGTGACTGTCAGTGGACTGCTCAGAGTTTGCAGCATGTCTATGTCTGGTTTAGGTTCAGGACGGTTTGAGAGCGTATAGCACTCTATTAATATATTATTGCACTAATTAATATTCACTCAGTGGTTTACAATCAGTGAAACTCATTTAGGAAACAAAATGTCTCTTTAAAATACTATTTTGGTGCATTAGACCTCTATCTGTGTGTGTTTTTAACCTTTAAGGGGCATTTACAGTGGGTCTGAATGGCTTTGCCTACAGTGTGTGGAGCTGATGAAGAAGGTCACATACACCGACTGCTTCTTGCTCAAATCTCTTCTGCGTCACTTTCTCCATTTTCTCATAGCTGTCCATAGCTCTTAATGCTGGTCAACCCCCAAACCCGATATTTCTGTGTGAATACATGCGTATGATGCTGGTGTTTCTCTGTGATGTAATGAAGCCGCTGACCGCTCACATCCATTCAAAGATTCGGGCTGAATTTTGGATCAGGCCTGTGTCCCAATCCTCATGCCTGATTATGCTTGCTTCTGAGGTCTTCCTTACAAAGTTGAGTGTAATTACAGTGGGTCTTTTGAATTAGTGTGAGTGTTGGTGCGTTTATGCTTCTAAGAGCTTAGCAAATACTCTAGCGTCTAGTATCTTCTGTAGGAATCAGCTGAAATGCTCTTCACATGAACATCACTGTGTGCGCATTGTTCAGATGAAGCTTTTGGTGCGGAGTTGTGTCTGTGTTCATTGCATTAGTGGCTTTGTGTTGACTTCTGTATGTGCTGTACAGTGAAGTGGATGGATCTCTCGAGCAGTGTGTGTGAAAGCCGTCTGTGTGTCTTGTGCTAATGTGAAGTTATAGATTGTGCACCAATCCAAATGACAGTGTCCTCATTCTTTCCTGTGTCCTCGCTGTCTTGATGAACTGCACGTACCCAGGGAGTGATTGGATCAGTCTTACGGCTGGAAAGCTCCACAGATGACTAAACGATGAGGCTGGCCGTCTCCTCACTGACACAGCTCAGTAAGTGATCTCTCATCAGAGGCGTTCGTTCGGAGGGACGAGATCAGAATGAATGGAGGGGCTGTTATTTGTGGAGAAGCATTAGGCTGTTCCTCTAGAGACTTACAGTCTAACATTCATACAGTAGACAACACTGTGCTCAAACTAGATATGGCATTTTAAAAACTAATATTCTGATATTATTTGATTTAAATGATGTATAATGAGAATTTTTCAATAATCACATTTTTGTCCCCATTTCTGAACGAGCTTATCATTAGTCAACGTATACAACAAAGTTGTGTTACATCTCAAGGGTTTCTTTAGCTGAAAACACGTAAACATACATATGTAGATATAGGATTTATTTCTTTATTAATAATTACAGGTTGAATATTAGACTATTTGTGCACAGCCCTAGCTGATCCTAAAATTAAAATAACTACTTCAACTAGTTACAACACAACACTGCTGAACTGACAGTCACAGTACTGCTACTGCTATTAACTCCACGAGTGTGTGTGTGTGTGTGTGTGTGTGTGTGCGCGTGTGTGTGTGTGTGCATGCGTGCGTGCGTGTGTGTGTGTGTAATGACATGGGTATGACACAGGTATTACAAGGAGAGGGTGACTTATGAGGACATAACCCATGTCCCCATTTTTCAAAACACTTATAAATCATACAGAATGAGTTTTTTTGACAAAGTAAAAATGCAGAAAGTTTCCTGTGAGGGTTAGGGTTAGGTGTAGGGTTGGTGAAGGGACATAGAATATACAGTTTCTACAGAATAAAAACCATTACACCTATGGGATGAACACACTTTACACAAAAACAAACGTGTGTGTGTGTGTGTGTGAGTGAGTGTGTGTGTGTGTGTGTGTGTTCGTGCATGCGTGCGTGCGTGCGTGTGTGTTCTTTCTTAATAAGCAGAGTGAGATAAATAATCAGAACATCGCACCTACACACATTTGCTGCAGTTCTCTGAGGGTAATGTTCTGTATGTTCAGTCTTTCATCTAAGATTCATGATCATGGATGTGCAGTGAGCTGAATTCTGGCCTTCAGCAGTGAGATGTGTTCGAATATGAAACACCCATACTTACAGGTGAGCGCTAGAGTCTTTCATCCAGGTGATATGCCACATCCAACCCTTCAGGCAGGAGATCCTGGACTCACTTTGCCTCTGAAGTGTGTGTTCAGTATAAGTCTGCTCTTCCTCTGTCAGATCAATGTGTCTGTGTGCTGTAGACTGAACATGGGCCATTCACAAGAAACACGCTTAACTTTACATATGAAGATGTAAAACACAATCATGTCAGATATTAGGTTTTTTTTTTCTTTCTAAAAAGATAGATTCATAAAGTGTCTTGTGTTGTAGTTTACTGTGGCAGAAACTAGTATTGGTGTTGATTTGAGCTGTTAACTGACCTTAGTATCATTGTCTGATTAAAACATCGTTCAGGAATCAGCTAGAACAGAAACTACTTAATGTTAAATTCCTAGTTACTAGGAGTCTGAAATGAAAAGATGTAATTTCTGTGAATTGAATGCCACATCCCTGTTGTTATTTCCCCTTCTGAAGAGGCTCTTGTTCTACACACTTCCTCCTCCACCACCGCAGTGGTCCTCCAGATTGGCCTTCACAGCGCGGCCCGCTCCGCTCTCGCTGGGCAGATGGGTAGTGGCTCCTGCTGTGCTATGAATGAGTAGATGTTTACCTTCACAGATTGCCTCGTCTCTTATCCCTACTCCTTTTATTTTAGCTGAGTTGTCCCGTTGTCTGTGCCTTTTTTTCATCCCAAGCGCTCTCGTACATCTGTTGTGTAAATACACAGCTCTGAAAGCAGCTTCACGCCGGGAGAAGGATATTACACACCTTCAGAGCCTCCACAAACAAAGAAATCTGAATATTTCACTGCTGAGAGTGACTTCTTCTCATATAACCTTCTAACCCCACACTTGCCAATCTAATTCAAAGTTTGACGATATCCAGTAGCTTCTAATTAAAGGGATTTAAGCCCCACCGGGACACGTTCTGCAGCGAGTTTAAGTGCAGGTAGCAATAGTGTAAACACAGGAAGTGTGTATTGAATGGTGATTTCTGTTGTTTGTTCTTAGATTAGCCTGGTCCCATCACACATTATCTGAAGGAATAAAAAACTTTCTTTTATTCCACGTGCTCTTAAACTGTTTTATAAATAATTTACAGTTTGTTTTGTTTTTTGTTTGAAGCCTGTTTTGTTTAATTTATTTATTAATTGTATATAAGTGTAGCACCCTCTTCCCTCTCAGTAATGATGTACTTGAGCTCTTAAGGCGGGTACTCGGGTTCAAACTTTGCAGTCTCTCGACTTATTATAAGGGAACTCTCTTAACACCCTTCAGCACAAACACTATTCCCTATGTGTAGCTATAACCCTGACTTTTTATGTAAATATAAATTAACACAATACAAAATATTCAGATTAACCTTCAACTCAACCACTCGATGAAATCACTTCAAGTAAAACGATTACAATGTTTATTAAAACCAATATGAATTTAAATGAAAAATAGAAAATATGAAACAAAAAGGCAGAATAAATAAAAAGTAAACTACAATTAACTGCCTCTTTTAAAATGAGCACAATTGGGCAGTTAGAATATTAAATGATACACAATCTCAGATAAATGTACTTTCACAATTGTATGTCAATCTACAGAGGAATATTAAAGTTAGCTGTTGAGTATGACTCTTTTTACCAAATAATAAATCAAATGTCTCTCAATATGGTTCTTAACAACACAGTTTTAAATGCCCATCTATTTACATGTAAAATATAAGAAACTTCCCTTTAACAGAAAAGGAATATTAATAAATCAAACCCCTTGTTGCAAATAAAGCAGCAGTTATAATTTGACAGATAAACACATTAACTCACATGGGCCCACACACACACACACATACACACCCAATCACGCTCACCCCTCGTTGCAGGCCTGTAACCGTTGCTCGCGTGCGTTGTGGCCACAAAACAAAAAGATAATTGGCCGCTTCACTCCGAAGAGCCAAATAAATATTAAACTGAAATACCTTAACCGTAGTGAAGAGTCCTCCCTTGTTAGGAAACTTTAATCCCTCGTTCTCACTGATATGCACGTCCTGACGAACCTCGCGATCCCTCGTTGCCAGGGGAACCCTGAATCTCTCGGTAATTCAGGGCGCTACCTGGATGTCCAGTCGCTAAGCTTCTCCTTATCACCGTTATTCACGTTGATATTAAAAGTTCACTTTAGTAGTCACTATTTCGTTTGTAGTAAGCACTAACTCGTCTGGAACTCACACAAGTGTACTGACAAACAGAAAGTTAACTCAGCATTCAGCCTACAGCCAGCGAACTTTGTGAAAACAAAACAAATACTGCTAAATAAACTATTTCAATACTTTTTGTTGCTCAAAAATAAATGAAATCAATCAATCCTATCCGGATTAATCGCGATTCTCTCACACATACAACGGCGCGCTTTGACACACACCTGTCCCGTTCGCTTTCTTTCTTCTTCTCTCCTTTTTCCCTCCACTCTCAAGAACCAATCAAACTTCACATTACGTAGATATCAGGCGGGCTTAAACAATTATTCACCAATGAATAACGGACAAAACTAACTTGTTAGTAAAACCCACGTTTTGCACATGTATATTACAACCAAACTATAACACAAACGATGCTCTTAAAGGGGTAGATGCCCATATACACATTTTAAAGAACTATGAATTCAGTACCCACTAAACATTATTATTAAGAGTCCTAAATACTTTTTATTTAACTTTGAGGGGATTATACCTGGGTTACATAAGGTTGTTTCGAGTATGTGTTCTGTTTGATACATTTCAGGGTTTTGTTCTTCAATATCCTGCCTTGTCAAACTCTAAATAAAACTAACTAAATACTCTTTTCTCTTCTGTGTACTGGAATATAATAATTTTATGAAAGCTCCAACTCTGCTCATGTACATTTCCCATGTCTATTGCCTTCTATTCAAACACTCAATTTCATTAACATATATCAAGGAAAAACAATAAAAAATTGTTTGAATAAGCATTACTGCATTACATGGCCATGAAATTTTGCGAGGCATTTGATGATGTCAGGAGGGACATGGGCAGGGCTCCCTTCATTAGGGCTGATTCCAGTGGATGCATGGGAGCCTTCAGTGGGGAATCTGCTGGGCTGCCCAGCCTGAGCTCCACAGAGAATGAAAGAGTCCCATCTAGAATCCTGAATCCTCCATCTACACTGCTCAGCATCCCTCTCAATCACAGCACCCTCAATACATAAACACAACACACGTACATACAGCTAAGTAGAAAGTTTTACTGAATTTATAGGAAATTGATGTAGTGTTTTTGAGAGCTTGAAAATCTATTCTTTCAAGACCTGCCATTGACCCAGGATAATGGGCACTTCAACCACGAGGACAAGCTCAGCTCGTGGCTTCTTCCATCTTCATGCCAGACCATAATTGGATCCACCGCGTGAAAAGGGGCCAAAAGGTTCTGGCGCAAGAGATTGATGTGCTGAGAGATACAGGAGAAACTGTTTTACCCATCCACCAAACCTTGACCCCAGAACACATAGCGCGACCTCTCTGAGCTTCATGAAGCTCCTATTACTGTCCATTCTGGAGCTGAACTGGAGACTGAGACTTAGTTGCATTTCTCCTTCCTGCGAAATGTGCCCTTTGTCGTGTTCAAAAGCCATTATTTGTGCACTTCTCATTTGTTTTGTGTGGCCTTTGGACATTTAGAGGCTCGTTAATGCTCACATAGCCTCAGACAATGTGGCACTTGTCACTCTTGCTATTTTGTTTCCAATTAAATGTTTCCATTCTCTTTTGGCGCCATGGTTCACATAAAATGGCCAAACAGTCAGGGTCTGCTGGGTTGGTGTGTGTGTTTCTGATTGGGTGGCTGATTAAAAAACAAGACCCTGTTTGTTTGCCAACGTGTACTGTTCCAGCGTCTAGGATGCTCATTGTGAAAGCAGTTCCTGTGGCGGCTGCTGTTTATATTCCTTCAGTGCATCTCATTAACTGCTTTGCAACATTTGCACTTCAGGATTTCCTCCAGGTCGAGACCTCGGCCTTTCATGTCAGTGTTTTGTAGTTCAGGTCTGGGGCGTTCGCTTGGCTGTAACTGACTACATAGTGCAAATGCGAGGGACCGGAGCTGCCATGGGTGGATGCATGACCATGACCCGGGGGTGATGCTTTCTAATAAGCCCAAAAAACGGAGTGGATTGCAGTCATGTCCAACAAGCCAACAAAGCATCAAAGGACCTCCATCTGCCAGCACACATAGGCAAGCATTGTGGGATAGCAGACGCTGAAAGAGAGGATCCAATTCTGTCATCTTCTTTTCTTTAGCCTGTTTTTCTCCACAGAAGGATGGAGAGGCTGAAGAGCTGGGAAACATAATGGATTTAGAGGGAAGTAGTCCATCGCGCTGGCTCTCAGTACACTTACTGATGAGCTATTAAGGCTTCTTCACTCCAGACTGGAAGATGAGGAGTCGTGAAGTGTGTGGTTCCTCTAATGCACTTCTTATATGCTGTTCTGTCATGCTGAGATGTTCAGATCAGTTATGTTTTAAATTAACACAGAATAATTTCTTCAGGAAGGGCAGTGTGCACTTGTTTCCAGTAGTGGATCAGGACTATTTGATCAGACCCAAATGCACCTAATGCCCAAAAGGAAACATTTCAAGAAGACTGCCAAAAATCATCATGTTGAAGGTTTTCTTTTTTTTGACCAGTTAGAAATGAACTTGTCAGAGCTGTCTCTCTATGCCTTCTGCTTCATGTTAGGTCATGGCATGGAAAGATGTGGATGTCCACACTCATGATACCTACATGAGTCTTTTGTGTCCCCACTCATTCATATGATGGAAAGAAATTACCAGTGGATTTAATAAAAAAAAGACAAAAAGTGCAGATCAGACCAGATTAAACCAGCACTAGCCTTAACTTGTTTCTTCAACAGATTAAGGCATCCTCAAGTGCATAACAGTGTTCAGTATGAGAATGTTTACTTATTGATTTTGTTTTGTTGTTGTTATTTTAATCATTCTGAGGCAAATATCCTCTTTTTAATGGAATTATTTTGTAGGCTTTCCAGCACTGCTCCATTGATACCAGACTCCCTGTTGGTCATTCCCTGGAACTGACTGTTTTCCATCATATTGGCTGTCGGTCGAATCGTTTGTTTGGGTTTGTAGAAGTTGCTGCTGGCAGAGCTCGGGAGGTTTTTCTGATGGCTTCTTCCTGAATTTCCTCTGGTACTAAAACCTATTGTCTGGAATTAAATGAGATGGGGGGCAACAGTATTCCTATTAGCGTGCCCTACTAACAGCTGGACCCTCTCCACCGTGCACATCACTGACTCTTCCTTTGGGAACAGCGAGACAAATTAATGCCTACAGGTCCTCATGAATATTAATGAAGGCCAACGCTTGAGCTATATCAATAGGTTTGAGTTATCTGCCAGAAATATAAAGAGAACCCCAGTGTAGTTCAGAATTAGCATTTTGGTGGACTAGGTCAATGAGTAGAGAGTTATGAAAGCCGTGTGGCTGGATAATGGATTAATATCACAGGGAAAGCAGATCTAGCAGATATTAGGAAATAGAGTGGTTATGGTTCATTGATGGTACAGTAAATTTGAGTCATTTCCTCTACATGTTCAGGACATCAAGCACCAATATCTCATGAGTGTTTCAGATGGAATCCAGCTTCCTGGTTAAACATAGTGTACGCACTAAGAAACCAATAAACTGATTCATTGGCAGAGATCCTAATTTAATCAGAGCGGTTGCTGGTAGTTTATGGTTACTGAGGCTGCTAATAAGAGATGTGTGAGAACACACAGTCACATTCCCTAGCTGCAGTGACTGCATTGTGTTGCACAGACCGTTGTCACACTGAGTGCTCTAAATTCATGCAGTATAGGATTTTTCTTGTGAGGATACTTGTGTGCAAAAAGATGCTTTTTATGTAACACTTACATAAACACTCATGTTTATTTCATCATCACATTGTGTTTTTGTCTCTGTCTCTCGTTGGGTTCCTGGCATCACTATTGCCACAGACAACAGGTGAGATGTCAACAAGTGTTTCTTCTCCTGCTCAGTTCTGTCTATTATGGACACGAATGTGGACAAACAGAGAACATGATCTGCACACACCATTAAGCATTTTTTTTTTTTTTTGATTCAGTAAATTGAATAAATCAATAAATGCAGTTGATTATTGCTAGTTTTCACGAGTGCTCCTAATCTTATGAGATCATAAATCACGTTTGTGTTTTTTATTTATTCTAACATGCTTTACACATTTTCTGAATTGTCTATTTACTATAGATTCTGTTCACTCTGGGGTAACATATGATTCTGTAAATGCCTTCAGCTTAACCCAACGCTTTCTACCTTACATTGTATTTCTATGGACCTTCTTCAGAAGATTGAAAGATCTTCAAGCAGTGTGAGGTTCTTCCCACACTATCCAGCTGAATACAGTGTGGTGATGTACGTCTCATACTGCTCCTTGGTTTCGTTGTTCTTTCCCACTCGTTCACTCACTTAGACTTACTGAGGAAATAGAACATCTTGCACTTGTATTAGCTCATTTAGCCGCTCATAGTTGAATAATGATACTGGAACATGACAATGGCTTTTTGGATTCTTTCATGATTTCAGCATGATTTCAATTTAATATGGGGACAAATTCTCACTATTAATTATTTGCTCATTTACTTAACAACTACCTTACTGACTATTAAGCAGCAGCAAATTAGGAGTTTGAAGCTAATTTTGTAGTTAATGGTTTGTTAATAGCAAGAATTGCTCCTTAAAATAAATTGTGACCCATTCCACTGTTGAAATGTTTTAAAGGTCAGCTCAGACTCCTGATGATGATGATGGTCCAGCTCCGGACCCACAGTCAGTCACTCTTACCTGTTAACAAATGCTTCCAGATGACAGATAAATGCCAATCTTCCCGTCGATTACTCTTCGTTATGTAATGCAGCTGTAGGCAGACGTCTCCCAGATGTGACGGCCTTATGGAGTTTCTCAGCGATTAGACCCCACAGAAACAATTAAACTGACTAATGAAGCTCGAACTATCAGAGGAAGGGGATTGGTGCTGGTTTTTCTATCCACACCTTATTATTTGTGTATCAGTGTGTGGCTCTTGTGAGCATCAGCATCCTCTGATTCACTGTGAGCTCCAGTAAGACCTCGTCCCTGAGTGTTTTCACTGTCCTTTCGTTTTTTACATTTACATTACATTTACATTTAGTCATTTAGCAGACACTTTTATCCAAAGCGACTTACAGATGAGGACAGTGGAAGCAATCAAAAACAACAACAAGAGCAATGATATATAAGTGCTATAACAAGTCTCAGTTAGGTTAACACAGTACACCTAGCATCGGATTTTAAATAATATAATATAAAGAAAACAGATAGAATAAAAAAGAATAGAGCAAGCTAGTTAGAGGTCTTTACACATACACACACAAATACTGTACATATACAATTACATAATTAATGAAAAGAAAATAGAATATAAAAAGATTAGAAAGGTAATTAAATTTTTTAAAGAATATAATTAGAATAGTGAGTGTTAAAGTTCGAGGGTCAAATAAAGATGGAAGAGATGTGTTTTAAGCTGATTCTTGAAGATGACTAAGGACTCAGCTGCTGGGATTGAGTTGGGGAGGTCATTCCACCAGGAGGAACATTTAATTTAAAAGTCTGTAAAAGTGACTTTGTGCTTCTTTGGGATGAACAATCAAGCGACGTTCACTTGCAGAACGCAAGCTTCTAGAGGGCACATAAGTCTGAAGTAACACATTTAGGTAAATGGGTGCAGAGCCAGTGGTAGTTTTGTAGGCAAACATCAATGCCTTGAATTTTATACAAGCAGCTGTTGGAAGCCAGTGCAAATTGATAATGGTTTTCTGATGTGTAACTTTCCTCTTTCATCAAACGTCCAGCATGTTTCTCTTATGGAAGCTTCCTCATATGTCATTCCTTTTGTTGGCTCTTCCCCTGAAGTGCCAGCACCGATCGATCCGCCCCATATTCTACAGGATCATTCAGCCGTCCAAAGAAGTGAATAGAGATTAGCACTAATGAAGACGGGATTGCCCAATACTGAGAATCCATTCATTGATCCTTCAATTCCATTATCACATTTTAGAGACCCAAACATCTGTCTTCTGTGGCAGAGTCATCTTGGTGTTTGTGATGGAGCTCTTGTGCACATGGTGCTCGTGTGTGGAGGAACCGGTCCTTCACGACAGCGGGGTCAGGGCGTGCAGGTTTAGTGGATGGTCTTCGGGGATGTCCCAGACACACCTGGCTCACATTCTGCATCCCTTCAGCTTCACGTCAGAGATGCTCAGCTCTGGAGGGACGGAGCATTAATAACACTTCCAGGTGTGTGTCTTGGGCTGGAGGGTCGGGTTGTCCGGGTGCTCTGGGTTTTCAGCACATGTAGACTATCTGATAGTGATGAATGGATTGCCTTGTGTTATCAGCGTCAGAAGGATCTGGCACGCAGGCAGAGCTGGAGAAACTGGGAGCCTCCAGAACGGCATAATTACTCCCACATGAGGAAGGGTTAGCAGAGATGAATTGGAAAGATCTCCAGGAATGTTGCTCTTTCCAGCCGGACAGGTGTTTACCTTGACCGCTTATCTCATCAGCGGCTCTCTTTAACCAGGGGAAATTAAGGCAGCGTCCTCCGGTCAAAGTTAAAGGGATCTGGATTCAACGCTTCTGCCAGTTTTGCGCAGGGATCGGTGAGGAATACCCAGCACATGTGAAAACAAATTCACCTTAAAACAGAGACAGATGGGCAAGGCCTGGAGCGACTGATGCCAGATTCATGGGGAAAACTGGAACAAAACAACTACTAAGCTGGTGTCGCTCACACTTGGGCCAAAACAGACTCTTCATTTCCAAATCATTTAGTCAGATCTCAGTCACCGTGAGAAGTGTCCCCTCAGATCTACAGCGTGCTTGTTATCTGCCCTGTGTGTCATCTCAGACGGTCCTTTCTGGCTCTACAATATCACAGAACATTTCTAGTTCAAATAAATGCTGTTTTCTTTAACGTTCTATTAATCTGTGAATCCTGAAAAACAAAAAAATTATGTGTATCATAACTGTTTTCAACATTGATAATAATCAAAACTGTTTCTTGAGCAGTAAATCATCATATTATTCTGATTTCTGAAGATCATGTGACACTGAAGACTGGAGGAATGATGCTGAAAATACAGCGGAGCATCACAGAAATATAGTTTAACAGATATTCACATAGAAAACAGCTGTTTGACATTGTAATAATTTCACAATATTACCATTTGTTTACTGTAAAATCTTACCAACAATCTTGTGAACAATATAGTGGAACAGCAAGCAGTGGTGAGCATTTCATTTCATCTGATATCTGATTTACGATGAATGAACAGTATGTCACTTTCGATAAAAGCATCTGCTAAATACACATTTGTAAATGTATTTCATTCAGTCATCACAATGGGAAAACTGATATTAAAGTTATGTGCACTGCATTGTGGGATAGAGTTTTCCTCACAGTGTGGCCATTGCAGCAGCTCACCGGTACAGTCTTGTTCAGTGCGTCAGACTCTGATGTCCTAATCCTGAGATATAACCACCACTGATCTGTTTGTTTAGTGTGTCCAGCAGATGGACAGTATGTGAGGAGCCATCCTTCATCATTGCTGAGGTGACAGATGCACATTCGGTTTGGATTTATGAATAGTAACATGCTTCTGTATGATCTCCATCTGCTGGAGACGAGTTCACACTTTGAGCAAAGCCAAGCAGCACACGAGCACGTCCAGCACTTGATCAATCTCTGATCTGAAGTGGATCTTCTTCATACTGTTGAATATTTAGACACACAGCGGCTAATACACACGTTGTGTAACGAGAACATCTCCTGACACACTCTGTACTGTACCGAACTGTCCTTCTGTCGTTCTCTAAACTAGTCTTGCTATTCATTTCTGACACACGCCTCTGACTGCTCTGTTCGTGAAGACCCCAGCGGAGGAGGAACTGTATGAGCTGTACAGCATCACAAGATATGATTGTCTCATTTAGATCTGCTCGAGTCAACTGGAAACCCATTGAAAACCTGCAGTGATTCTGTCCATCTTGCCCTTGGACGTCATCTGTGAGTCTGAGCGACGAATTCAAATAAAGGGGGGGGGTTCTTTGGCTTATGGAGATGATTTTTCTTCATCTCGGCCTGCTGCTTTGGGACCACTGTGATCTCAGGACCCTGGGCCTAATAGACTGAAATATTGAGTTTCTCAAGGTCACTCCGGGGTTCATCTTTCTTGATCAAATTTCGTTTCTATTTTTCCCCCGAATGAAGATGTGTGAGTTGAGGAGGGTTGAGCGTATTCTCTAAAGGCTGCTAGCTTGGTTAACTCAGACCTCGCTAACCTCTCGTTCTCTCCAGAAGGTGTGCTGCAGGACAAAAGATCACTCCTCCATCGATTGAGTGGATGAATGTGAATATCATAGCTGTTGGGTTCTCTTCCCTGCGTCTGGAGTCAGGTGTTATGGAGCTCATCTCTGGTGCTGGTGACCCTGAGCTTCTGCGTTCTCCGTGTCAAGAAGGCTCTGGTCTGATTAGCTGAGGAGAAACACGGAGAGAGATGGAGTCACAGGGGACAGACAGCGATCATTAGGCAGGTGTGGGCATGAATTCACTCTCCAAGTCTACATCCCAGACGTCTGTTGAGCTCTCTAGATGGTCTGAGCTCTTTCCTGGTGTTCTCTGTTCATCTGTGATCTAGTAAATCAGACCACACTGCTTCAGGAGGTGGATTTCAGCTCTGTGCGTCTGGAAGATCTCATCAAATATCCCTGGCTTTTCTTATATTAGACACTGAATGCAGATGAGAAAAGGAATCATTTGTTGTTTCCAAAAAGACATGCAGTTTTCCACTGTATGTTGCTATTATTAGAACTGCCAATTCAGTGCTTTGCTTTAGTTTATTGTAAAACTGAAATAATGTCAAAAATGTAGTCATGCCTCACTGATTTGTTCATAAATTCCATTTTGAAGAACTGATGAAATACTGACCTGTGTTTGAGACGCAGCATACTGTATGACAGACGTCACAAACCACAGCGAGAATGGACAAATTCAGATCTAATAATGTGACTGTTTGACAGAAAGGTATGATATCTGTCACATGAAGCATGTCAAACTCTAGTGTGAAACAGATAAATGTGTGTTGACTTAAGAAGTGCACTTCATGTACATATACTTAAGTTATAAATCCATGCACATTTGAACTATTTGTTATTCAACATAACATGTGTAGTTAAGAGTCTAGAAGGTCTGTTGTGTGCATCTCTAGTGTTTGTGCTGCTGGTTTCTCTGTTCTGTTTAATTGTTTTCAGACATTCACAGTTTTTTTTCTTCTTTTTCAGTTTAAATGATTGTTAGTCATACTCTAACATGTTCTCATCAGTGTGGTGATGTGGAATCATGCGTGAGGCACGTGTGTGATGTGTGTATTACAGAATAACTCTCCTCACATCCCCACTGGCCGTGATACATGACTTCTCTTCAACTAGATGCTGCATAATCACTCATAATTACCCTTTCTTTAACTCATGACTGCATTAACAGCCATCATACATCTCATCAGTGCTCAGCGTTTGCATTTCATTACAAATCAAGTACAGCTTTTGTAGGCATTTCTGGGAGAAACGCCGAGGTCTCGGGGGCAGATTTCCTCATTTTTATCCCTTTAAGTGTTTGTTCTTCATTCCACTGTCTGATGTCTTCATGTCATTCAATTTGGCCTTTAGAGTCTCTCTCTCTCTCTCTATCTCTCTTTCTATGTTTTCTTCAGTTAATTATCACTGATGCATGGTTGTTTTTCTCTTTCACAGAAGAAACAAAGAACCAAATATCTCTCTGCCCTCTTCCGCTCATACAAGCATTATGACCACAAGGTAAGAGAAGCTGGGTTTTAAGATTGATTTAAAACAAATATAATTGTTTTTGTAATGTGTGAACCTCTCTATCTTTATTCCAGATAGAGAGGTTATGATGATGTAAACTCAACAGCAGAAAGAGTGTGATGAATGAATGACCTCATTAAAGTTAGAGCTCATGTGACTCTATCATGACATGATCTAATGATGCTTGGGTTCAGTTTTTAGCTGTGACACCTTCCTGGCGATTCTTACACTCCGCTGAATGGATTCTCTGTCTGAGATAAAGAAAATGAAGTCAGAGGTTGAAGGTCAGAGGGAAGGATCAGAGTGCATCTCAGTTGACAGATCTTCACACAGCGTTACCGTCTCAGCTCAGTTTCTGTATTCTGGCTCAGGCACATTTCTGGAGCTGAATATATCGCTGAAAGCAGCAAGCCTGTCATGGTGTGTCACTCATAAACCAGATCTGCTGGATTCTCTCTCTCTCTCTCTGAGTGAGTGTAATTAACAGAAGAGGAGCGCCGTCACGTTTCCTCCGTGTCTGTGCCTCCGGAGCCGCCCACGCTCCATCACACCCATCAGGATGCTCTGCTTCTCCGAGCGCAGGTCAAAAGTCACGCTGGCAGCCGGAGCACCTAATTCAGAAACACAGATCCTCATTAAAGCGTGATTTGAAGCTGATTCTCATCATCTTGGGCTCTGTCTGACACTGTCCAGGCGTTTGTGTTTGTGTGGAGCTCCTGATGTCCTCAGAAATACAGACTGACACACATCGTCCAGCTGACTATGAATGCAGTCTAGTGTCATTAGTGCAGGAATATTGGACAGCGGGACGCTGTGATTGATCAGACGGCAGGCGTGAGGAATGTGTGTGTCACTTGATTTTGGTCAGATTGTCTGCTGTAGCTGTGAGTGTGTTACAGTCTGTGAGCTGATGAAGCTTGTGTTGATTGGGATTGAAATGTGTGGCTATTAGTTAGTGAAGACATCCACAGTCATGATTCCCGAGGTGTTTTCACAACACACATCACGTGTACGGTTTTTACATTACCAAACAAGTCATAAGAACACAGCAACAAGCACATGTGTGTCTTTAATTACAGACTTCCTGCTATTGTCCAGCTGTTAATGGGATCATTGGTCAGTAAATCCTCGTGTGTTCATCTGACCGCTCAAACTCGTCCGGCTCCTCTCTGTCCTGAGTGGGATGCAGTCCCCATTTAGTTTAGTTTTTTTTTTCTGGGGTTTGGACCTTTTCACAGAACACATTTTCCCTGTAGCTGCTGCGGCGTTTTCATGGATCTTTCAGGAGTTGCTCAAGATCATACAAACCTGTGTGTGTGTGTGTGTGTGTGTATGAGTGTGTATGTGTGTGTGTGTGTGATGACAAAACACTGCACATACACACCTGTTTGTGATGTGTCAGTAGCAGAACTGCAAACCTGTCACTTTTTGGTGGAAGTTATACATCAGGGCATCTGTGTGCATGAGTACTGTAGGTCTGAGTGAGATCATAAGTGTTGAAGATGCAGATGGACTTATTGATTATCAGATTAGTTTTGGTGAGTGTGCAGATCTCTGGGACCTTGTGCTGAATGTGTGATTGTTGAGAGAGAAGGGACAGAGAAAGTCAAAATAGATCTAAACACTAAGTGTTGTAGTGCAAATGCAGACGAACAGACCTTCAACAGCAAACCACAAACAGATCTTTGACTGAATGTGTTTAGTAGCTGCTAGAATTACATACTGAACCCCAGTGACACTGGGATACAGTCCTACATCTCAATAAGATGGGAATGAAGTAATTGTGTGTCGATTGTGTCTTCTCACTGTGTCACTCACTATAGAAAACACTTCATTCAGGACAGGATCGCTGGTGGAAATGACATCGCAACATAAACTTTGATGTCACTGATTTTCACTCAATCCCACACACTCCTCCACCATTGGCCCAATTAGTTTTTTTAGCTCAGTAATCAAGTGGTGTTACACATATTCACACAATATGCATATCATTTGATATATATCCTCATAATGCACAACTTTGCCTCAAGAAGCATTGCTATCAATCAAATTGTTCATTAATTATTCACAAATATGTTAAAAACCTACTTTTGCGAACTAGTCCTACATTTTTCACCCAATCAGAACCAAACCACTGTAGTAATATTCTCTGGACTCTCTAGATAAGTTATTATCAAAATAATAATAATAATAATTTGTCCTTTGGTTATCTATAACCGAGTAATTTTTAAAAGGGACATACACCCAAAAGCCTGTAAAACCTAAATGAAAACTAAAAACTTTATGAAACTTGGTGAAAACATGTAGCAAACGACTCTTAACAAGCATGCAAAAATTCATGGAGATCGGACCATAGGTTGCACTATAACAGTTAAAAGGGCATCAAAAACACAAGATGTCTATAAAAAATGACCTCAAATTGTAGAACATGATCATATATTCAAACAAACACAAGATCTAAAATAGATCTCCTCATTCTGAACAACTTTACCTCTGGGACTAATGCTGTCAATTAAATCCTTCATTAATTATTCACAAATATGTTAAAAACCTACTTTTGCGAACTAGTCCTAGGTTTCTCGATTGCTATAAAAGGTTAATTTAGAAAACAATTTGGCAAAAGTACCAGAAAGCCTAAAAAACCTAAACGAATACTCAAAAATTTAAGAAACTTGGTGAAAACGTGTCAGATTACTCTGAACAAGCATGCAAAGTTTCATGGAGATTGGACCATAGGTGGCGCTATAACAGTAGAAAAGGTCTCAAAACACAAGATTTATATGGTAAATGGCCTCAGATTGGTTGAAAATGCTCAGATATTCACACAATGATCTTATCATATGACAGATCTCCTCATTCTGAATAATTTAGCCTCTGGGATTGTTGTCAATAAAACTGTTAATGAAATATTCAAGATTATTTACAAAAGCTACTTTTGCAAACTAGTCTAAGGGTTTAAGCTGAAAATGTATAAATCAATAAAAGTAAAATTTTTCTAGTCTCTGAACGCCAATAATTATCAAAAACATGTTAAACAATTGCATTTGGACAACTATACACTCGTCATTTTATAACACATTCTTTACGTAGTGTACCCAAAGGCCTATTAATACAAACGGAAAGCCCACAAATTATCAAGACTGTGTAAAATAATGCATAATTTCATTCTAAACAAGCATGCAAAATTTAAGATTGGGTAAAAAAAAAAAAAAAAAAAAAAAAAAACTAATTATAAAGGTTAAAACAGTGTTGTATGAGAAATTTCCATTTATAACCACTAGGTGGCAGCGGAAGACCACTAATGGGCTCATTCAGCTAACTTAAAGGCTACATAACATACACAGTTTCACCTAATCTCATGTTAATCTTGAGGAGTAGTTCTACATCTTTCATATATCCAAAAAGTCTTTAGTTTTATCATATTTATAAAAGAAAAATACAGCTTTCCGATTCTTTCCGGAAAGAGCAGAGCTCCTGGAGGTCTTTTATAACAGTGACGGCTCGGGCCTCGTTTATAAAACATTCGTCACTCAAATGACCAGAACACACAAACGCACTTGCTACACTCCGTTGCTGCCCCAGAAAAACAAACTGCATGCACTGTTCATGTAACGCTGGGATCTTGGGGAAGCTGAACACAGTAAACTTTCACTCACATCCAAAAATGCTTATTTGGAGACATTCTCGAACAAATCCTACGCAGCGCTGCCAACAATTTGAAGTGCGTTGATGTGTGCGGTCTCGCTCTCCTCCGGTCAGTGTGTGCGCGCGGGCACGCTTTTCCAGGAAAAGTGCCCATATAAGGAGTTCTGTTCTCGTCTACGTCATTAGATCCACGATAGGAATAAAAAACAGCCGAAACTTGTACCAACGTGGAAGTAAGATTTTCAGCACAGATATTCTCAGTCATTCTTCTAAATTATTTTTTAAAACTTTGGCCATGTTTAGCATGGTTTTATGGATTCATGCCCAAAAAAATATAAAACCGCTGTTACAACATTTTAAAAGAGTCAAAGTTTTCCATTTTGTTCATACAGACATATCAGTTTTTACAATTTTGCCACATTATGATTACAGTGAAACCTGAAAATGACATCTAAACTCTAAAGACTTGCAATAAGTCTTGTTTCACCTTTCACTTATTTCGAATATTGATCTGTAACAAAATATGTGTGTGTGTGTGTGTGTGTCATGGGTGTAGGTTTGGTCTCCATTTTCCACAGAATATGCATTTGAAAGCCTGGTCTGTCACTACTGCTAGTTTTTTTTTTGTGGCTAGCTAGTTATTTTGCCTACTTACACTTGGACTCTGCTTTATGAAAAAGCTTCTTATGTCCCCTTTCTTCTTCTTGGGTGGCATCTACAAAGTACAAAAAGGGGCAAAAAACCCCCGGAATATTAAAATGTTTTTACTCTGTCCTTTGTATGTGGCAGAGAGACAGCCCTGGTAACTTACCGTCGGCGTCGTCAACATGCGCGCGCACACACCTCCCGCTCGCTGCTAGTGCAAGCACAAAAGTAGTCCCGGCCCGCGTGTGTAGCCTGTCAGATACCCCGCCGCCAATCAAAGTACGGCGTTTCTTGTACTGTCGTCGTCCTGGCCGTTAGAATCGATCCACATAGCAGCGCAAATGAGATTTGTTAAATACTGGTGGGGACAAATTTGTCATCTCAAAATATTGATAGGGACTAGTACCTAGCGTCCCCCCTAAACCTACGCACATGGTGTGTGTGAGTGTGTGCCTGTGTGTGAATATGCTTATATTGTATCAATATACTAGTTTAATCATGTAGTTTCAGTGTGTGTGTATTTGTGTATTTGTGTTTTGTGTCTGAAAGGCAATTCTCCATTTTGGATGTGTTTAACTGTCACCTAAGTTGGTCGAGCTTAAAATGCTTGAACCCCGGTAATCGCTGTACATTTTAATACACTTTTCTTTATATTTTGAAATGTTATATATATATATATTTGTGAATTAAGTAAGAAAAGTGTGACAGAATCACACAAAGACTTTTATAATCTTTTATAATCACTGAAGTCAGCTGCACATAATATTATTGAAGAATAATAGTGCATTTAATAAGAGTAGAATATATACATTTTCTATATAAATATTTATCATGTAACTGTTGTTAATAAAAGTTAATTTAGCAAGCTTCCCAGGTGTATTACCAGGAAAACATTGTTTATTAATGCAAAACATTAGAAGTGTTATGATTAAACGATCTGCACTTGTAATGTGTGAAACACCTGACAGTGATCCTGACTCCTGCTCTCATGAACACACTTCAGCAGAGACAGCCCCAGACGGACGGAGAGCAGCGCTGGATAACAGACGTGTCTCTGCCACGCTGAATAACCTGCTCGCTTAGCTCTGCTAATGTCTGTGCTGTGAATGAAGTCATCACACTAACCTCAGAAAGCCCTTCGGAGCAGGAGGAGGCAGACAGAAATGACCCCTGCTTTTGTTGCTTGAGATTTATTTATCATTTATGTCCTTCACGTGTGCATGTGTGATATTCTGAGATTTACTTTCTGTTGTGTAAAGTTTGCTGAGATATGGGGAAACAACCAAGTTACCGACAGTGCAATCCAAACAAAAAGAGTGTGTGTATGCGTGTGTGTGTGTGTGTGTGTATGCGTGTGTGTGTGTGTGTGTGTGTGTTGTGCAGTGTCTCTCTGGCCGCAGTGAACAGGCATGAAGAGGCTGGTTCTGTGTACAGATGTGCAGTGAATGCAGGAGCTCAGTGTTGGGCAGTGATTAATGTGATCTCTCTGCAGCCAGATGGCAGTGAACAAGACCCATCAGTCACAGTCAGAGACGACTGAGCAGAGATCGTCCCGGGACACAGCAGTACCTCTCTGAGCTCCAGCGGGGCATGTCCGGCTCAGAGACTGACGTGTCCATCATGCAATGCTCGTTTGATTTCGATGTCATCATGTACATATTTCATTATTGTGTAAAGTTCAGATATCATCTGTTTACTGGCTCCTTCAGCTTTATTCTCATGATCAGTCCGGTGTGTGTCTGGATCTCTTCATCATCGGTCAGTGATCTGAGCGTCCTAGCCGCTCTGACTGACCTCTGTGTGTCTGATCTGTTTGCCCAGTCATGCTGATATTTCAGAGGCCGGTGGGATCTCGGTAATTCACGCTTGATTTGCAGCTCTCTCCTGATTAGTTGTAGTTTCTGGTTTGATTCGTGTGTTCAGCAGACACGGCTTCATTCAGTCTCGTGGAGGTTTGTGTTTAATTAAACTCCACATGGGAACAGCTGGCTTTATTCTTAAAACCTTTTAATTGGATTGGTAATCTGTGCTTTCGAATCAGAAATTGTGAGTGGTTGAATTAATTTAGTAATTAATAAGTGCAATTAATTAATGACTTATTAGAATCACATGAGTGAGTGCAAAGTCTTCATTAATCAAGTTGTGTTGATGTTTTATATAACTCGTTATTTTTTCAGCTATTCGGTTGTTAAGTGATGACGTAAGAAGCGCTGTTTCCGGGTCCAGGCCTCAACTCGCTTCACTTGAGAATACGACCTCAGCAGCCGTTTATGAGCAATGTTTATTCATATTAATAATTAAAGCTAAACACATTCAAACTTACGGTATACACTACAGTCTATTCTATGTCCCTTCACCAACCCTACCCCTAACCCTAACCCTCACAGGGAACTTTGTGCATTTTTACTTTCTCAAAAAAACTCATTCTGTATGATTTATAAGTGTTTTGAAAAATGGGGACATGGGTTATGTCCTCATAAGTCACCCTCTCCTTGTAATACCTGTGTCATACCCATGTCATTTTACAGAGTTGTGTCCTGATATGTCACAAACACACACACACACACACACATACGCTCACTGTCACACACTGTCACACACACACACACACACACACACACACACACACACACACTCACTCACTCACTCACTCACTCTCTCTCACACACACACACACACACACACGCACACACACACACTCACACACACTGCTCTTCTCGTGGTCACTGCTGCTTCAGGACTCTGAAGTTCATAAATGATTTGATTGTTTCTGTGCAATGGTGAACTCAGTAAAGGGAGTTAAAGGCTCATCAGTCAGTCAGTCATCGCTGGGTGGGTATCCCTGAAGAGAGACTATCTGGGTTTATCTCTGTCAGTCTCTGGTGTCTGGATGTGATGTTTTGGGTGAAGTCTCGTCCATCAGTCTGTTGGACCGTGAGGAGCTTCAGTTCACTCAATCCATCTTCAGGTCTTTAGTCTCTGCTGGTTGTGGTCCTGTAAACTCTTCAGCAGGTGCAGAAACATCCCGAACAGCTGCTGAGCGGCTCATGTTTGGTGGGACTCGTCGTCTCACTGAGAGAAGCGTTTCAAGCTTCAAACAGACGAGTCACAACACGCACCGGAGCGCTCAGCTCTCTCTAGTTCAGTGTCTCAAGCAAATAATATTCAGTACTGGTTGAAATAATGTTTCTTTGGGAGACATTTCAGGTCTGCCTATGCACCATCTTTGATTTTATTTTTCACTTGATGCAGTGCATTATGGCCTCCTTTGTGAAGAATTAAAAAAAAACTAATGATTGTGATAAGTTATCTAGTTAGGCTGCACACTTGGCGGTTTCTATACTGGCTCATTTGAGTCCAGATATCCACATTTCATGTACCGTCAAATATAAACCGTTATATGTGTAGAGGGTGTCTCTAAGTTTATCCTTAGCTCAGACGTGTTTCTTGTGCTTTTATATGACAGTATATCATTTATAGTACCCGATTAATGAAAACTATCATCAGTGGGTTTTAAAGCACGTTAAGTGTTCCTGAAGCTCAAATGCAGTGGACGAGTCACGGAGAGGCTGTAGTTTTGTTTATGCTGTATTAATGTAACTAATATGACTCTCATCTGCTCTATCTGTTGCGTTGCATGTTGAGATTGTGGGTGGGCAAACACATCTGGACCACGGTTAACAAGCCTTTCATGCCAAAGCCCCTGAAACTAGTCCTCATCGGCACAATCATCTCCTCAAGCAGCGCAGCAGACGCTTTCACTGCCGGATTATGGCTTTTGTTGAGCTATGACTCGATGGCAGCCTGTGATTTTAAGACTTCATTGTGTGTCTCGTCCCACAGCCATCCAGGAGGACATCAATACGTCATGCAGTATTGTTCAGATTTGCAAATGCTGTTATTAAGTCTGATTCATTATGGAGCAACTGGTGCAAGTCGTCTTTGAAGCCTGTTTCTATTGACATGATCTAAAGAAGCATATTACACAGTTTAGCAGCTTTTGTCTGAAAATAAACAGCATTTCTGCACAAGCATCCTCAAACACCCTGTCTCCAGACACCACTGGACTTCAGGACTGATGGGGTTTCTTGTTAGTCTCTGTGTTTGAGAGTCGATGGAAAGCCCAGGTGTGTTTCTGTATCCAGTGAAAGAAAGAAAGTCCTGCTGCTCCAGCTGTTGAAAGCTGGGGATTGTGGGATGAATCTGTGTGTGTTTGTTCAGCTCTCAGCCGACCGTCAGGACAGATCTCACACTTCACTGTGCTTCATTTATCAGACGGAGATCTGAGATCCATTAAGATGTTGTGTGTGCTGTGCTGTGTGTGAGTGTGTCTCCGGCGGCTCAGAACTCATTATTAAGTCATTAGTTCACCCTTTGATTGTTTACTCCCCATCATGTTCTTCCGTCCCTGTATGACTGACTCTCATCTGTGGGACATAAACAGTGTTTTGAAGAATGTTTTGTTTTGTCCACACAGTGAAAGTCAATAGGGTCCAAACATCCTTCCAAACACAGTCTTTTATTAAAGGGCTAAAACTGGTTTGGGACAATGTGAGGGGGAGTAAGTGATTTTGGGGTGAACTATCCGTTTATCACTGTAAAACATGACATCATGCTACTAAGAGTGTAAATATTGAGCAGTAATGAATGCACAGAGAGATGATTGACATCTGTCGGAGATGATGATGGTCTCAAAGGCTCAGCGTGAGCTTCATTAGCAGTGAACACATTTAAAATGAAGCTCAGATCTGTTCAAATGTAAGCTTTGGAAATGAGAGGCATACATTTGTTTTTATAGAAGGGCCTTTGAGGAAAGTCAGCTTCATTTCCAGAATATCCCAGAATGCCTCAGTGTCCAGCTGTGTTTTAGAGGAGCTCCTTTTCTCAGCAGCAAACCTGTGTGTTTGTGTTTAAACATGTCTGTGTTCGCTCTTACAGATTTAAGACACTGACAAAAATGTATTTAACTGAGTTTAATCCCACGTGTGTTTGACAGCAGTTCGGCAGTTCCTTACTTCATAACAGAGCCATTATAGTGAAGTCAGATTCAGCTCCAGCTGTGATGATGATCTTCAGATAGTATAAACACGGTTACGCACGGAAACACTTCTGCAGTTCAGATTCACTTCTCTGTAGAGTATTGTTCGTAATACTGAAGTGATGGAAATGAAAGTGAACTTTGAACTCTGAACTTTCATATCACCATTGTCATTCACACTCCTGAAAGGGTTATCACCCAAACCAGATCAGCGGTGTTGAAGTGGTTTGTCTCTGGGGTTTGGCAGGAGACGTGGAGATAAAGCCTCTGGTTCTCAGGCCATCAGGGGAAACCAGACTTCCTCTGGCTCCTGCAGACACGGTTCAGAGAAAGCAAACGCTGCTGATCGCCTGTAGCAGCTCTGAATCCTCTGTGGAAGGATGAAAAGACGTCTAGACAGAAGAATCCCACTCTCACGTCTGCTTCACTTTCCACTGTTCTTCGTCTTCCATCACAGGTCTTCTCTGAGGTGTCTTCTGTCTCGCCCCATTCACTTGTTGTAGGACATCCCAGATCTCAGTAGATATACATTTCTACAAAATCGGAATAGGTTGCTCTGTGTTTATTTTGCTACACTTTTCACTTTTCATTTTTCACTGTAAGCTATATCATTTGCCCATCTTGCAGATACCAGTTCATTAAACAGCACGGAGTCATGAAAAGCAATGTGCCTGTGGATACAAAATGGTTGCAAAATAAAATTGTGTTGTTTGTTACACATTTCTTGCCGGTTTCAAAGCAGAATGTTCAATATCTGTGGCTAAACAGTGTTAAACAGTTAAATGTGACTGCGGCAATTACTTTGTTGGTTGAACATATCACTTCAGTTCAGAAACTACATCTACAGCAAGTGGCACTCAAAGATTAATGCTCCATTGCATATGAAATTAATGTAGCACTTACACTAAACCTAACCCATAGTGTTAACAAAATAAAATATAAGATAAAAACAGATTTTCTGAAGCAGCCATGTCATTAAATCTTGCTTCTACAAGTCTTTGAGCTCTTTTATCATGACTTGTGTTTCACATCATAAGTGCAGTGCTGTACCGGGTGCACCACCGAGCAAGTTTACTCTATCAGGAAAGACACACTTACAGAGCTGCTTATGTGATGTACTAGTTTACAAATCATGCACTATGATAAAAGTGTTTTGAGCACATAATATTGTGCAAGAACCGTGCAAAAGGAAACTTTTATTGTTAATAATGTGTTCTTGTGTGAAAAGTCATAAAAGTTGTTGGTGTTTTACTGCCCGTACTGTTGATCCATCAAGAAAATGCAGTAACTGTAGACAGTCATGTATTTCCACTGAGACTCGGCTGCAGTCAGCATTTAGGTATAAGCAGGAGTCCGTTTTTCATTTTGCACCACTAGTGATTGGTGCTTTGTTAGATGCTTGTTCTTTGTGTAATTCAAGGTTGTGAGGTGATGTGGTTTTGCACACCTGTGTGTCACGTGGCTCCAGTGGTTCGGTCTCTTTAGGGACAGATGTTCTCATCATGGTTTGCACACTTACATGCCGCAGCAGATCAGAATGATGATGATGATGATGTGTGTCAGTGCTGAAGGCCTCGTCCCATCGCTGTGGTCCTGACCCTGTGCATGTCGTTCCCCCGTCAGCTCTGACGTGAGGAGAAGAGAGCGGGATTCTGTGATTGAGTAACTCCTGATCTCTCCTGATCAAGGAGCACGTGAAAACATCTGCTTTCATTCACTGCTTTTCCTCAGCAGTCTATGACAAGTCCAGAGATGGAACGCTTTGTTTCCTTTAAGAAACATCCCCTCTAATCCTGCCAGGAAAAGAGGAGTGGCTAAACCAGGAGAACAAACACTGTGAGCCGCCGAGAGAAGAAAGGATGGAGGGAAGAGTGGGAGAGTGAGATGAATGGATATGGACTGACGGCAGGGTCTGTGTGCATCACCGCTGATGGAGAGAGATCTGAGGAGCAGGAGCAGGCCACCAGTCATTCAGCTCTTCACCTGAAGAGATTTCTGACAGATGTCACTCTCACTTTGGGCTTGCTCAGTTAAACTTGATCTGAATAATGATGCTTCTGTCTGCTGTAGAGCTGCTGTACAGCTGCAGTTGAAATGATTTCATAATTAATGAACTTTACTGTTTAATGTGAAGCTGCAGCTTTCAGTTTATTCTGTGCAGCAGACGAGCCTGACTGCGACGAACCTCCTTTACCCAGTGTTGAGTACTCGAGACTCGGACTCGGTCTTGGACTCGGTCTCGAGACCGTATTTTAATGGTCTCGGTCTTGTCATGGACTCGTGTGCATTTTGACTCGGTATTGACTCGGACTCGAACATATTAGGAATCGGACTTATGCCCGAGTCCACTCGAGTCCCAATCAAAATATTTCATGATTATTACTGTATGTTAATGTTTCTTTAAATTGATGTATGTTTGATACATCCAATGACTGGTGATTTTCTTTTGACGTGAGACGTTAGGCCAGCGACACACTGGATGCATGGCGCAAGCGTCTCAGCTGCGTGGCGTGTCTGTTTTTAATTCGGCTCCCATGTTAACAGGTTAGATCTTGCAGACTGCCTGCGTGAGACGCGCATCCCAGGCGCAGCTCGAGCCGCGCGGAAAACGCGTGCATGCTAGAAATAGAACCGACGCCTATTTTCACGCGAACACGCGCGTGTTGGAAGCGTTTCCAGGCAAAATAAACTAGGAAAATATGTTTATATGTCACTTGTGTCATTATGTACACAAATACATATTAATTCATGACATTTTGATATTTGAAAGTCTATAGGTTGGCATAAATTCAGATATAAATGTAATTAAAAAAAATAAATAATTATCGATTTTCAAATATTGCACCTGTCAAACATACTCTGTTTTGCAAGAGCCTGGTTTTTTGGCGGCCTCCCTCTATGTCACCTACAGCAGCAGCAGCGCGCCAAGCGCCGCATGCAGGCACGCTTCTGGTGTGTAAAGACACAGAAAACGCGAAGCAGCCACCACGCTTCTAGCACGCAGCAGAGACGCCACGCAGCCAGTGTGTCACCGGCCTTAAGTTACCCTCCTGCCATCCGCCTGTAGTGATCCCGCTTTCCAGAAAGCCACATTGCTACATTATTTCTCTCAACTGTGTTATTTTTACAAAGTAGGACAAAATGGTCACAGAAAAAAAAACAAATATTGTTTAATTAAATTATATAATGAATACAGACACAGACTGACTGTCTCAACTCTAAACATCTCCCCCCCAAAAAATGTCTGACAGAAGGCATTGAACTTATATGGAATTTCAACCAGCTTTCTTCCACTGGCACATACACACTTTTGCATGAAATTTTCCTGGACAGTCAGTCGGCTCTTGTGTGTATGCCCTCCGTAACTAAAAAAAACTTTGACTAGTGTGTATTTTACCCTGCATTAAAACGCACCATCCTGTGAAATTAGCATTAGATTATCCATTGCTGTTACAGAAAGGGATGAAATGGTAACTGTTGTCAGTCCCCGCTTCCTCTGCACCAGTAGAGTGTTTTAAGTCTGGGTGGACTGATCATGAGACCACATCATGCTCGGTTGGGTAGCAGGATGGTCTCCTCACTTATTTTTTTGAAAAGTAATTATGCCCATCTTTAATCTTCACAACATCTAAAGTGCACATAATCCAAGACATTTTCAGGATATTAGCAGTCATTAGTTAAGCTTCAGGGTTAAAAGTTATGTAAAAGCTGTTACAGTTGAACATTTACAGGTATAGTGGTACAGTAATGTTACTTGTACTAGAAGTGTTATGTAGAATTACAATATAGGGTCGTACAGTAATGTTATGTGTACTAGAAAGGTTATATGGATGTACCATATTGTGGTACAACGATGTTATGTGAAAATGAGCACTTAATATTGACAAGTAACACTTCATAATACTAATAAAATTACCTTTACACCACATACTATGTGGCCATTTTAACCTTTATTGTTTCCACCAAACATTTGACATACTCTTGAAGATTTCTTTAGGTTTTGTCTCAGACCCAATCTCTCTGGACTCGATCTGGACTCGGACTCGAATGAGTCGGTCTCGACTACAACACTGCCTTTACCTTTATAAGAGACATTCAGGCCAGATGCACACCACAGACACAGTCATCTTTACACAACTTATTATTCATTATAATGAGATTCACTCCCACTGCAACACTAGCAAGTGATTTTTATTTTATTTTTTTATTTTTTTTATTTATTTTTTTGACACAGACTACAGATTTAATATGGAAGACTTGTGACAGAAGCAGAATGTGACTACATGAACTGAATCAGGATAATTTTTTACTTTTTATTTTACCAAAATAAGTACAAAACCCAAACTCCTGCTTTTCTCATCTTCACCTTCTGTTTGACTTATTTACCCCGTTAAAGGGTTAGCTCACCCAAAAATGAAAATTATTTCATTAATAACTTACCCTCATATCGTTCCAAACCCGTTAGACCTCCGTTTATCTTCAGGACACAGTTTAAGATATTTTAGGTTTAGTCCGAGAGATCTCAGTGCCTCCATTGAAGCTGTGTGTACGGTCTACTGTCCATGTCCAGAAAGGTAAGAAAAACATCATCAAAGTAGTCCATGTGACATCAGAGGGTCCGTTAGAATATTTTGAAGCATCGAAAATACATTTTGGTCTAAAAATAGCAAAAACGACGACTTTATTCAGCATTGTCTTCTCTTCCGTGTCTGTTGTGAGAGAGTTCAAAACAAAGCAGTTTGTGATATCCGGTTCATGAACGAATCACTGGATGTAACCGGATCTTCTTGAACCAGTTCACCAAATTGAACTGAATCGTTTTAAACAGTTTGCATCTCCAATTAATTAATACACAGTTGACTTAAGCTGTTGACTTGTTTAATGTGGCTGACACTCCCTCTGAGTTCAAACAGACCAATATCTCAATAATTCATTTACTCAAACAGTACACTGACTGAACTGCTGTGAAGAGAGAACTGAAGATGAACACCGAGCCGAGCCAGATAACGAACAAAAGACTGACTCGTTCACGAGTCAAGAACCAGTTGCATCGGTTTTCGGGTCACCAGTAGTGATGGGAAGTTCGGTTATTTTCCGCTAACTGGTTCTTCCGGACAGTTTGATTCAATAAACCGGTTGAAGAAAACGGTTCATCGGTTCTTTTGCGCTCGACGTAATGGCGTCATTGGCGATGATTGCCCTTGATTCAAGCCTTCGGTTTACCCGCGCTCATAACACTAGCACAGAATCAGTTCAGTTCAGACGCTCTGTGTGTCGGTCTGCTTCACGCTGAATCACACATGCACAGGATCATCAGCTCCTCGGTTCTCGAATCGGACGTGTCTGACAAAAAGGGTTCTTGACTCAAGAATGAGTCAGTCTACTGTTCGTTATCTGGCTCGGCTCGGTTCATCTTCAGTTCTCTCTTCACAGCAGTTCAGTCAGTGTACTGTTTGAGTAAGAGGGAGTGTCACATTAAAAAAGTTAACAGCTTAAGTCATTTGTGGATTAATGCGTATTAGAGACGCGAACCGTTTAAAACGATTCAGTTCAATTTGGTGAACTGGTTCAAGAAGATCCGGTTACATCGAATGATTCGTTCATGAACAGGATATCACAAACTGCTTTGTTTTGAACTCTCTCACAACAGACACGGAAGAGAAGACAATGCTGAATAAAGTCGTCGTTTTTGCTATTTTTGGACCAAAATGTATTTTCGATGCTTCAAAATATTCTAACTGACCCTCTGATGTCACATGGACTACTTTGATGATGTTTTTCTTACCTTTCTGGACATGGACAGTAGACCGTACACACAGCTTCAATGGAGGGACTGAGAGCTCTCAGACTAAATCTAAAATATCTTAAACTGTGTTCAGAAGATAAACGGAGGTCTCACGGGTTTGGAACGATATGAGGGTGAGTTATTAATGACATAATTTTCCTTTTTGGGTGAACTAACCCTTTAAGTGTCTGGAGAGTTTAATGTATGATTATACTGTAATACAGTTATCATACCACATGACTTTCTTCCAGACTCTCTCTCTGAAGATCCTGTAAACCTGCAGATGTTTGAGAAGATCAAACTGAATGGCCGTTACTTACTATAGTTACTCCGTCCTCAGGCTGACTGACCAGATAGATGTCACAGTGTCTGGGTTGTGTTCCCTGGGTTTACACTAGATGTCCTCCTTTCCCACGGTGTCTGTCACTTTATTAACTATCTGTTCCCTTATTTGGTCACCTTCCTCCTTGTTTGGGTTAATTGATTATTCCCCACCTGTCTCCAGTTCCCTCATCACTTTCTGTGTATTTATACCTGGTCTGTCTGAGTATGTGTCACGGAGTCCTTGTCTAATGTCTTGTTATTCCGTAGTCTTGATCCTGCCTTGTGTTTTGTCTGTTCTTGTTTATTTGGATACTCTGGTTTTGACCCTGCCTGGACTGTTTCCCCTTTTGGATTACCCCTTAATAAATATCTTACCTGCACTTGGATCTCTGTATCACAGAATGTGACAATAGAGCCACATCATTCACAAAATAGTTTTGAATCCTTGAAAACTGAGATTCTGTGGATTCTGTCTGTTTTGAGAGCTGGATCACGTCTAGTGTGAACAGTGCAAATCCTCAGTGTCGTCAGATGCTGTTTAACCAGCTCACGTCTGTGGTGTTTTTAATATTGACTCTACTCCGGGCAGCTTTTTCAGATTAAATCAGTCTGTTTAGACCCAGTCTTGCAGTTGCTGCAGTAATCTCCTTACTTAAGGCATAGCAATAAATCGTGCATTATATGAATCAGCAAGAAAGATGGAGATTGATTATTCATCTTTTCAAAGTAGAATCTAATTCATGAGGTTCAGGATAGAGTCGGCCGATGGCAGCACATAGAGGAGCTCTGCATCCATCCAGCTCTGCCCAATGCTGATGTGGTCTGATAGGGCACTGCTGGGGTCAGTAGATCTGTCATCTGCTCTCTGCTCTCATACACATGCGTCTGTAATCTTACCCAGCATTCCCTGCAGTGCTTTCTCAGACTGTCCAGTTTTCCCTTTCTCTCTCATAAAGTCTTGATATTCCTCTTCATTTATTATCCAGTGTCTCCTGCTGTTTCTGTGTCCATGTTTAATACAGCACTGCACAGATTCACTGAAGAGACTTGAAACCCTTTAGAAACAGACTATTCTCTTTGTGTTAGTGTCAGTTAAAGGAGCTGCTTAACCTACAGAACATGCTCACTAAAGAAATCAGATGATACCAAGTATATTGTTTCTTCATTGTGCCTTCATCAACATATTGGTCAACAATGACCTCATTAGAAGTGATTTGATAACAAGAACGTAGTGTTGATCCAAATATCAGAAGGCTCTGGACTGCAGACATGATGGATAAAATCATCTTACGTGATAAACAGGGCTAACATGCCACAATCTCAGGGATGCCATTGCTGTCTGTGTCTGTTCTGGACACTGATCCATGTCCTTTCACACAGGTCAGCTGCGGTACACCTCATTACACACACTCATTTGCATATGTTGTGTTGACAAACACACAGCACCTCCAGCAGCAGTCGGCTCTATGCTTCAGAGGGTCCTGCTCTCGGCCAATCACTGACTCCTGAGCCAGTGTGTCTGAGCGAATCAGGTGTCAGTGTGTCTGCTATTATCATCATCCATCTGCAGCAGAGAGTCCGGTTTGTTGGCTCTTGTTCTCAGTCAGAAGTGCTCTTTGTGTTGGCCAGAATGAGCCATGTGTCTCTGACTTCAAGGCTTACATGAGCAGTTTTCATGGGAGTTTTAGGTGTTTCTAGGAAGTGTTCTCCTCCAAATCTTGACCTATTTAAGCACAGAAGTGTTTTTGATTTCCAAGAGATAGATAGAGAGAATATTTCAAAGAGGAGATGGCAGCATCTCTTCTTCTGTCATGATGAAGGAAGTGCTCATCTTATGATCTCCAGAAAGCAAACGCTTCTCGTCTCTGATCTCATGTCACAGTCAAACTCAGCGAGTGTTCCAGCTAGGAGAAGCATGTTTTATTTTGACTGACGCGCTTGGTGTGAGGAAAACAGATGCCTTGCATTATAGATGATGCTGGAGCGTTCCGTGTCTGATCCACATCGAGATTCTCTGAAGATGCTGGTGGTCAGCAGGCTGACATTAGCCTCACCTCATCTGTAAGAGTGAGGAAATGAATGGAGAGTATGAGTGAGTTCTCTGTTCTTAAGAAGTTAATAGCTGATGATCTTGAGCTGTGGCAGATTTACAAGCATGAACTGTGCCATAAGTCAAGCTGTATGATGGTAATAGATTGTTTCTCGAAACGCTCTCGTGGTACTTTGATGCCACACGAGACAGTCACATGACATCGGCGTCATCTCAAGATTTTCTAACCGGCATGCACTGCTTCAAGACAGATTGTGATCGGTCTGCACAATGCTGCATGAAGTCGGATGCAGCTATTGCTCACCTCTCAATCTCTCTGACACAGAGTGTCCAGTGCTGTATGTATTTACTAAATCACCAGCTCTCATCAGATCACATCCGCTGGAGACTGTAATGACAGCTGCAGTGTGTTGAAACTGACGACTCGTTAGCTCAGAGAACAACATTCACAGCAGTTCTGAAACTGGCTGTGAGATTCTGTTCAGAAACGGGCCTGAAATTAGGCCTTGGTTTATCTTCAGCAATGTCCTTGGCTCAAGGTGAATGCTGATCGTATGTGTGTTTGGTAATGAAAAGTGATACAGAGAGTGTTTTGCGCAATTATATTGTAGAGATATAATCATCATTATGAAAGCTGCTGTATATATATGTGCTTAAATGAGCCGCTGGACGCAATCAGCACACACGCCTCTGCGGATACAATCAGACATCACCTCCCTCTCACAGTCATCTGCCCTGTCACCAGCAATCAGGAATCTCTCTCTCACACACACACATGCACACACTCCCGCACACACACACACATGCACACACTCCCGCACACACACACACACACACACACACACACACGCACACAAATACACACAGAAATACAGAGCAGGACAATATTAAGACAGTGCTAATGTTGAAATCAACTCCCTGTGTGAGCCTTTTCTTTGTGAAATACTGTTTATCTTGAATATTCCTGTAAGTGTGGTTTCCAGCGGTATGTTTGCATGTGCCTGAGTCTGACACAGGAGTTATACGCATGATGAGTTACTCTGTCTTAGATGAGGTAGATGTGATAGTGAAGTGAGATGCTAGAGCTCTTCAGATGCAGATGTGAGGAGGTGTTTCTGTGTCACTAGCAGAACCAATGGAATTCAGAAAGTGATTGTTCCCAAACACCAGCCAACTTCTCTCAACTGGGACCAGAGACACTGCACTTGTGCAAATGGAGTTGTTTCTGTGCTGTGGAGAGTAACTGGAGCTGACAGGAGATTGAAGAGCAGAACGACCCCTGACCTCTGAGAGTTAGTCAGTAGAAACTTGCTGTGACCTGCTGCTCCTCGTCCATGTTTTCATCCTTTCCATCTCTTTTCCTTTTTTGGCAGTGCCTTTTGTCCTTCATGTTGTTCTCCTGAAGAACAGCTCTGGTGTCTCTCTGGAGATGAAGACCCCGTCAAGCATCCTGGGCTTTGACTCATTAGAAGCACAGAGTTCTCTGAAGGGTCATTTGCATCCCGTTCTCTTGACCTTCAGGCCCAGTCTGGGGATGTGAAGGGTGTGTAGAAGAGTCCCAGCTGCACAGTGACACCCCAGGATCACAGAAGTCTGATCCAGATACCTCCTCTCATCAGAGACAGTGCTGGGTTCCTCTCGCACTCTTGTGTGTTTGGACTGCAGTGCAAGATGAATTGGGTTTTCACTTCAAAATGTAAGAATGGTTTTCTTTGGAGTAATGTATTCAGAACAATCTTTCATATGAACTTGAACAGGGTTGGTGTTTTGAGTTTTTAAAGCCACGGTATACTGATGTCAGATGAAAGCCTGTATGTTTCTAACCAAGGCCTCTTTGTTTTGGGAACGTAACTGTAATGTTACCGTGGATCAGATCAGATACACACATGCACACTGCACAAATAAACGCTTCATCTGCGTGCTGCCAGAATCTCGATCTAAACCAGACAGACAGATGTGATTAGACGGCTTTAACTTCACGGCCTCCTGTGCCTGTGTTCTGTGAAGTATTTGACTGTGTGCTGCTTGTGCTGCCGTGTGCTGTGTGTAATGTGATGTGTGATTCAAGAGAAAGCAGCTGCTCACACATGATCCAGCCACGGATCAGATGGACCAGAGCGTTAAAACACACATGTCGTGAAACACGGGATGTCTTCAGAGTCTGTCCTGTGTGACTGAAAGACAGATGCCTCTGTGTCCTGCTGAAGCCAGGAGTGACGTCCTCATCATGTAGAGCTGATTGTGTCTCAGCTTGTGTAACCAGCACTAATGAAGAGGAATCAGCGGCGTCTTATCCTCGTCCCACGGGGCTGCGGTCTGACGCTGAACGCTAAATCACTCTGCAGCGCAGATGCATCAGAAACATCGGTGATTACAGACAGTCTTCACCATCAGAGAGGCACAACAAGTGTGTGTGTGTGATAGAGAGAGTGTGTGTGAGCGTGTGTGTGAGAGAGAGAGAGAGTGTGTGAGGGTGTGTGTGAGATAGAGTGCGTGTGTGTGTTTGTATGAGAGTGTGTGTGTGTGTGTGTGTGTGTGTGAGAGAGAGAGAGAGAGAGAGAGAGTGTGAGGGTGTGTGTGAGATAGAGTGCGTGTGTGTGTTTGTATGAGAGTGTGTGTGTGTGTGTGAGAGAGAGAGTGTGTGTGTGTCTGTTTGTATGAGAGAGTGTGTGTATGTGTGTGTGTGATAGAGAGAGAGTGTGTGAGCGTGTGTGTGAGAGAGAGAGAGAGAGAGAGAGAGTGTGTGAGGGTGTGTGTGAGATAGAGTGCGTGTGTGTGTTTGTATGACAGTGTGTGTGTGTGAGCGTGTGTGTGAGAGAGAGAGAGAGAGAGAGAGTGTGTGAGGGTGTGTGTGAGATAGAGTGCATGTGTGTGTTTATATGAGAGTGTGTGTGTGTGTGTGTGTGTGTGTGAGAGAGAGAGAGAGAGAGTGTGTGAGGATGTGTGTGAGATAGAGTGCGTGTGTGTGTTTGTATGAGAGTGTGTGTGTGTGTGTGTGTGTGAGAGAGAGAGAGTGTGTGTGTGTCTGTTTGTATGAGAGAGTGTGTGTGGGTGTGTGTGTGTGTGTGTGTGTGTGTGTGTGGGTGTACTTGTTTTTCTATTCTGGTGGGGACTTAAACCTGAATACACAGAGACAGACATGTGTGTGAGGGTGTGTGTGAATTTGTGAGCGTGTGTGTGAGAGTGTGGGTGTGTGTGTTTGTATAAGAGAGAGTGTGAGTGTGTGTGTGTCTGTGCAGGCGTGGATTTAGTGAATTGGGGGCCCAGGCAAATATAGGAATGGGGCCCTATACATTTGAACACATTTACCCAGATCCCAGATTTTGGTTTACCCAGATTTTTAGTCGTGATGCCTGCTGCTGCACAATGGTGCCACATTGTTGTGTCCAATGTTTCTACATTTTTTATGTACATGTTATAATGGGATTTTTTATGTGGGATTTATGTGGGTGAATTTTCACATTGGTCGGATCAAAAACTGCAGACTGATAATTGAAAATGCACATTCATTCTCTGCCAGTAGGAGGTGCTCTTGGAACATCAGAAATATATTGGTTTCCCTGGTAACAGCTGTAAACAAAGCAGATCAGCTCATAAATGACACTTAATCAGGTAAAATGAAAATGTGATTGAAACTTTTTTGAAGACAACCAATTCCCTTCAGAGGTTCATTTATATAAAAATTTGAATTAGTAAGAATGAGAAAAGGGTGAAAAAACATATAGCCCATATTGACGAGGAAAGTCCACTGATGAGTTACCAGAATAAGCCTACATTTAATTTTAGTCATTTTAACTTAGGGCTGTCAATCAATTAAAATATATAATTGTGATTTATCACATGATTATCATGAGTTAACTCATAAATAATTTCAATTTAATCACACATTTCTATCTGTTGTAAATGTACCTTAAATTATTACTTTTCCTCATGGTTTCACAGACAAGGCTTACGCTAGTCCCAGACTAAAATGCATGTTTGAGCTGTCTCAACTGAAAATATCCTGTTCATGAAAAAGAATTTGGAAAAAAATCCAGGTCCAGGCACTCAGTAGAATGCAAAAGTTAAAAAGCCTTTATTATTTAAAAGGGCTAAAGCATAAAACACCAACGCGTAGGGCTGTAGTACTCGAGTCCGGTCTTGGACTCGAGTCCGGACTCGAGACATTTTTCTGTCGTCTCGGACTTGTCTCGGACTCGTTGAATTTGCACTCGAACTAGTCTCGGACTTGGCCATTGGACTCGCCAAGTCTTCTAGTTGGTCTCGACCGAGTCCAGCAAAAAAATAAAATAAAAAATTTCTCCTTCAAAACAAAACCACCTTTGCATGATGTCGCGACTGAAAACGTGTGGAAAACGCTAGGCGCGCCGCTCTCCTTATTTCCAAAGCACTCTGTGGCCTGCGCTTGCGCTCCAGTGGCGTCTGCTGTTGCTGGGCAACCATGACCCGCTCTCCATGATGACGCAGAAGTTTCAGCAAAGAATAAATAGAATTCCAGCACTAAACATCCCTTTCAGTAGCTCTGCTAATAGATTCATTTAAAAAATGGCTATCCTTGCACAACTATGATCATCTGTTTCTCCATCTTGCCTTAGCTTTCAGTATTGTTCCGGGAAAGGATGTGCATGACCAGTGGTGCACTTACTGCGACCTGAAAAGTTTAGATGTTTCTAATTTAATTTTCTACCTGTTAGATTGTGTTTTATTTACGTCTACACCTAGATGGCCTTTTTTTTATCAATAAACGCATATTAATGTATAGCCTTATGCAACAATTACATATGTAAATTTTAAAAACTTTATATATGACATTACATATTTACATTTTCATGTAACAGCCAGTATTTGTATCTGTAACAATCACTAAATACAACATCGTACAGTTAATTGATAAGACTGTTATGACTTTTTATATATTTTTTCGTAGTTATCACTGAACAAGTATGTCGTGTTAAACTGAAATAATTATTAATTTCTAAAATAATATTTATCATGCAAGCAGAGAGATGTCATGACAAACGTTTAGTGATCATTTGAACACGACTGAATCCATTCAATGCACACATTCTCATTACGCAGAACACTTTGAGCGAGTCTTAATGTTAATGAACTTCACTAAACAGATGTGTGTGTTCCGCGCAAACCAGCAAAAGGTAAATATGCAAACATGTAGGACAAGTAGACAATGTATCCGTATCTAAGCTGATCATTAGCCTACTCTTGAGAGAGAACTGATTTGGTTTTTGAGAGACTGAGACGCGCAGCGCGGCTGTTTGATTGGTGAGCGCGCTGTGCTTATTCCATTCATTCGTATCATGGTAGCCTAAGCTTTCAATATTTGCCTTTTAAATATATACAAATAATATAACGTGTAGCTATTATGTATTATTATAGGTAAAATTACTCTTGCAAGGCTCTGATTTCTGAGAGATAAACAGAGAGGTGACAACAATGCGGTGTTTGATTTGTGCGCTTTTCACTCATAAAGTTTACATTCATTCACTTCTGGCGCTGATGCCCTGGCTCACCTGTTATCTAGCAAACACCAGACTCTGTCAGCTTCAGCCGAGTATTCAGGCAGAATTATTCCTTGAGCGTTATTCGTTTTTTAAGCCATTATCCATGCCATTCCGAATAAGGTATTCGGCTTCAGGCACAACCCTAATTATTACATTACATATTTTATTTTTACATGCAACATAGATAAGGTCATATAGTAACAGCTCCACGCAATATTGTAATTCTAAAATTCACGTCGTACTTGCACTTTGTATGCATTATGGTTAATGCATGCTGGAGTAGTCGATTGTTTCCGACAGAGCTTGACTAGTCTATGCAAGCACAACCACAGTATGACAAAAATGTCGCTGTATTTATGTGCGCATGCCCAGTAGAGCCAAACGTATCCATTCTAGCCTTGCTGCGCGCATTTGTCATATCCCGAGCTTTGCGTGTGTCTCTGCACTGTGCCAAGGCATAGTCATATACATTTTTGACCACAGATATAATGTCAACAAAAAATAAAGTACATAAAAATTATTTGACCTTACAGTTCCAAACTTTATTTGTTTATCCAAATTTAGCTCCCAGGGTCGGACTGGGGGTAAAACCAGTACTCGTTAGCAAGGCCCCAAAGGAAGAGAGGGCCCTTGAAATGTATGAATCTGAAATATATTTTATTTTACCTGGATATTTTCATGGGTGGGGGGCATGGGGGCCCATCAGGACTGCCTATGCATAGCGCCCAGGATCTTGTTTAACGCCCCTGTTAGCTTTAACCCTAATTATACACACTTGAACCTAATCAAGCTCTTACTAGACACACTAATCTTCCAGGTGTTTTAAGGCCAGTTGGAGCTAAACTTTTCAGGACATTGGCCATCCAGGATGTAGTTTGGAGACCCCTGTCCTACAGAGTTGTTACTTTGCACATGCTTTTTGATCATTACAAATAATAATGTAAAATTATTTTCTTAGAATAGGAGATATGCTTTCTCTCGCATCACAAACATTATCAGTAGTTAAGTATGTGGTCTTGAAGAGGACCCTTTTTTCTTTCATTTGGACTCGGTCTTGGACTTGGACTCGAACCTCTTTGGACTCGGTCTTGACTCGGTCTCGACTAGTCCTGGACTTGGACTTGACTTGGACTCGACAAAGCCGGACTTGACTACAGCTCTACCAACGTGTATCGATAGACAACATGGGTAGCATTGCAATTAATAAAACTGTTAATAGTGTAAGTCTTATTACTGAAAACATCCATAAATGTAGCAGTTTTAGCCATATTCTCACAATAATTACAATTACCACAAAAAAAGTTTCCTTAGGTTGACGAAGCCAAGTTTCACGTCTAGGAGCGGGGAGGTCATTTCTTAACTTGTCTTTAATTGTACGGGCCCTCTTAAAGCTGATCTCAGGGGTTCCATGAATATTTCCTGTAAAGTCGGGTCGCATTCAATGATGTTTCAGTTTTTCTTAATAATGTATTTAATCTGGACAGCCTCCTTGCTATAATGAGTGACAAAGTAAGGTTTCTGAGTTAACACTCTTTTGAGTCTAGACTTAAGCAGACTTCCTCTCCAGTGATTGTGCTCTATTATGAGCTTGAACAACAGTTTGTGTTCGATATCCTCTTTGTCGAAAACACTGCTGCATATCCATCGATTGATTTTGTAAATGCTGATCTGAGTCACATATACGCCTTAGTCTCTGGATCTGTCCAAAGGGTATGTTATCAATAAGCCATGGCAGATGAAAGCTATTTGGCTGTGTCGTCTGCTGTCTGATTCCTGAGCTGAACTCAGATTCACGTTCTGTGTTTGAAGCCCATCAGAGACTCTTCTCCTGTAAATGTGATGGGACTCCTCTCACGTCGCCTGTACAGCCCTGCAGATCAGCAGACGTGTTTGTGCTGGACCGCTCTAATTATTATTCACTTGATTCAAACCCAGCCCGGCTCTGTGTGCTTTCACTCGCGACAGCAATGAAGAGCAGATTTCACAACAGTTATCATCTGCTTCTCATCCTGTCGGGATTCGCCTGTCGTCAGAAGAAGGTCTTTGTTTGATTTGGATTAGGCTCAATTAAGAGGGAATATTATATCTGTGATCAAACGTGGAGGAGCGGGCGAGTGTTTCCAGAACAAACTTCAGCATCGGTAGCATGTTGATCTCCTGAGGTCTTCTCTCTTCTCCTCTGATGTATGTTTCAGTAGGCCGATGTGCTCCTCACCCACCACAGCTCTCTGAATTCATCATCAGCATCGGTCCGAGCCAGCTGTTAAAAACTTGATAAAGACAGAAATCAAAGTCTGTGCTTCCCGCTCGGCTGAAGAGAGGACGCTCCAGATACCGGTGTTGAAGACGTCTTCAGCCTGAACCCTGCCGCTGATGGGGTTTCCTTCCAGGTGCTTCTTCTCAGGTGGATCATCCTACAGCAGCTTGAAATAACAAGCCAGTCCTGATCCATCTGATTCATCTGCTGTATTGTGAATCTTCTAAGGCTGTGTGATGTTTCTGACCAGAGATTCAGAATCGAGAGCAGGACCATACAACCCAATCTGTGAATGATTTGTTCGTTTTATAATCTGGTTCTCCAGTTCATCTCAATGGTTCAGTGATCCGATCACAGTGGTTCTGAGGTTAACGACTCTCTGGAGGTGAATAACAACTTAGATTTCAATCTTTTCAGCACACAGTAACATTAAATGACTTCTGAAGTTATGGCATCTGATCTTCTTGGAGCTTGAGAGATCTTGTACTGTGATGAAATAGAAAAGAACTGCTGGAAGATTCATAGTTTCATGCTCCAAGGAGAAAATATCAGCACATGAACAACACGAGAGTGCATAAATAATAACGCAACATTTATCTTTCAGCTGAATAACTCTTCAAATGGCTTCTCGTAAGGTTAGTTTGCCCACAGAACAGAGTTATTCTGTGAGGACGGGCTCGTCTGTTCTTTAGCTGGCTCTTCAGCTTTGAACATTAACATAGGGTGGTTCATAGTTTCTGGTGAGCTTGGTAGTGTGTAATGATCATTGAGAAGGAATCATGAAGGTTTCTGAAAGCTCAGGAATGATGTTTTTCTGCAGTGCCTTTCATTTCTCCAGTGGTTGAGATGTAGGAGTGTTTTCAGTCACATGTTAAAGCGAGAGTGAGCAGCATCTCCAGAGGAGTTCAGGGACAAACAGTGTGGAGCTGTGGTTAACCTCTGACCTCTCCTCCGGTCATGAGCTCTGCACCGCTGATGAAGAACAGCACTGTCCTCTCCTTCTCTTACTCTACACCCGGATTCACAGTGGTTTTATCATTTGTGATATGGATTGATTGTTTGTATGTGATGGCAGCCCAGTGAAGGCCGTGTCTGTGTGCTGGTGTGTTCATCGGTCGCTGGACGATCAGATCTTCATGAGCGCTGAGGTCCAGACACATGCAGTCAGCCGAGGGTCCCTGAGCAAAGATTCACTCGGCTCCGCGAAGCCCCTGAAGTTAGCTGTGATTTGTGAAGGCCAGATGCTGGGGCTAACAGAATGAGGGCAGTCTGCATTTCATAAGGCATCTCTCTGACCTTTAATCCCTTCATTTTCATTCTGAAGGCTGCGATTCACACACATTTGCATATTCCCTCTGAAATCTTGTTGTGTATCAATGCGTGTGTGTGTGTGTGTGTGTTATTGACCCAGTGTCTGTCTCTCTTTGCATTGGATTGATTGTAGCAGTAAATCTGTTCAGCACACAAATCTGCGGCTCCTTAAAACATGCACAGCTGCTTTGTGAGAGTCTGACTGAAAGTTTTCCTTCATGAGATAATATCAGTGTACAGTAAGTCACATCCGTCTCTTACTGCCGCTGTTATTTCCTTCAGTTAGCACACAGTCATGATGTGAATGGTTTCTCTCGCGCGTGCATGTGTTCATGGTTGAATGCATCTGCACATTTCAGACTCCATGTAAGATGTCCCCTGTTTAATAAGTGCTCGTGTGTGCTGTCAGGGCTGGAGGATGTTTGTGTCTCTCTGATGCGGCTTGAGCTGCTCGTGTGTGTTTGTGTGGAGAGAGTCAGTGTGTGTTGGTCACTGAAGAGTCCTTCGATTCACAGCACTACGAGCAGGTACAGCTGACCTCTGACCACTGAGAGTTTTTATTAATATTATTATATTTTTGTTTATTTATATTATATTATTTATTTATTTTACTTGTATTAATTTATTTCCAGTTTAAGCTGTCTTTAATAACCCTGTCTTTGAATTAGAAGTGTTATTGTGCTGAACTGCCGCAGGGATGATGCTGAAGCACTTTGTGATCTGGTCCATTCAGTTCTAATAAAATAAAAAGCTTTGATTTTACTCCAAACCTCTCCTTTTTTATTTTTTTTTTAGTCAGAAAGCTATTAAATGAAGTTTCACTTTTAACTCATAAATCTCACTGAGCACAACCACAAACATGAGACACATCTGGACAGAAATACTAATTTATCAATCAGAACCATGTTTTTTTTTTCATGAAAAATATTACCACCACTTGAGTTTTAAGCTTACATGTAATTAAAATTATCATTAAAATAAATAAATAAATAAAATATGAAATAAATATTTTGATCAAAAGTATTTGTTTTAAATGCAACTGCAAACGCAAGGCCATTTCAGTATGAGCATGCTCAGCTGCTTGAGTTCTCTTCAGATATGTCAGGCTAGAAGCTTCTCTATAAGAGTCACTTTTGACTAAATAATGGATGCAAAAGTAAATGTGACTTCTTATCATGATATTGTTTATATTTCACAATTTGCATTTCAGAGAAAAATGTCATATAAAGAGGTAAAAACTCAGAACTGTGAGATAAAGTCAGAATGCAGACTTCTTTTCTTGTAATTCCAAGTCTGCATCTCTTGTTTCTCAGAAATATGAGCATGAGACTTTTCTAAAAAATTTAACTATTATTTTTTTTTGTCTTACAGTTACAATTCATGTTCATTCTTAGAATTACTAGTTTAATATCTTGCAATAATGAGAATTAGTAAGACTTTCTCAGAATTGCGAGAGAAGTCATCTCAAAGGTCTTTTTAGCTTTTTTTCCCCTTATGCGATGGTGATCAGATCCAGATTTCACCTCTGCCGAAGCTCTTGAATCATATGTTCAGGATGGCTAGATGAAGGCAAGTCAGTGCAGGTCTGATGTCAGCGATGCCACAGCGATGACAGAGTTATAACAGTGCATCTGAGATCATGGAGAAGAACGTCTTCAGGGAATAAGGACCTCTCTCTCTGTTCTCACACAGAGCTGTTGTGTGTCTGATGCACAGGTGTGTGTGAACTGCTGTTATATGCTGTGGAGGAAAGTCCTCTGTACAGGTTTGGAAGAGAGTGATCTGTTCCTCTGAGGTAGACCGCGATGCTAGCACTGTTTTGCTTCCTCTCCTTTCTGAATGCACTTATGTCTTCTTGTTAGATGTCCTCAGTTTCCTGATCAGAGACAGATGTGATCATCACACGGCTCAGGTTCAGTGCGGTCGTGAGCAGTGTTATGGCTCTCGGCTCCTCACAGGTCACAGAGGTCACACGTCCCACCAGCCACCATTCATCTCTCCAGTATAATGCCCAGCAGAAGGCCACTGTTTTCTTTTCCTGCTTTTCCTCCTGGATCTGCGGTCTCACAGCTGAAGCCCTCTCCAGAGCGTTTGAGACGTGACTGACCATTCATCAGACAGAGCAGATGAGTGAACAAGGGGCTGATTAAGAGCACAGCTCGGGCTGTTTGGAGCTGAAGCCGGTCTATCTTTCAGCTGCCAGCGCCGTGTCAAAGACAAAACTGCTTGCACTCATCGGGGAGCAGGGTTAAGCGTAAACCAGTGAAAACATCTGCTAGTGTCATGAGATATATAAAGGGCTCCTTAAAGGAACGGTTCACCCAAAAATCTCAAATTCTGCCATCATTTACTCACCATGAGTTTCTTTCTTCTGCTGAACACAAAAGAAGATATTGTGAAGAATGTGTGTAACAAACAGCTGTTGGCTTCAAACTTCTCTAAAATGATGGCAGATTTTTAGTTTTTGGCTGAGCCTCACCAAGAGAACTGGTCTTGTTTTAATCGAGCGAGAATTGAGAATGTGATGCTGTCTTACACCGAGCACACTCAGAGCGACAGGACGATCAGCGATCTTCAGATGTTCTGTGATAGAGCAGTGGACTGATGCTGTGTGTCACTGCTGCTGTTAAACACAATCCTCATCGCTCCAGATGGGATTCAGATCATCACTCTTTCAGTGACCACCCTGGACCTCACACACATCTGGTCCACACTATCTCATCTACACGTTCATCACCACAGGCTCGATCAGATGGAGATGGAGACATGACTGGACAGCAGAATGTGGACCGCTCATAATGGGTGTCCCGTGTGCAAGGACTCGTCTCAGTAGAAGTGTGAGCATTTCATCCGTCCATTAAAATGTTGGGGTTTGACCTTCAGGGTTTGTGTAATTGAATGAAGAAGTAATTGGGGGGGGAATAAAAACTCTTCTCATATTAAAGTATTAAAATTCACGGCACATGGCGGCTGCGGCAGAGACGGAGGAAAGGGAAAACACATTTATTTCCCAGCCTAATTGAAAACGTATTTGACAGATCCTCTGATATGTCTGAGATTTGATGAATCATAATGCACTTTAAGCTTTCTGCCGAGCCTTTCATGCCTAGGGAAGGTGATTTCAACGCTCTGTACTTATCTACTTCTCAATATAATGAAGGCAATTTCAATGTAAACCCCTTTAGATCCAAGCACACAGCTTTTAATCTAATTCAGCCTCCACACCTGGACCGATTCATCTCCCCTCAGACCTCGTGCAGATCTGTCTGGGGCTCGGTGGAAAGTGTCCGATGCTCAGGGATTAGATGAGAGTACTGCGGCCCAGCATCAAGAACATATCAGCAAACACTGGATGGAAACACATGCTACGATAACAACACAGATCCACGCTCACATGCAGAGAGAAAGTGGCTGGAAGCAATGACCAGCGCCACGACTCGCCACGATTTATGCGGTTTGATTCGGCCCTCACCATATACACACGTTTGCCCTATGACTTACATTTAGTTTTAGTGTTAAACTGTTAATTAAATATTATTTACATGACTTAATGTCAGTGGAATGTGCTCGACAAGATCATGGATCTGCTGAAGGTTAATGAGAAGCAATTCAGTTTTATCACAGGACAAGCCAAGTCACAGTTTTCTTAATTCTGCAGTCGAAACATCTCCCCTTTTTATTTATGAGCTGTACATTCGATGTATTGCTGAGCACTGTTAACACCTCTGCTTTCCCAGTGTTGTGTTGTGCTGATGATTATATTTTGCATATTGTGTTGAAATCAATCGATGCAGTAATAGACCCTAATTGATTATAGGCTACGGATGTAATTCACTTGTCACACAAGGATTAAACAATGCAGCCACTATTTTTTTTTAAATCCGAGATCTGGGAACATTTTGGAAGAAACAAGCATAGTGTGGGAAAGCAGCGTGTTCAGATTCGACTGTGAGCTTGGCTTTCTCCCACAGACAGTCAGTGTGGGCTTCAATGCACAGGATCTGTGCTGTGAGACGTGTGCATCGCTTGACTGTGTGTGCTTTCACCCGCCGTTATATCACTGCTGTACTTTAGATGTGCTTTCATTGATGCCGTTTACAGCAGAACGCAGTGTGTATTATAAGTTCTGACAGACTTTCATGTTTGCTTTGTGTTTGTTTGTCCTGAAGCTTGATCGCGGCTGCAGTTAAATGCACTTGCATCTTCAAATACTTTTATGATATGGAACTGATGTAAACACTGTGATGTTTTTTATGATTGTCTGTAAACTTTTGGATACGTACATCACCCTCAGACACTGAAAGTACCTTTTGTTTATCACTTGTAATGATCCCTCTCCCCCATTACTTTATATTTGCTTGTATGTTTTGAAGTTAAATCTGGTTCTTAATAATTGTTTTGATCGATTGGTATTATTTGATTATTCTTAAATTGTAATTATTTTAAAAATTAGCCTGCTTATATCATTACATAAAAATGCACAAAATAATTTGGTAACACTTTATAATAACTGCACACTATTAATCATTAATTAAGCATTAGTAAACAGATAATTCATAATTTATAAAGCATTAATAGACAGTAATAATCAGTTTATAAATACAGATATAAATGCTTTATTCTTGATTTAAAAGCATATCTATAATGTGTAATTTCATACTTTATTCATGATCAATTTATCATTTCTCAATGAAGTATAGCATTGTTTACAAACCAGTTATTTAGGAGTTGCCAGTGATTCATAAGATCACAAGAAATGTAGTAAATTCAGGTAGTTATAAAGCATTTAGTAGTGGTCAGTTAACTATTTATATGAGCTCATCTAAAGTGAGGACTAGTTATGCCTTGTAAAGCATTTATAAAGGATATTTAAAGGCTCAGTTATCTTCTAAACAAAAAAACGGAAACAAACACAACACAGTGATACAGAACATAGAAATATTAACAACCTTTAAATCTCATTTGTAAAAGCTTTACAAGGCATAAATAGTCCTCACTTTAGATGAGCTCACAAAAATAGTTAACTAACAACTACATGTTTTATAACTACCTGAATTAACCCTGAATTACAGTAGAATATATGTTAATAAACCATTTATTAACACTATAAGTAATTATTACTATATGTCTGAATAAAAAGATTAATGCACATTTAAATAGTTTATTAATCATTTACTTACAATTTCTAAGTGATCTTATGAACCACTGACAACTCCTTAATAACTGGTGTGTAAATAATGCTATACTTAATTTAGAAATCATAAATTGATCATTAATAAAGTATGAAAAAACAATTATTAAATACATTATAGATATGCCCTTAAATCAGGTATAAAGCATTTATATCTGTATTTATAAACTGCTTATAAATGTCTATTAATGCTTTATAAAAGATGAATTAACTGTTTCCTAATGCTTAACTAATGATTAATAGCATGCAGTTATTATAAAGTGTTACCAATAATTTGATATAATCGGGATGCATCGGGATATCGAATCGAGTCACTGACTTGCTAATCGTAATCGAATCAAATGGTGAAATAAGTGACGACCCTTAACTGTGCTTAACTGTGCTCTATGTGTGCCCAAGACGCCCATGTCCAAAGGGAATGTGATTGAGGTGGACACATACGAGGCTGGACATGAGTGGCGGGCCGGTGGAGGACGCACGGTCTTCACTCGCTCCATCACTCAGCCTCTTCAGATGGGACAGGTGTCTGGACTCCCTCGGGTCAGTCTGCTGGACCGCCTCACATTAGCTCGCTCTACAACTGTCTTTATTCTGAAGAAGGCAAAACCTCTGAATGGACGCCTGAAAAATTTTCAGTGGCCGTTTTTGTTTGCCTCTGTGTCTTCATTTCCAGAGTAGTTTTGAGGTGTTTTGGAGCTCACCCTCAGTCCGACAGCTTGAATGTGATGTAGTTATGATGGGGTCCTTCAGAGACGAGCAGAAGCTGGCGCAGGGGATGGTCAGTCGTGCCCAGAGCCTGTGATGGCCAGCTGACTCTTGTCTGAAGGGATGGACGTGACAGATTGGAGGCCGATTCCTCCGGCCCAGAGTCCAGACTTTACTCCGTCTGCAGCCGGTTTTATATTAGGATGGAGGTGTGAAGTTCACAGTGTGTTCACAGGTTTACTGATAATGCGTGAAACCACGTCCACACAAGAATCAGCTGTTATAGTATGAGCAAACCAGATCTGCGCTACTTTCTTTAGATCATGTACATGACAAGTTTACCAGAGAACTGATGGAAGACAACACTCCTGCTAAATGAAAGACGTTTATCTGTGAATCTTAACAGTATCTGATTGCTGTAAGACTTACTAAAGACCAGCTGGTTTTATCAAGTGGTCAGAGACAGTTCACCCAAAAGTGATCAATCTGTCATCATTTTCTCACACTCATGTTGTTCCAATTTCTGTATTTGACAAACAGAGCCAAACCAAAACTATGATCGGCTCCTGCTCAAATTCATTATGATGATATCAGTAACGAACCTTGCTGGCTACAGATTAGGGAATGGAGAGAGATGGGCTGGTCCTTATATTAGTTTAGTTAGAAGAAAGGAAACTATTTCTTTAAGCAGGTATGAGCAGCTGGTTTGTTGACGGTCTGAGACGGTTCTGAACACCGTTTCCTCAAACACAAGTGACCAGCGTCTTCAAGATGCATCACAGTCATTCCATGCATTTCACTCAAGTGGACAGCCTGGGTGTTGGACTGTTTTAGTCTGGAGGGTCTAGTTTTGTGTGTTTCTGACTCATAGGATGAAATCTTGTACATTGCAGTGTGAAGATCTAGTTTTACTAACACTTTGGCCAATTTGTTGTCAAATGAGTGTGCTAGAGGACACTTATGAACTCTATAATGAAGTCCAGCGCTTCATATAGAGCAGAAACATCTTTCTGTCTGAGAGGAAAAGTGTGAGCGAGAGCTTCTTCTGCTGTAGTGAGCTCTTGAGTGTTAACTAGTGAGCTCAGTCCCGTCTAAAGACCGCAGATCAGCTGCTCAGAGTTCAGTCTACACCACTCCAGTCCTGCTGCTGTGTGCTGATCAACTGGTGCTCCTAGTCGCCTGTTTTCTCTTTTCCTCAACAGCCTCTGTTAGACTGTTAGATTACCAGTGTATTGTTCCTCTCTCTCTCTCTCTCTCTCTCTCTCTCTCTCTCTGGTTTTATGGTGGCAGCAGTTAAATCTGATGGGGTGTGAAATTAAAATGTGTATCACATTTTGAAGCATCATTTGATGTCCTCTGTGTGGATGAGTGTTTCTCTCCCTGCTAGAAAAAAAACACAGCAATTACAGATTAGCACAAAATGACAAATAGAGAGTGTTAAAGCAGTCCAATCATTGCTAGATCACTCATGTAGGACACACACACACACACACACACAAACACACACACACACACACACATTCACAGTAAAACACACTCAGTAATACACACATGCATGCACACACACACACACCCTTCATTCACAACACACAAAAGGCTCTTTTACTTTACAAACCAGTAATGATAATGATACATATTCCCATTAAAAAGTTTGGGCTCAGTGAGTGGGTTGTTTTATTTATTTATTTATTTATTTATTTTTGCATCAAGGACGCATTAAATTGATCAAAAGTGACAGTGGAGGCATTTATAATGTTACAAAAGATTTCTATTTTAAACAAATGCTGTTCTTTTGAACTTTCTATTTATTTCTATTCAATGAATATTCAGTCTTAAAAATTGAAAATTCAGTCTTAAAGAAATAAATTACAGTTTAACAAATATTCATACAGAAAACAGCTGTTTAAAATTTAAATAATATTTAGTTTTTTACTGTATTTTTTTCATAAAATAAATGCAGCCTTTGTGAGCAAAAGAGAGTTATTTCAAAAACAGTAATGAACCAGTTATTCCAAAAATGTAAAACTTTAGTGAATATAAAATTATCATCATTTATTCCCCTCATATTGTTCTAAAGCTATATGACCAAGTCATTATTCACTGAAAATCTTCCCGTCTCTGTCAGTTCACAAAGTTTTTTATTTTATTTATTTTTTTTTTTTTTGGGGGGGGGGGGATATTAAGGTTTTTCATTATAGTTCCTTTAGGGCTGGATGATTAATTGAAAGTAATCGAAACCGAAATTCAGAACCTCTAACCGACTTAATTTTCCCATGTCGGTTATTTCGTTTTTTAATCCTGTTAACACTTCCCCCTTAAAAGCATACTAGCGCGTGTGTAGACACATGACCCTGCCCCATCCAGTCAGTGGCATAACAGCAAAATACGGAGGGGAACGCCTGTTAAACACAAAGTAATGGCGCGCGAGTGGTGAACCTTGCGTCTTCACTAAACTTTGTCAGTTGTATTTGTTTTATGGTTTGGACATTCAAGCGATTAGACGGTCAGATGTTTATTATTATTTCGAGCTCCCATGTTCATGAAGCTGTATTGTGGCAAGAACAGTCATATAAACAGTAGATGTGAAGATCGCGCGCACAGAGAAACACAGAAACTAGTTGTCAGCGCTGTCCTGTGATTTATTGCTTCACAATAATAGAGACAGTATGACTAATTCACACACGCATCACTCGTACTGGTACTGTGCTAATTTATCTTTATTTGATCTTTATTTATCTGTTACACCGAGCAGTAATCTATAAGAAATGTTACGAACATAGATAAAACAACTGCTGATTGTGAGCTATGATGTCAGATCGCGCTTTCAATAGGAAAAAATATCCCACCTTTACTAGTCGATCTCAACCGTCTGGCTGAGGCCAGTCTAAAAAGACGCTCAGGACAGTTGACAGAACGCGGCGTGTCGTCATGAAAGCGTATCATTTTCACGTGTTATTAAGCCTTGCCACTTGCCAATTTAACCATTCAAAAAAACTTTAAAGCATTCAAACACAAGACGTAGAAAAGCTGAACTGAGCAGCTGGTTACTCGTGCTCTGCTCGGTGCGCATGCAGAGAGAATATTGGTTTGACTGTATGTTTCATTTTTACAGTGCTATTTTACATTTAATTATTCGGTTTCTGTTCCTGGACACTAGAAACTTGAAAAAACTTAAACACTGTGTAAATAGCACAAACAAATAAACATAACGAACATACAAATTAAACACTTTCAAACAGGGCCCACTGGTACGACCTGCACCGGGGCCCTGCTAACACCAGCTACGGCTCTGTTTACACTACAAACCTTGTCAGTGAACTATGAGGGCAAAAAAACAAAACAGAAACAAAATAATCGTTCATTAATCCTAATCGAGGTAAAATGTTCAATTAATCAAAGTTTTGATTTTAGGCCATAATCGTCCAGCCCTACGTTCATTGATAATAAAGTCCAAAAAGCCTACCAGAAACTTTGTGGAAACCTGCTGTGCTCCACATCAGATCTTCTCAAGTGTTTCTGGTTCTGTAAACCCAATATGATATGATTCTTTTCCAGTGCCCACAGTCATTTCTTTCCATTTTCTGTTGCTTGTCAAAAGCTCAATTTGCTTTAAAGAGAGCAGACTGCCTGCTGGCTCAGACACATCATCCGAGAGAAAGAGAGCGGATGAATGCAGCTTTGACTGCTGATTTATGGAGCTGTGGAAGCGGCTGACAGGAGGAGGAGCGGAGCGGAGCTGTGCAGGTGTCTGCTGATCTCCAGCACTGATCCCAGACATGCTCAGAGGAGGAGACACTCTGGAGCTGCTCTCAGATCTCTGAACGTTCATGACATGCCCTTCTAAACCTACAGATGACATCCTGAAGTCAAGATCCTCTTTTACTTCTCAACCTGTGTGACTGTCCTTCAGTGAATTCCTTCAAGACGATTGACTACAGCATCAGTGCAGTGCAGAAACCTGCTCACCTTCACTGTCAGGCACGTGCACAGGTAGGGCTCAACCTGTGCAGAGCACATGCCCTTTTTGCCCTTACACTCCGAAGTGCCCTTTATTTTAATTTTTTTTTTTTTTTTTTTTTTTTTATATATCAATGCTATTGGTAACCTTTTACGTCTGTCTTTCTGTTTTACAAATATTTCGCAAATGAAAGTTCTTAAAACGAGCTTCTGTAAATCTTTTTCGATCCTCAAACTGTCAGTAAGCTGATAACTCCGCCCCCTCTATATTCATTGAATCAACTGAGGTTCCACAGCAGCTGCACAGTAGACAACAGCTGAGCTGAACAAAGTTTTGCGAAGGGTAAATAAATATCTTGTTGTTTGAATAAGTACTACTAAATACTTGTCTATAAAGGCTCATATTTTATTTATTGGATGTCTGTCTGACTGACTGAGACATGTGGGACATCGCCTGAGAGAGAGGGCTAGCATTTGCCATCTAGTCATAGCCAATATATAGCCAACACTTAAATGGCCTGTGCGTAGCATTTCATCTTTTATAAAATGCGATTTTGGCCAAATGCATTTTACCACAGGAAAAACCGAGCGCTCCGTCTATATAGCTACAAAAACTAGTTTGTAACATGTAGATGAAAATGTGATGTGACAAAGGACGCGATATTGATGTGCGCGTGCGCAGTAAACCAGGGTAGGAAAATCTGACAGGGCAGGATAAAATGTCAGGACACCGGCAGCGGCAGGTGCCGTCGCCGTTTTAATGACGAAAAAAAAAAAAAAAAATTCACATTTGCACACATTTGCTGGTCAAAAACTAAATATATTGGTAAGTGATACAACAACATATAATTTGTTTTTACCATCGGAAAATCATAACAGGTGCGCCCCTGCGCTGTTTCGAACTGGAACTTACACAAAGCGCAAGTGATCCTCTTCACCTAGATAACATATTTCTAAGAAATTTCTTCTTTGATTTATGATTGCTGATACACTTAATTTATTAACATTTAGGCTAATCATGTTATGGTATACTCTCCGCTCGTCCTCACATGTATAAAATGTAGTAAAACATGGTTTTACTACAGTAATGTAGTAGTAACTAAAAAAAAAAAATGACAGAAGATCACTGTGAAATCTTTATAGTTTATCATGCAGAATGTAATTCATGATTCATTCCAAGGCTTCATTTATTTGATCCAAAATACAGCAAAAACACTTATATTGTAAAATTAAAATTAAAATTTTAAATAACTATTTTCTATTTGAATATATTTTAAAATGCCATTTATTTTTGTGATCAAAGCTGAATTTTCAGCATCATTACATCAGTACTCTTCAGTGTCACGTGATCCTTCAGAAATGCTTTTCACTGCAACTGTACTTTTCACACTGTTTTTATTTATTTTTTCATTGCTGGCTTATTTTAGGGAAAGTGTAGTGAATAGGAGACCTTCAAGAGACCAACATCCCTGGTCCACCACAGTATCAAATTTTTGCCAGTTAGGCGGATACATATTGGATATGTTATAGTAACGATATGGCTATAGTTTCTTGTAATCTGGAATTGAGTTGGACATAATTACTTAAATTATATTTTAAAAAAGTTTGTCAAAAATACTTAATTCATTGCTCACCTTCCCCTCTTCTCAATGTCATTCATAATCATGTTAACCAAATAATACAAATTAGCTTATAAAACCAAACAGAATAGCTAAAAAAGAGAATATATAAGTTCATAAAAAAAGTGGATAAAGTTCAATAAAAAAAGATTTTGGTTTCTGTTTGGTTTTATAAGCTAATTTGTATTATTTGGTTAACATGTTTATGTATGAGTCAAGTATTTTTTTTCTATATAAATGGAATTTAAAAAAAGAGGGAGTCTATAATATCTATAGATAATATATATTATCTAATTATCTTATATTATTATTATGGTTGTTATTATCTTGAATAAATCTAAAGCTTTTGAGACTATTATTTTGTGTTATTGAATTTGTCATGAAGATGTGACCATTTCTTCCTTTTATGCTGGTTTACTAAATAATCTTGATATAATAAAAAGGGAGGGGGGTGCCCTTTTTTGGTTTCAGCACATGCCCCTCAAAAGGTCTGTGCACGGCCCTGTTCACTGTACAGAGAACTCTCCACTGAACTTCTGTCATCTGTCAAGAGAACTGTCTTTGTTCATTCATTTGCTCCTGTGAAAGGCCAGCTGTCTGTGATGATGCTCTGTGACTGAGTGTCCTGTGCTACTCTGCCCGTGCTAATGGTGAACACTGCAGATCTGGGACTGATTTTCTGTCTTTGTGTGAGAGGATCTTAGATGTTTCTTCTGTTTGTTTGTGTGAATTAGAGGCTAACTGCAATCACTGGTGTTAACTGATGTTAATTGATGGGTCAGGAAGGACTAATTAAAAGATTCCCCAGAGAGAGAGTGTGTGTGAATAAGTTTGTGGGATGATTAGGTCTTATAACACAAGTGTGTGTATTCAGCGCATGACTGAAACTGCTCTGAGCACTGGAGAGAAACCATGAGATAGAGATTCAGAAGGGTCAGTGTCCCAAACACAGCCCTGCTCTGATGAATGACATGCTGCTCCTGCGAGTGTGTGTGTGTGTGTGTGTGTGTGTGTGTGTGTGTCTGTGTGTCTGTGTGTGTGTGTGTGTATGTTTCTCCAGTGGCGATTGCTGGTCCTTTACATCATCTGGAGACCAGGTATTCCCTGCTGACACTGGCTGTTTGTTTCTCTGTCTGCACACATCACATCTAAAAAGTAAAGGAGAAACATGACGTGATGGTAGTGTAAGTTGTTTTGAGCTGATGTGAGGTTATTCAGCATCACCTGAATGTCTTTAGCCTGCTGGAACATCTGCTCAACGCAGCACATATCGCTGATTGACGATAACCGTGATATTCAAAGCAACAATTATCGACACTGTGTTCATTTAGTTATCACGATATACCGGTATTAGCGATAACCGCAATATTTAAAATGAACAGTTCTCTTATGATAACACTACATGTAAATAGTCCAGTGTCAGTACCTGGTTGAGCTCCCAGGTGGCAGTGTTGTGCCGTAACGCTGACACATGTCACACAAGAAGGTGACCGAGGAGAGCCATGTTCATCAGAGTGAGTTGCCGTTATTTTACTAATCATAGACTGGGAAACTTTATTTTATGTAATCTACTCGCGCAAATCGTTGAACTCGCGTTTGCTATGTATGCCCAATTATTGTGTTTGAATGTACATGAGTGTATATATTTGTTGAACAAGTGGTAATCCTATTCATATCGTCTGATTGATGGCCATCAGCGGTTGGGTAGAAGACAACAATTCCCATCATTCCACGCTCCTCCTTAGCAGCATCAAACCACGCGATTGTTATTGTTTTTGTAGTGTGCCCTCTAGTGGCAGGTCATACAACCTGTACCTTTAACTTGTGTTTGTTGCCCTGTCTAAATTATGGAAATTTGACGTTAGCCTACTTCACCTTAAACTTTTAACTCCACTACAACATCCACTAGCAATGGCTAGAACAGCAACTGTAAACACCACGACTTGCATTGAAACGGCGATGCCCTAAAATCAGACAGCAGAACAGTGACTGAGAACATAACACACACATTTTTTTTAAACTATAGCCTACCATCAATATGATGGTATTATTAAATATCATTGATATTAATGAATCTATTGCCGGAGCCATATCACCCTGGAGCCCAAGACCAGTTTCCCACTGAAGCTAAGCAGGGCTGAGCTGGTCAGTACCTGGATGGGAGACCTCCTGAGAAAACTAGGTTGCTGCTGGAAGAGGTGCTAGTGAGGCCAGCAGGGGGCGCTCACCCTGTGGTCTGTGTGGGTCCTAGCGCCCCAATGTAGTGATGGGGATACTATACTGTCAACAAGCACCGTCCTTCGGATGAGACGTTAAACCGAGGTCCTGACTCTCTGTGGTCATTAAAAATCCCAGGATGTCTTTTGAAAAGAGTAGAGGTGTGACCTCGGCATCCTGGACAGATTCACCCATTGGCCTCTGACCATCATGGCCTCCTAACAATCCCCATATCTGCTGATTGGCTTCAACACTCTGTCTCCTCTCCATCAGTAAGCTGGTGTGTGGTGGGCGTTCTGGCGCACTATGGCTGCCGTCGCATCATAAAGGTGGATGCTGCACACTGGTGGTGGATGAGGAGATACCCCCTGACTATAGCCCCTTTCACACTGCACGTCGGACCCGCAATATTCCCGTAACATTGCCTGGTCGCCTTCTGTGTGAAAGCAACCACGTCCCGGAATTGATTACCGAATTGAACCCGTGTCGGGGACCTAGTAACATTGCGGTAATCGATCCGGAACGAGCGCTGTGTGAACCAAAGCCAGATCTAATTCCGTATCGAAGTGATGACGCGACTCTTTTACCGGCTGTTTTGAAGGAAGATCAACATTCGCGACGAAAACATATGTGCAAACTGTAATGAGGCAGAGATCAGTTAGTTCCTCACTTTCCGCGCTGACGCCGAGATCGTTTGCTTGCTTCAGTGAAAGTATAACGTGCCAAGCGTTGTCGACTCGTACATTACACGTCACGCGCTGATGTCACGTGTCGTTACGGGATCTTCAAGGGCTGTGTGTGAAAGCACGCACATATAACGGGTCATCACTGGCAGTGTGAAAGTGCAAAATCTAGCGACCAGGGAACAATTACAGGAACACTTTACCCCTGTATTTGCCGGAATGGCAGTGTGAAAGGGACTTATGTAAGCGCTTTGAGTGTCTAGAAAAGCGCTATATAAATGTAAAGAATTATTATTATTATTTATTTAGTAATTTATCTGACTTGCCGGAGTACAGTTTCAGACCGTTCCGGCCCACTTTAACGCCTGAGTGTATCTAATACTGCTGCCCAAAATCACTGGTGGAGATGACAGGTGAAAGTTAGACCATGTTATACGTAGTTTTGCTTTCTTTATTGAATGTCTAAAAAAGGTGCTTAATATTATCATGTGCTGAGACATAATAGGAAATCCAAGTGCAAGACGTGAGTGTGAGTGTGAGACAAGAAAATTTTATTTTAGGTTTTACTTTTTTAGGTGAAGTTTCTATAGACAACAAAATATTGTTCTTGTGATATTGTTTGGTCACTATGATTATGTTGTGGAAATGTGATTTGGTGGCAGCCCTTGTCTGGATTGGTTTGGTTGTTTTTGATTTGTTGTGTTTTTTTTGTTTTGATAAAGGGATAGTTCACCCAAAAATCTAAATTGTCATTAATAACTCACCCTCATGTCGTTCCAAACCCGTGAGACCTCCTTTTATCTTCGGAAACAGTTTAAGATATTTTAGATTTAGTCAATACCAATATCCCGGAGTAATTCATGTACTCAAACAGTACACTGACTGAACTGCTGTGAAGAAAGAACTGAAGATGAACACCGAGCCGAGCCAGATAACGAACAAAACATTGACTCGTTCACGAGTGAAGAACCGGTTGCGTCGGTTTTCGGATCACCAGTAGTTATTTCGGACAGTTCGATTCAATAAACCGGTTGAAGAAAACGGTTCACCGCTTCTTTTGCACTCTACATAATGGCGTCATTGGCGATGATTGCCCTTGATTGAAGCCTTCGGTTTACCCGCGCTCATAACACTAGCACAGAATCAGTTCAGAATCAATCACCAAAAGAATCAGTTCAGTTCAGATGCTCTGTGTGTCGGTCTGCTTCACGCTGAATCACACGTGCGCAGTATCATCAGCTCCTCGGTTCATGAATCGAACACGTCTGACAGAAACGGTTCTTCACTCGTGAACGAGTCAATGTTTTGTTCGTTATCTGGCTCGGCTCGGTGTTCATCTTCAGTTCTCTCTTCACAGCAGTTCAGTCAGTGTGCTGTTTGAGTAAATGAATTATTGAGATATTGGTTTGTTTGAACTCAGAGGGAGTGTCAGCCACATTAAACAAGTTAACAGCTTAAGTCATTTGTGGATTAATGCGTATTAGAGATGTGAACCGTTTAAAACGATTCAGTTTGATTTGGTGAACTGGTTCAAAAAGATCCGGTTACATCGAATGAACCGGATATCCAGACTGCTTTGATTTGAACTCTCTCTCACACAGGCACGGAAGAGAAGACAATGCTGAATAAAGTCGTAGTCTTTGCTATTTTTGGACCAAAATGTATTTTCGATGCTTCAAAACATTCTACCTGACCCTCTGATGTCACATGGACTACTTTGATGATGTTTTTCTTACCTTTCTGGACATGGACAGTAGACCGTACACACAGCTTCAATGGAGGGACTGAGAGCTCTCGGACTAAACCTAAAATATCTTAAACTGTGTTCAGAAGATAAAAGGAGGTCTTACTGGTTTGGAACGACATGAGGGTGAGTTATTAATGACATAATTTTGATTATTGGGTGAACTAACCCTTTAAAGGGGTTTTAGTTGTTTGTGAATGTTCTCTGAAACATTGAGCTGTGATGCTGATGTGAGCGACATGATTTTAAGCCCAGTTCTCAGCTTGAAGAATGTCAAAGCATGTCAGATGTCACATTTACTCTGATGTCACTCTGCTCCAGTGTAGGTGAACATCAGAGTGAGAGGATTTTCCATTCCAGCATAATCCTGTGTGTGGATGTTGGATGTTGATTTGGTTTTGGCTGTGTTTCAGCCCATGGTGATGTGTCTGAGAGAGATGGATCACAGGCTGTAGTGTGTGTGGATTATCACCTCCGCCGACCGGAGATGGTTCAGACGTCTGGAAGCCCAGCATCCATGTCCTTGAGCCTCTCACCTCCTCTGAGCCTCCACAGTCTACCGACGGACACATATTTGATTTGTGTGTGTGTGTGTGTGTGTGTGTGTGTGAATGAAGCAGACATGGATCAATGCAGTGTCTGGACGCAGCACGCACTAGTGGTCACTCTAACTGACATTCATCAGAAGAGGAGAAAGAGCAGAAGAAAAAAACAAAAAGAAAGTGGTAGACGAAGTGAGTAATGGAAAGAAAATGAATCTTGCTCACTAAATCTAAACTCGACTGTCTGGTAATAATATGATCTTTTAGTCTTTTAGCTTTTTATGTTTTGTTACACAAGAAATCAAGTGCAATGCAAAAAAAAAAAAAAAAAAAAACTGTTGTTATTATTATTGTTATCTTAGACTTGTTTAACATTAAGAAATTCTAAGTATCAAATGAATGTTTGTACAATTTTTAAATTAAAACATCTAAAAGCACTTATAACAAGCTTTACTTCAGAAACGACTACATATATTAAGGCTTGTTTACAGGCAGACTATCTTTAGTATAGGTATATATTGTCAAAAATTTTTTTATTAAGATTAAAATGTTCAGTAAGACACTTAATTATTCATTCTGTTTAATCATAATCATAATCATAATCCAGCAGCCTGCCTCACCCAAAAAAAAGCAAGAGTTCTGTGGACAACTCCTGAAAAGCAACTAATACCCCAAAATGACAAATCCTCTGAAAACACAGATTTTATTGGTCACAGGAATGCAGACAGAGCAGCTCTTGCTCCATTTCCCCATAGGAAAACACATAATTCCCATAAAAATGGACTCTCCTCTATTAATTCATAGAAAGCCTTCTATAAATGACCATGCCTATCTCCAGAACATTGTGTGTATGATTATTAATTCCTTGTATATTGTATTTTATTTTGTATGTCATTTTTTATGCATGCTTATTATAGAACAAATAGTTAATGTAACCTCACCTATGGCATGTTTAGTATCTATGAATTCGTATTTTGATGATCTAAATGAGATTGTATATTTTATGTTGATACTGTGCAACATATTAGATGCTCTAATGCATTAGTACAGTGAGAAAGTTATTTTCTGTGGCCACGAGAATAACATTTCTTAGAGTTGATATGAAATTACCTTGAATGTTCGCTGGATGTACAGATTACTTGATTATTCTACAGTTACTACTGGCAGCTGATATAAATAATTATAATTAATTTTCATTAATTGAAATTATTCATATACATTTCCCTTTTGAGCTAATTTGCTACAAGTGAGAGCATTATGTCTATAACTATGGCAAAAATAATTTTTACTGTCTTTAACGTGGCTTTGTTTTAACAGCTTGAAATTTTAATTTAATTTTGTACTGTTTATTGTTAGCAGTGTTTTCCTTGCTGTCACTTTTTTTTAAATTTAGAATTCATAGAGGTGAGAAGACACAACACTCTGTCGTTCAGTAGTCATTGTCTACATCAATTTAAATAAGGGCTGTTTTCTGTATCCAAATTTAGAAAAAGATCTTTCTTGAAAGAAAACTTGAGGAATGATTTAATCCTTGTTAATCCACAGGCATTAAGTCTTGATGGTTTGACCCGTCCTGTTGTTATTTTAAGGCAGCCAGGCTGGAGGACCAGCATCCCATCACCCCCTGCTGCTCTATTACAGGAAATGGGGTTCTGAAATGCACACTCTCACAGCTCTGAGCATATTATATGATGAAAAAGTGCAAAAAGGGCTGAGGTTTTGAGGAAGGGTTTCTCTGCATGTCCTGCAATATATGCTGCGTCAGCAGATAACTGGAGCTCACATCTCCATTGCTAAGGGGATATTATCCAATAACATTACACCCACCTTCATCAAAGGCTTCCTGTCATGGACGGGATGGATGGCAAATAATTGCATTGAATATCCAGGGAAGACAAATAGTACAAAGGCATTCCCTGCAAGGCTGAAAGTTTTAATACACTCTAACTGCTTCCTCTGCACTCTCCTGTAGTGCAGTCAGAGTATCCGAGGTGTTTTACATTACTCAAGTCTACCTTATGTAGACTTCAGACATTCTTTAGAGCAGAACGTCCATTGAATTGTATTATTCGTCACTGGAGTCCCCCATGGTTCTGTTCTAGGCCCCCTCAAGTGGAAGAGCAGACTCTACACACACTACTGAGGGAAACGTTTCAGAATGAGTCTTTTCTTTTCTTTCGAGGATAGTCATAGTAAAATGATTTACTTGTTCATACTTTTCTTTGCTTGACATTTGTTATGCACAATAGGAAATTCTGTAGAAAATGTAATAGTGATTCTGATTTTGCAGAGGTGGTGCTTTCAGGATATCTGTCCGTGTGCTTTCAAATCACTTTCAGCCACTGTATGGTGTTAGCAGAGCAGGTTATCTCCTCTACTGTAACCATTAAAATAGCGGTGAGCATGTCACCATCATGTGGGAGTCAGAGGTGAATGCTCTGAATGCCTCCGGCTGCTCCCACAATAGCCATAGGAGCATGAGTTTTGGGATATGATCTCAGAGGTGAGGTGCTGATTGAATGAGGCTCAATGAGTCATGTAGGGCTTCTGTGGGTGGAGGTTCAGCTACATAATCCACTCTAGTGAAGCAAAGTGATGGTGTCTTCCATTCACCCACAGATGCACTCGGCAAAGGAAGACACCATCTGGAAATCACACCTGTGACCTGATTCATACTAAGACACACATATGCCACTAAAAAGGCCACAATATCACCCTGTGATATCCTTAGTCAAGGCTTTGTTTGACAAGTAGTCTCTCTGTATAGCATTACACTCTTTCTTTCTTTCAGTGTTTCTATATTCAGTGTCACTTTATGTTCAAGTAATTTCAACCAGCCCATGTTTACTCTTTGTATTGTGCATATTCCATGAATAATATTAGCTTACACTTTACACTTATCAGCATGTACTTACTATAGGGTTAGGCTTTGGTTTACGGTTAGTTGCATTGAATTATGCATAATTTATTACTCACAGTATTTCTGACCTGACTGATCACAACACAAGTTTTAAAACACAGACAATCTCCTCCAAAACCCTTATATCGAGAGAGGAACCCTCCAATCCATATATACTCCACAGGCCTGAGGATACAAGGCATTACAATGAAAGAGCAGATGTGGCAGAGAGTAAACATTGAGGCAAACTATAGAAAATCCCTATCAAATTAAGTTGGATAATGGAAGGATGAAATAGCTAGACTTTCTCCAGATTATGTGTGAAGGTTTAATACACGCTTTTATGGTTCTCTGTAATGGTATTTAATGATCCAGAGATGCTGGAGATGATCAAAAGATTGCAACCTTCACTTCGTAAAACCAAAGAAAGCAATCGATAGTGAGCTCAAAGAGCAGCCGGCTGTTACCACCATGACAGCCTGAAATATTGAAATCATGAAATGACCGTTCAGACTGAAGCTCTATATTTAATCTCAGGGGTAGAGAAATGAACATATTACTGGGTCAGCTGTCAGGCCTGTCCTAATGAGAGACATCGGCCCATTACTGTGTCCATTATAGATGAACCTTTAATGTGCCAACACATTAGAGAGGACACAACTTCCAATTACAACCATTTTACCCTTTGAGTCCCTGATGTGTAAGTCGTGCTTAAATCTCTGGCCGTTTCAGAGTGTAACTGCCCTCTATCAGTGTCCTGTCAGAGTGATGTTGATGGATGACATCTGGACTGTTCTGCACACATTCACACAGTCACTTTCCATCCGTGCAATCTCATGCTCCAGCGATGGTGGTGATTTAATATTTTCTTTAATGTAGAAAACAAAAACTCTTTCACCGGTTTTCTCAGTAATAAGGAATAATCCTTCTCTTGTGAGTCACAATTAGCGGAGGTGATGATGTTGAACATGACTCGAGTTTTTAAAGGTGCTTCATTTCTGTTGAACTGCCTGTGATTGTCGCTGAGTGCAGGTGCTTCTTCTGGCTTTCAGCGGTGGAATAAAGACACACAGAAGTAGAGAATACAGCTATTGAATCCTTGTGTTTGCATGAGCACAGGCACAGAGATGAGCTTTAACATGCAAAACACAGTATGAGTCACTAACACAACGGTCACTTGTACAGCCACAGAAAACACTGAGATATTTCACTCCTATCACTGTTTCGCTCCATCTGCCTGCTATTTATCTTCAATTCTGGTTTCTTCCACAGGAGCTGAAGGTGACCCATCAGAATGGCTTCCTCTGCGCTCGTGGGACGCTCCTGGAGGTTTGACGCTGATGGACTCAAGCTGCTGTCATTGGGACTGGCTCTGGCTGCAGTAATCGTGGCTCTTGTGATTGAGAAGCTCCACTGACTCCACGTGTCAGACGTGGCCTTATAGAGTGAGCAGCAACCCAAGGACTCAAAGCAGTGCATGAATGCAAAGTCTTGTGTTTTAAGGTCAAATAAATGTAAATGAGGCTGGATAGTTAGAGACATTTCTTTCTTTTTTTAAAAAGCTAATTAAAGACTGTTTCAATTGTAAAGTTTATTTTAAAGACTGAAACCTATTTTGCTGAGAACAGCTTGAATGCGTCTTTGGCGTTCTGTTCATTTTCAATCCCAGCAGTCTTTCATTCTCAGGCCAGGTGTCTCACTGTTGGCTTTGGGCTAAGAGCAACAGACTCTTCCCGTCTTTGTTCCCAGCATAAAGCACATCTAATAAATGAGACTCCACACTCTCAGCTCCGTCTCCCAGGTTGTATTTCAGGAATGTTTTCTCAGGGTGTTTTGGCATGAGGGGGCTGCCTGGCACGCTTTATGTTGTGTTCTTGTGAAGCTTGTGTTTATGATCTTAGTCAGAATACTGTGTGTGTTATCATGTGTGTTCTTATATGTCAGATTAATTGAAAATATTATACAGTTGTTGACAGAATGAAGTGTATATAGATCCGTGTATATGTTACGCTCTGATATTATGGGAATACAGTGTAGTAACTGCAAACATTATGCCAAACTACATACAGTACTGCTACGCTCATTCATTTGTCTTGTTCCCTTAGTTAGTACTTCAAACTGCACTAATGCAAATATTACTTAGTGGTTCACTGTACAATGTGCAGATGCATGATGTTGGCAGTTGCTCACCACAGAACTGTTTATGTGTTCTTCAAACATTTCTTCAACAGAGGCTTTGTCAAAGCATCTTAAATGAGCTCATAGCTCTTCAGCAGTTGGGACCCATCAGCTCCACATGGGATCTTGGCCCAGTGTAGCTTCAGAAATCCCCCACGCTGCTGTCTCATTCCTGAGCGTGTCTTCACAGTGAGACAGGAGTCAGCTCTGTCTACACGAGTGTGTGCAGTGACAAACATGTGAAACCTTTAGCAAGCGGAGATCCCTGGGCGCGTGCGCATTGTCGACTGAAGCCTTAGCGGAGCTGACGCCAGTCCACTGGGATGTAGTCAACACTCGAGGAGAGCTGCTCTCCCAACACCCCTGGAGGATCCTCTGCCTCCTCAGAGAATGTTAACAGCACAGATGAGAAGTGACCGCAGTGAACTCCACTCTGTGGAAATGCCAGCTCGTGTCTTTCTGAGCGTGGAGACCGAAAACTAAGGAAGAACAGTGTTCTCCTCAGGGACTCTGGGTTGTTGTGAGTTGCAAGAAATGAGCTCTTCTCCCGTCTGTTCTTGTAATTAAGTCAGTAAGAAATGAAAGTTACCTCCGTTGTCTGGCATATTCTTTGATGGGTGCACACTAGAGGTCTTATCGGGTCCTAAAATCTGTGCTTGACCCAAATTGACCCTGAATCATTTCTTACCCAAACCCAACGTGAATAAATTATTTTATTTTTAAGAAAAACACGACCCAAGACCGACCCAATGAAATTACACCCAAGTTGGACCCAACGGCATTTAATTTTGGACCCGAGCGTAAACGGCATTGACGTGTGTACAGCCTGCAGTCAGTCAGGAGAAACCCCAACCTGCAACCTGATCTCCACCGAAGGCTTCTGCACGCACAAGAGTATGAGCAGCTATATGAACCTTATTAACTATATGAACAGCAGCTTAATAAAGCAAGTGGCTTTTCCTGATGGATGTCATATCTATAAGATGATTTCTGTGCGCAAGGTTACAAACATATGCTCCTTTTCTATGTGCTTTCCTCACTTAACACGAAAAATGAAAGTAGACTATGCATTCAGGATAGTTTAAAATAATTAAAGGGGGGGTGAAATGCTGGTTTTCACTCAATATTCTGTTAATCTTGAGTACCTATAGAGTAGTACTGCATCCTTCATAACTCCAAAAAGTCTTTAGTTTTATTATATTCATAAGAGAAAGATAGTCTGTACCGATTTTTCCCGGAAAAACACGAGTGGCTGGAGGCGTGACGTGTGGGCGGAGCTAAAGAATCACGAGCGCCAGTAGGCTTTTGTGTTGAGAGCGTCTGGAAGCTGTGACACCGTGAGGACAAAACCAACCAAAACAAACCATGGCTAACAGTCAGATTCAGCCGTTTATTTATGATCCAGAATCAGATCCCGAGGCTGAAACTGAACGAGAGCAGCAGCAGCAACGACTCGCTCCGAGCGGGGCTCGAACCCGGGTCTCTGATGGGAGGGGACGCACTAACAAGGAGGCAGAGATATTTGAAGCAGTTTTACTCACCGCCTGCGGTTCCAACACACGATCGTGACCCTTTTTCGTTGGGATTGCATCATCCTTAAGAAATAAACGATACGCAAATCCAGCGTCAAACTGGGCTTTGTTTGTAAAACAAGCATCTTCGAAATGCAGGGAACAAACACAAACACTTGCACAACTCCGTTGATGCTCTGTAAAAATAAACTCCATCCACTGGTCCCTTAATGCTGTTATTTTTTTGGTAATCTGTGCAGGGTTGTCTTGCCCTGGCAACCAAAAACACACTTCTTTTGTGACATTTGGTGACGCTCTCGCTCTGATCAGTGAAGTCTGTTGTGCTGTCAGTGCTCTGCTATACGGGAGCGCGCTCTTCCGGCAGAAGTGCCTCAGGACCCATATAAGGAAATTCCGCTCCATCTAACGTCACACAGAGCCATACTCGAAAAAAAACTTTCCCAAACTTGTGACAAACCGGAAGAGGTTTTTTTGGAACAAAAATACTCCTTTAAACGTACAACTTCATTTTTGAAACTTTGTCCATGTTTAGCATGGGAATCCAACTCTTTAACAGTGTAAAAAACTCAGTATGCATGAAATAGCATTTCACCCCCCCTTTAATCTCTAATCGAGTCCATTTAGAAAAAGCATGTTTATTTTAAATTACCTGAGACCCGAGGCTGTTCATACTGATCCCGACCCATGTCCGCGGTACTCGTCGAAGTATTGGACCCGAACCTGCTCTGGTCTCAGGTCGGACCTCAGGGTTTCAGATTCAAGTGGACCCGTGAAGACCTGCACACTGATAAGGTCTTGATTTTTCGCTATCTGAGCCAAATTTTGTGAATTCTAAATGATTCCTCTGATCGTAGACCAAAATTTGTGATCTATAATGGCTAGTTTAACATGTTCGCAGATTAATGACCATTGGAATCAAATTTCAACACCAGTGAAGTTCTGTCAGCGTCAGAAGTTTGGCGTGTGTTTTCTTCTATGACGAGGGTCAAATCCAGAGCCATACGGATCACAGAAGATACTGACGCAATTAATGCAACAACAACAAACCACCACTCGCTCCACATACAGCCTTCTCACTGTTTGATTTTCCATTTTTAGTCTAGTGCCATGAGTAAAATTAGCACTACATTTTATTTGTGTTTGCTAGCCACCATCTCATCTCCACATGTGAATAAAGCTCACCATCACTGGATTGAAGCTCCAGTCATGTTTTCATGTGAATATCTGTTTTTAATGAGTGTAGACTGATGTGTGGTCTGACATTAATGGCAGCTGAGATCCCGCAGTATGGCTTATATCTGGGATCATGTTTGTACACTCAGAAAAAGGTACAAAACTCTCTCTGGGGTGTAAGCTTTCGGAAGTTACTAATACGTACACTTTAGGCACTTTTACAGTACTATATACATCTATAAGCTACTAATATGTATAATTTAGAGTTAAGGTGTGATATAGATGTACCCTTTTGCTTTTGTACTCTAGAGAACCTCCTTTGTACCTTTTTGAGTGTAAAGTTGTAAAGACTATTATAAATTACACAGTGTACTCCCAGCTTTAATAACCTTTCTCAAAATAACCTTTCTTATTCAGGTCAAATGTGTGGAAAACCAATAGTCAAATCAGTTTCAGGCTACTCTTGCAAGGATATCTCTGAAATGCCTGACTGATCTGCCTAACTGAGTCTTCGGTTTTATTCTAAGTCACATGACAAACATTTTACCTTTTGCTAAATATTTTTAAAGCGAGTTCAAATGAATATACCTTTTTGTAAAATGGGTTTTTCATTCCACAATGACATTAACAGATTGTCTAGTCATATGGCGAGTTAACACAGCACTTGCCAGAACTCTAGGTTACACGGTTAATCCAGTTGTTCTTTCACACATGAATCTGGTCATCTTTGATATGGATGGCTCCAGCACTGCATTAATGACCAATAACACACATCTTCATGTTGTTGCAGAACCTGAGTCCTCTGTGCACACTGTCTGTTCATCTAAAGCAGTTTCTCTGGCTCTGTGTGTGTGTGGTTTCTCCTGCGTCCGCCGGGGCTTCCAGTCTTTGATTGTGTCATTTACTTGGCAGCCTAGCAGATGAACACATTTCTCGAAGACGAGAGGGGGCGAGGGCTCTGATTGGCAGCTCAATGCCGGGGGTGTGTGTGTGTGAATATCGAAACAGCGTTTGTCCACAGTAAACACAGTCGAAGGGGATTGTTCAGCTCCAGCAGGACAGAGAGGACGGCTCCAGCTGAAGAAGACACACATGCATATGCACAAAGCATTGGTGTGGAGTCCCTGCTCTCGCTCTGACCCATAATGCAGTGCAGCAGTGCTGCCAGCTCACTGTTTATTGAAGGTGTTGAAAGTTCAGTGCCTCAAATAGCTTTGTGAAGAGAGCTGCTGTCAGTTCAGCCTGAGGGAGCTTCTGCTCATAAACACGTGTTTTATGTATGATCTTTTTTTCTTCTTCTTTTGTTCTTATTGAAGTTTATTATATTGAATAACTCGATGGCCAGCAGTGAGAGCACTCTCTCGTTCACCTGTTACGTAACACTGGTGAATTATACATATAATTATACAATTACACATAAAATAATAATAAAAAAACTGTTAGATTAAGTTAAAGTACTAAAATAACTTAAACTAAATAAAATAAAACTAATAAATAATCAATAAAAACTATGGAAATAAATGGAAAAATAATGGAAAAATGGCAAGAACACAACAAAATTACTGAAATATAGTGAAAACTAAATAAAAAAAAAGAATCTTATTCAAAGCAAAAACTATAATAGTATATCAATTATACACAAAAAAAAACACTGACTTGAATCAATGAAGACATTTTTAATGCCAAAACTTTGCTAAAATATGAGTCCATAATACCCAATAACACTTCCTCCAGTGAAAAAGTGTTCTGGTCTGAATCAGGAGAGAAATCTGCACAGATCAAGCAGCGTTTAAACCACTGTAAACAAATATGTGTCTGGATTTTGATGTGCGAGACGACAGGAGATGCACTTTTCACTGGAGGAAGTGTTATTATGGACTCTATGTATTTGAGTTTAAATCATCTTAAAGGGTTAGTTCACCCAAAAATGAAAATTATGTCATTAATAACTCACCCTCATGTCATTCCAAACTCGTAAGACTGTTTATCTTCAGAACACAGTTTAAGATATTTTAGGTTTAGTCGGAGAGCTCTCAGTCCCTCCATTGAAGCTGTGTGTACGGTATACTGTCCATGTCCAGAAAGGTAAGAAAAACATCTTCAAAGTAGTCCATGTGACATCAGAGGGTCAGTTAGAATATTTTGAAGCATCGAAAATACATTTTGGTCCAAAAATAGCAAAAACTACGACTTTATTCAGCATTGTCTTCTCTTCCGTGTCTGTTGTGAGAGAGAGTTCAAAACAAAGCAGCTGGATATCCGATTCATGAACGAATCATTCAGTTCACCAAATCAAACTGAATCGTTTTAAACGGTTCACATCTCTAATACGCATTAATCCACAAATGACTTAAGCTGTTAACTTGTTTAATGTGGCTGACACTCTCTCTGAGTTCAAACAAACCAATATCTCAATAATTCATTTACTCAAACAGCACACTGACTGAACTGCTGTGAAGAGAGAACTGAAGATGAACACCGAGCCGAGCCAGATAACGAACAAAACATTGACTCGTTCACGAGTGAAGAACCGTTTCTGTCAGACGTGTTCGATTCATGAACCGAGGAGCTGATGATACTGCGCACGTGTGATTCAGCGTGAAGCAGACCGACACACAGAGCATCTGAACTGAACTGATTCTTTTGGTGATTGATTCTGAACTGATTCTGTGCTAGTGTTATGAGCGCGGGTAAACCAAAGGCTTGAATCAAGGGCAATCATCGCCAATGACGCCATTACGTCGAGTGCAAAAGAACCGGTGAACCGTTTTCTTCAACCGGTTTATTGAATCAAACTGTCCGAAAGAACTACTGGTGATCCGAACACTGATGCAACTGGTTCTTCACTCGTGAACGAGTCAATGTTTTGTTCGTTATCTGGCTCGGTTCGGTGTTCATCTTCAGTTCTCTCTTCACATCAGTTCAGTCAGTCACTGTTTGAGTCAATGAATTACTCCGGGATATTGGTTTGTTTGATCTCAGAGGGAGCGTCAGACACATTAAACAAATTAACAGCTTAAGTCATTTGTGGATTAATGCGTATTAGAGATGCGAACCGTTTAAAACAATTCAGTTCGATTTGATGAACTGAATGATTCGTTCACAAACCGGATATCCAGACTGCTTTGTTTTTAACTCTCTCTCACACAGACACGGAAGAGAAGACAATGCTGAATAAAGTTGTATTTGCTATTTTTGGACCAAAATGTTGTTTTAGATGCTTCAAAATATTCTAACTGCCCCTCTGATGTCACATGGACTACTTTGATGAAGTTTTTCTTACCTTTCTGGACATGGACAGTAGACCGTACACACAGCTTCAATGGAGGGACTGAGAGCTCTCGGACTAAATCTAAAATATCTTAAACTGTGTTCTGAAGATGAACAGAGGTCTCACGGGTTTGGAACAACATGAGGGTTCCAATGAGAGTTATTAATGACATAATTTTAATTTTTGGGCGAACTAACCCTTTAATGCTGAATTTGTTTAATCTTTTGTCTTCTCCAGATGTTCACTGATGGACTGGAGTGCTGTGGATTATTGTGATGTTTTTATTAGCTGTTTGGACTCTCATTCTGACGGCACCCATTCACTGCAGAGAATCCATTGATGAGACTCTGATGGAGAAACACACTCCTCCTGATCTTGGATGGCCTGAGGGTGAGCACGTTTACAGCACATGTTCATCATTGGGTGAACTTTTCCTGTAATATTATCCAGGTCAGCTAAACCCTGAAAACTAAGCTTTTTATTCATAAAAGATAATAAATGAAACAAGGTTTTAAGGAACAGTGGAAAACAACGTTCATGACAAGCTTGAATGACGTGGTATTTTGAGTTGCTTTGCTGATATTCTGTAACTGTTGTAAGGCAGAAGTGAAAATCTCGTGGGTTGGGTGCACTCTTGACTTTCCTGTAAATATGGTCTGAATATTTCATTCCTATCCTATAAACACGTCTCAGTTGTCAACACAATGCCCTCTGTCAGAGTCAGTAAACCCAGACAAACCACTATGAGACAAAAAACTCTCTGTCAGAATAAAAGGAACTGTTTTCAGTCAACACACCAAAAAATGAGGACTGTTTGAAAGCCACAGTGTGAACGGCATGTTTGTCTCATGCTAAACCCTGATAGAGTTTGACCATTTCCAGACTGTGCTGGCCGCTGTTCTCTGAAGAGTCTCTGCTTGTGTGGCGATGTTTGTTTAGTCAAACCCAGGGAAATGAGTTGGCGGGGTTTTTGTGAACTTATGTGTGTGTGGTGCTTTTTATCCTCTGTTTCAGCTGGGTGGCCCTTGTGTCTAGGATTGGAGCGTCTCGCTGCTTTATCTAATCCACACACACTTCTGCTGCTGCAGTGCATGCTGGGAGATCAGCAGCCATTGTGACAGCGAGCGCTTCTGTTGAGTCGCCTGGACTCTCGCCAGCATTGCTTGTGTTGAGGCTTAAGCCTTTGACTTTGAGCAATTGAGGGTGTTTGAATACGTTGGGGAGGGACCTAAATAAATATTTAGTCTGTCTAAACGGTTGTTCATAACCGCTCTGAGTGACGCACGCCTGAACATCCAAACATCAGAGAAAAAACTGCTTGTCTCATCACTTAAAGCTGCGTTAAGAGTCGTTTCATCTTAATCTCAGTCGTTGTTGTTGCAATGAAAGAGAAAGAGGCCTGACAGTGCAGAATTATTTAAAATCACATTCAGAAGCTAAAGACACAGAACCTACTTCACAATCAAGTCACCTTCATCTCTGTAACATGTCATACTTTAGAAATGTTTTATTATAAAGTAGGAAAGTAGGGGTGATGCTGATCATATCTCCAGTGATGTCAGTGATGCACCAGTCAGTAGAGCTGAATCCCTTCACACACACATCCTCTGAAACACCTCGCTCCAGCTTGGGTCTCTCGTCATTCTGTGTGCACTGACCCAGGAATGGACGTCATGGCCATTTATTATGGAGCGTGTCTCTCCGTCCCTGTTTGCCTTATTTTATTTTAAAAGTGTGACTCCAATAAGTGTTTTTGTTTACTTGTAAAAGTTTTGAAAAAGTTAATAAAGATATGTAAAAAAAAGTGTGACTCCAAAATCATTTGTATTATGAATATGTATATTTTCTAGTTTACCAAGCTCTTAAATGTTTTATCAGGTAGATATTGAGTATAAAATAGTTTGTATTCATATATTTTAAGTCATGGGGTGTTTAAATCTTGTTCAGGAACAGAAGTCATAAAGGTTGAGGAGCACTGTTTTAGATCATTTCAGCTTTAGTCAGTTACCTCACATCAGAGCAGACCTCACAATACAAATATCACCGCTTTCAATAGTAATGTTACTGAATAATACCTTTACATGGTACTGTTTTTTCTCAGCTGTCAGGAATAATGTGTGTCAGTGAATGTCTAAGCAAGACCTATATTATAGTTACTGCAACTGAGTTCAATTTTTTTTTTTTTACCTTTATATTGCTTTAGATTTTTCAACTGAGTTGGACAGTTTTTATTCTTCTACAGTTTTTCAAGCATCTTAATGTTCTCTTTAAAACAACAACCTAGAGATATTTGTTTTAATAAAATGCTCTAGACTGAAGAAGAAGGAATACTGGGCAGCCTTTTTCAGAAAGTGAAACACATTTTTCTTGAACTTTGATAGATATGATGCATCTTAAGGGTGTGGATGGAGATCCAGAAGTGAACTGTATTTACACACAGCCATATGGACACATGTACTCTTATTCCAGGTATTCTCTGTACCTTAAACTCTTACGGGTCTGAAACGTGCTCAGATGATGAAGTGGTGAGTGCAGGCCGAGAGCGGAGCCGTGTTTATCCACTGTGAGCCGTCTAATTACAGCTGACGAACGGCCCGCAGCGCTCAGCCCTACATCCTCATCTGCCCTAATGACCGACAACTTCCACTAACTGAAGATAAGTTACACTATTTGGAGTGGCGTAATGATGTTACTGAGCCATTATGGGACCAGAATGAAATGAATGTGTATAGTGAGAGATGTTTATTCTGCTCTCCAGCCAGATGAGTGCAGCTAACTAGCTTTGTCCTCCACCACTCAGCCTGTGCATACTGTAATTTACCAAACTGTAGTTGTTTTAGATGTACTCAGGAAACTCTCCTGTGAAGTGCCTGAAGCCTAATGTTTTATTGTCCCAGGAGTGCTTTGGGACTCCGTTTACACTTTTAAAAATAAAGGTTTCAGAGGAGGTTTTTGCGTTTTCTCCTGGAGAGCTAGCGTGCTGCAGACTTCAGTTCCAACCCTGCTTCAACACACCTGTCTGTCATGATCAAATAGCCCTCAACACATAGACTAGCTGCTTCAGGTGTGTTTGATTGGGGTTTGAGCTGAAATCTGCAGGACGCTAGCTCTCCAGGAGCAGGGTTAGACACCCCTGCCACAGAAAAAATAACCTTTTAGGCCTTTTATGGTCTTTCAGTGATGGCAGCAGTAAGCATTATTCATATCTTCAGCCGGGTTCTCTGTGACTCCATGACGACACGTGCTTCATCGTCATCATCATTGCTAATTAGCTTCTGTTCAGTACTCTTTTATTTTTGCTGCCGCTCTTTCTGTGATGAGACATCTGCTGACGTCTCTCCGAGCAGGGGGTCCTACATATGAAACGCAATTAAAGATGTTTATGAAGCTGCCTCACAGCGAGAGGAGGAGAGCGAGACACAACAAATAGAGATGAAGAGGAGAGGAAGTTAACACTCTGAAGAGAGATTCATCTTCCTCTGCGCTGCTGAAATCGTCTCCAGACAGCTCCAGTTAACTCCGTGTCAACCGTGACTCCTACAAACACAGAGAGAGGAGCTCGGGGAGGAGAACACAAACTGTTCAAGCTCAGAGACAGACACACAGGGCTTTGAGAGAGAGACAGAGGATTCATACAGGGCAGCACTGACAGTCTGTTACCCACAATCCTCCAGTGCTGGGTAGAGAAGCAATTACAGTTTCACAGGTTGGAATTAAAATCCCCTGTGGTATGTGACAGAGAAACACGAGCTGTCAAAGTGATTTCAAGCTGTTTATCTCCCACTGTGTTAAGACCAAAAACTGATTCCTACAGCGAATGTCATTTTTTTCCACCCACTCAATCTTTGAAAAAGAGAAATTAGAATTTTAATTAGCAAGAAGGTAGAAGTGGCACATATTGTGCTATCATTTGAAACAAACGTTTCTAGGTCATAGTATCTGTAAAGAGAAGTATCAGAGGATTACACTTCTCCAGAGGGAAGAGTTTCTCATTGGGAGTTTATCTTTCTTCCTGTTTTGGTGCCTGGAGGTCCTCTGGTTTCTGTCCATGTTCTGTTATATAAGGTAGCGTTATTGCTTCTTTGCTCACTTAATCTTGGATTAAAAGACAATTCACTAAATTGAATTGAAATTTAAGATGTAGTTATAAAAACAACAAAACAAAAAAAGATTTTTTTAATGCTTATTACTGTAAAGCTTCTTTGAAACAATCTGTATTGTATAAAGTGCAATATAACCAAACGTTAATATTATTAGATGCCATCAGCTCTAATCTCATCTCAATTCTATTCTTGGATGCAGCAGTAACTTGTGAGATATGGACTGAATTATTAACAAAGTTGTACAAATTTGTAACTTGTAGCATTTGCAATCTTTTTTACTGAAATGTCATAATTGCATTTGTGGCAGTTATGAGGGAAAGGAGTTCCTCAGTGCACCTGCTCCTGTGAAATAAGATCATGCTCTTTTACAGTAGCACGTCCATGAACTATAATCGTCACACCACATGAACCATAGACTCGAGTAATGAAAAATACATGCAGCATCTTTTTAGATCTGCTGACCTGTGTGTGCTTTTTCTTGCCTTCTGCAATATTAATATGTCTGTTTTGTGGCACTGAAGTCGTTTAAGGTGGAAATTGTTTCTAAACTGCCTCTCTGTTGTTCCGGAGAGGGTCAGAGGCAAATTGAATCAATGGAATGGGTCATTCACCATTTTCTATAATTTCTTGTGCTTAAAGTAGCATTTCTTCACATCCCTCCCCTGTGTCGTGGTCTTTCTCTCCTGTATCTCGCTGCCTTTTGCCGCTCTCTTGATCTGGCCAGAGACCCTTTTCTGCCCCAGAGAGGGAGTCAAATCAGGTTGGTCATGGATTCAGCCTTTGATTCAGTGCCAGGACATTCTCTCGAGCAAGCTGGGAGACCCGGAGCATCGTGAGCCAGTTTGGCTTCAGTCCTCCCTTGCTTCAGTGCACCTGATAAGAGAGCACTCCATATGCCCATGAGAGATGAGAGAGGCCTACTACCTAGGGATCCAGACTGAGTACAGTATCTCCGCTCTCCAGGTCCACCTCAGCCACAGCGGAAGAAAACACTGGCAGCACAAACAATCATCAACAATGGCTTCCATCTAGCGGGAGAGAGAGATTGATTCTGCCCAGCGGGGGGGTTATAGGTCAGAACGTGCCTCTGGGAATCTTCTGTGCATCTGTCCTAAACAGCTTCGAGTCCCTGGAGACAGAGATGTATGTGCACTCTTCCTTTACTGCAGTTCTTTCCTGTTAAATACGTGTGGATTTCATGTGTTTGGCTCTGCTTGGATGGACTCAGTATTTGCATGAACACAAGCTGACGTTAGGTTTTTGCATGCCCTCTTTGATAGCAGGAATGTTGCAGTTCCCTCCTGTTTTCCATGTGAACTCCATCTCTAAACGAAGACAGGACTCCCGGCGCGGGTGAGTTGGAGGAAGTCGATACGGGCCGCAGCTGCTCCTGCTGTTGGCCGTTATGTGCGAGCGTGAGGGCTCTCTCGCAGGAGTCTGTGCTGTACGATGCTGACAGTGAGTTTCTGCAGGCGGGAGACCAGACTCAGCTCAGCCGGGTCAGCATCTTGGCTCTGGAGTTACTGTTGGGTTTGTGGATTGATTCCTGAGCCCCTGTCTTGGCTGCAGGAGTTGGACTGCACTGAAAGCGGAGGAATATGAGTTGGGAGATGGATCATCATCGGCTGCAGGGCTCGTGTTTGACCTGCTCCAGTAGTTCTCATCTCGCACACAGCTGCACTCACTTGCTCTTGGCTTTAGTCAGAGTTTATATCTTTTAATGAAGATAAACTTTAATTTTGTCCATGTTTCATAATGTCATATTAATTTTAGTCAATTCAACTCTGTATTTGATTCACTCTTCAATTACAATTCACACAGCTCAAGCGTCAATGTCTGACATTCTTGATTATGTCTGGATTATATATATACTAATCTAAATTTTTCCTTTGAAAAACAGAGTATTGTACGTATCTTGAGATGTTATATTTTTACTTGTCATATTTTCATCAAGAGTTTGCTGATGTTTGAATGAAATTGTTTAATTACTACCATGATGCAGTTTTTCTGCCAAAAAACTAAAACAAAACAGACTTCACTGTTATATGATATACTTAACGAATGAGTGAATGAATGAATGAAAATGGTTCAATATGTACAGACTGTCATAAATGAAAATTCATGTTTTCCAGAATATTTTATCCACTACAGTGTTCCTGTAGCTCAAGTGGTAGAGCATCGCGTTATCAAGGCTGGGGGTTTGATTCCCGGGAACACATGATAGCTAAAAATTGTTAGCCTGAATGCACTGTAAGTCGCTTTGTATAAAAGCATCGGCTAAATGCATAAATTTAATTTATTTGATAAAAACAGAATTTCAGTCTGAATGATCGACACCCAGATTCACATTTCTATCCCTCAAAGCGTTGTTCAAATGAAGTTTGTGGTCTCCTCTAGCTAAATCTGTAATTATTAAAGACATTGACAAAAGGACAACTGAAAGAGCAGAAATGTGCTGTTGTTTTTGAGTCTTCTAACACTTCTTGTTAACATCTGTACCAGCATCCTTGGTCTGGCACCATTAATGAGTGTGTTATTCGAGCCTGTGGAGGAGGAATAGCATCTACACTTCATAGTCACACTAATCCAAACCAGCACATGCTTTCAGTGTGGTTCCTCTCTACAGAGTCTCCAGACATGTCTTGACATGAATGATGTCCTCCACTGTGCTGTGGATTCATTCTATATGCTGTGCTCTTCAGCCTCTTACGTGATGGATGTAATCAAGACTGGAGGCGAGAGGCCCCCGAATCATTGTCTGGCAGGAGGGCACGGGGCCAGAGGAAGGGGCACGGGTGGCAGATGGTTGCCAGGGGCCCTGCCGGCTGCTCTTTGATTAAAAAGTGGCTCCTCTGTGAAGCTGTGAAGCAGCGGGGGTCTGTCCCATCTCACTGCGGTCACCCATCGCTGATTAGCCACAGATCAAGCACAACGAGAGATCATAGACGAGATTGTGGGAGGGAACGGGTGAACGGTGTTGCTTTCGCATTGCATCATCTCACAGTAACGAGATCAGGAGCTGTCAGTTTTAGACGGGCTAATGGCTTTAACGGACTGTCAGAGCGGATGATAATGCCTTTTGGCTTCTGATGTTCTCCAGACGTGTTCTGCTGTCACATTACTGTAAATGCCCCCTATTCAAGCAGCAACTGGCTGATCAACACTTAGATTTTGTCCACTGTCTCTCAAATCCTCTCAATCCTCTGAGCCAGACTCACTAAAAAATTAATTAATGGAGAGGAGGAAGAGCACCTAACACATCCTTTTACAGAGGAGGATGAAAGAGAAATCTCAGACCTGTAAATGGACCGGCGTATCACAGATAAACTACAGTTACTTCCAAACACTTGTTTGTGTTGAGTTGCTTTCTGCTGCTGAGCTAATCAGTACGTCATAGATTCTTCTGGTGTTTTATAGAGAACAAGATTTCTCTGCATGGCGAGGGAAGTGTTGTTGATGTAATGGCCAATATATGGGTGTTTGGTTGTTACTCTACCGCTCCCCATTTCTTCGTATTGCGCTAGTATTGGGATCTGAACCCAAGCAATTACAGCCCCCGAGGGTAAAGACTGCGGTATAACGGCATTACAGCAGCTGTTCAGAGTCTCTGCTGTCACATACTAGTTTAGGAAGATGTAGGAAGATGTTTTCACATTTTCACTCATTGCTAAAATCTTGTTAAGTTTGAACCACTGTGCTGTTTTATGGGGGAAAAAAATGAAAGTACAGTACACTCCAGATGTCATAGTGTTTCTGTCTCACCACAGAGCATGTAACATTTGACACATAAACATCTAAGAAGCCTTGGCTTTGAGATTACAAAGGATGTAAAGTTTGAAGTCTGTATTTTTGAAGTCTCTGATCAGGGCTGCCGTGGATAAATCCCTGCTGCTGGAGACCAGGTGCTGCTGTCCAAAGAGAATACCTGACTGCTTTATTTTTGTGCATGAAGTGAACTGTTTTGGCTTTTCAATGATGTTTATGCTTGGAGTAACATGCTTCAGTGGATCACTGAGTTTCTTTCATTTGGAATGGAGTTTTTATCCATTACAGACACTGCTGAAGAGGCAACTTCTTTTGCCGGTATCACAAAAGAACAGGTATGCTGTCAGTCAGAGCTGCAAATATGCATCTTTCTTTCTTTCTTTGTAATCTTCTGTCAGTCTGATCTTCCCCAGGCCGTGAGCTGTCTGAGAGGCTGTGATGAGTGGCGTTGGTACGGCTGCCCACTGAACCTCTCTGAACCGAATATATGCCAGACTCCACATGGAGACATCTCCCTTCCTCAGTCCACCCACAGATCAATGGGACACACGTCCACTGTTGTACAACATGCTGGTGTCTGATAGTCCATATTGACTGATCGGTCTGTGGCTGTGAACTTTGCTCCCATGTTACTGATATGATTGGCAGGTCCATTTGGATTTTGATCTATTGATTTAATGTCTTGCCTTTTTGGCGTGTCTCGTGGGACGGGTTATGTGTCGTTGGGATCTCAAGAGCCTTGGCCCATTTGAGGCCAGAGGGATGAATATGATTGCTTTTCTTCCAGCTGTGTTTATATCGGTCATTTTTGATTCTACAGCATAAGTTGTGCCCCCTTTTTTCACTGCAAGCCACAACACTCTCCACACAGCATGCAATCGTTGATAGCAATTATAAATCTAATTGGATCTGACACAAAAACAATGGCCTTTCAACCCTCTCATTAGTAGAAATGTGCCTTGTCCTGTGATACTTAACCCTCTGTGTTATTCATGCAAAGACTGGATGCTGGATTCGGATGCAGAACATCCTTTAGTTAAACTGACACAGAAATCAGATTCACCTTCTGCATTAATATGAATTTCAACTAATATGCAGCACAGGTGTGTTTCCATTAAATGTTTTAGAATAAAATTGTGTCTAATCTAGTCAGAAGTTAACATTAATAATGGTTCAACAGATTTCTAAAAGAAATGCTGTTCTTTTGAACTTTGTATTTGTCTGTGAATCCTAAAAAAAGGAAAATGTATAATCAGAAATGTTTCTTGAGCAGTAAATCATCATATTATTCTGATTTCTGAAGATCATGTGACACTGAAGACTGGAGGAATGATGCTGAAAATACAGCGGAGCATCACAGAAATACATCACACTTTAACACAGATTCACACAGAAAACAGATGATTTATAATATAATAATATTTCACAATATTTCTTTATCTAGATTATACCAAAATAGTCAACAATACGTAGTTATTTAATATATTAATGTCAATAACAAACTTTTGTTTGTGATAACATTGTGTTAATATTTTTGTCCTTTGTTGTGTTGATTGTTGTTTTGTGATAATGTTTTGATGTTTAGTTGTTGTTGTTATTGATTTAATAAAAGTATGGGTTAAAAAAATCTTACACTCTCTAACATACTCATACTCTCTCTCTCTCTCTCTCTCTCTCTCTCACACACACACACACACTCTCTTTCTCTCTCACACACACACACACACACACCCTCTCTCTCTCTCTCTCTCAACACACACACACACACACACACACACTCTCTCTCTCTCTCTCTCTCTCACACACACACACACACACACACACACACACTCTCTCTCTCTCTCTCTCTCTCTCTCACACACACACACACACACACACACACACACTCTCACTCTCTGGAGAAAAGCTTGTTTCCATAGTGATCTGCTGTGTGAGTTTCCATAACTACCTGTGTCTAATCGATAATGCTAATATTTATACTGGAATCCTCTTATGAAAGACGCTTCATTCCATGTGTGCCTGACTGTGTGTCTGATCTGCTGTAAAACTCACACGGACAGATGGCCATCGATCTGTTAGTTAACCACCAAATTAATCTTACAACGGCTTCATCATATCTGATTTAACTACTGTTTACAGAGTGGCAGAAAGCGTAGACTTTACCTGGAACTGGCAGAATGCACTTGATACAGATCTGAATGTCAACACAGAGACAAACACACACACACAAACACACCCAGGCCAGCGTGCACCTGCTGTTGTGATTGAAACACTCTTAGACTGGTGGGATATGGGATGACTGGTTAACGGGCAGCATGAACCCACTCATCTGTGTATGAGGGCTAGTTAAAATGTGCTGTCAGAACAAACAGTTCTTTATTTGAACTTCACGTTTATAGCAGCTGTAAACTTGCACACAGCCTCGTGTCAGGCAGCAATCACAGAAGGGGGTTACCCCGGCAAGGCACTGGTAATCTCTGGGGTTTGGGGTCAGTATCCCGCAGGGCGTCAATGCCTGCAGCTGCCCCTGTAATTCCCTGCACAATGAACGCCTTGTTCTGAACTCGAATCCACTGCCGTAAACAGCACACGCAGCGCTAGCCTTGGGTTCATGCTCACCTCAGACAGGAGCAGTCCTTTCAGATGTTAAACCGGAGGAACATGTTCTCCAGCGACAGCTGAATTCATTAGATTCTTCAGATCTTTCTGGAGGTTTGCTGTTGTTTTGTGAAGCTAAAAAAACAAAACATCCTTGCGTCACCACACATAACTCTTGATCTTTCTGACTCTGAGGCACCTGCCTGTCAAAGACAGCATTTTAAGCATTTTTAAAGGCCCCTCAAGATATTTATGATACTTTGCTGTAATATATATATATATATATATATATATATATATATATATATATATATATATATATATATATATGACAGGCAGGTGCCTCAGAGTCAGAAAAATCAAGAGTTATGTGTGGTGACATATATATATATATATATATTTTTTTTTCATTAACTATTTAAATAGTTATAATTTTAATGCAGATAATATAATAATGGAGTGAATAATAACACTAAATCATATTTATAATAAACTTTAATTGAAAAATGGTCCCACTTTTTATTGTGTCCCTAATTGTAACGGAGTGACAGAGACGTGAGACGTGCGGATCCATATGCAAGCTTTTATTCCTTGACATGGTCTAAACACAGACAGGGTCGAAACAGGAGCAAACAGGTATGGTATGGGCAAGACACAAGAATAATCCAAGGTGAAGCATGGGTCTCCAATCAGTGAACAATATCCAGAGGCCTAAGCAAGAGGAGTAATCCAGAATCCAGAGCAAAGGGTCAAAATATGAGTAACAGGACAAAGCAAGTAAAAGACTAAACTATGAAAACTATAAACTGCAACAAGACTATGGAAGACTAAGAAACAAACACGGAATGGCTTGGTACAGCAGCTATTGCTAAGGGAGGGATAAGAGCAGAACAATACTCGGCAGTTTGAAAGTGATCTAAGTGAGTGTTATATAGTGAATGTGTGATGGGTTACAGCTGTGTGTGTGTAATCAGTAAATACAGCTGTGTGTGTGATCAGTGTCTTCAGCTGTATGTGTGTAATTAGTGCAATGGATGATGGGAACTGTAGTCCGGGGTGACGTGCAACAGTTAGTGTGGTGCAAGAGTCCATGTAGTGAGCGAGTGACCTCTGGTGGTGAGTGAATGGAAGTTCATAGACCAGATCATGACACTAATACCTGTGTACTTACAAACTAACTACATGTGAAAGTAGTATGTAACCACAGTTTATGTACACATCGGTACATAGTTACTACAGCTGTAATTCTTCTGTAACTACACACATGTGAGAGCCCTTCAAATAATAGTTTGTGTAAGTTCAAATGTGTAAAAGGACATATATAAATATATTTTGTAATACCAGAATGTATAAGAGTAATTAGAACCATTTGATCCAGTTGTGGAGATGGGTAGGTTTAGGGTTAGGTAAATTGGGAGGAGTTGGATCTCAAATTGGAGTTGTGCACCAGTGTAATACCAGTGTACTTGCATGGTAACTCCTCAGGAACTGTCCACAACATAAAGTGTAACATTCTGCACACCAACCACAATTTATCCTGATAGCACACTTACATCTCGGACACATCTATTGTGCATTTACATCTGCAAGACAATTTTTTTAGAGTGTTTGCTCATCTGCAGTGCGTCTATTGGATGTTTCCTTTAAGATGTCAAATAGATGTCTATTAGATGTCTATTAGATGTTTATGATTTGGTATGTATGTAAAACTGACATCTCAAAGACGTCTGTCAGATGTTTGTAGATCAGATGTTTGTCAGATGTTTGAGATCTTTAACAGACGTCTTGCAGACGTACGTGTGCTATCTGGGTATATGTAAAGTCTAACTTACTGACCACTGCTGTGTAACATCAGAGTAATTACATGATAAATCTTATATAAAGTGTAACACTTTCTTTAACAAAAATGCTTAGTTCTATTACACATTTGCACTTACACACACCATTCAGTGGGTTGTAACGTGTAGTTACATAAACATTAGAGCTGTAGATACTATGTACCAATGTGTACTTACACTGTGGTTACATACAATGTACACACCTACTTACTAAGAACACAGATATTAGGGACACAATATAGACAATATGTTTCTGACCTTTTTTTTATTTTTTATTTTTTTATTCCCATGACCTTTCCAGGTCTACACATCACACTTTTAAAAAGACACACTTTTTAAAAATATTTTATTTTATTTTATTTTATTTTAAGCCATCTTGAGGCCCTGGACCCTTGATCTAGATCACCTTAAATAGAGTCATAAAGGCCAGTCAGCATTGAGTCACACCGCAGTGGCTCTACAGTGATCCAGCAGGGACTGCCTGGTGCACGCCCGTGCATGTGTGTGTGTGTGTGTGTGTGTGTGTGTGTAAGTGGAAAGAAACTTTTTTTTCCTGTAGAACATAGTTTGACTGAATTACAGAACACCAGGGACATATTATTAATTACCATTCAAGTGAAAGAAGCATGACGTGTTAAAAACTAATTGATTAAGTGGAGCCTATTGAACTTGAACTAATAAATATGATATGAAAAAAATAAATAAAAAATAACATTGATTAATTGGCTGAGAAATGATTGGAGACTGCTAACCTGCAAGAGTTTAAGAACACATGCTGAAGAGAGCGCTCATGATCCAGAAGACGAGGCGCAGGGATGCTGCTGCTGGGGTTTGTGGGTCACTCTTTTGCACTGTAAAGGTCAAACCAAGCATTGATCCCGGATTGTTCAAATTCATCAACTTATGCACCACGTTGATGATCTTTATGGAGCTTTGTCCCACTTCCAGCAGATCCAAATGTTTTCTGCAGGAATCAAACAAAAGATTTGTTGTGCTGTTTTTTTCTTCCAGATAGCAGTGATGAATCTGCCCTGCCTGTGTGGAGATCGTGCCATCCTCCAGGGAGAACCGGGATGGCTGGGAAACAACAGCTCTGGACTAATATTTTTCTGAGGATGGAATGGAATCTTCTGGAAAACATCTCTTCTTCATGGCATCTGCAGTGTGGACTAGAGCTTATATAAACTCATAATCTGGGTCTAATTGATTTAAGAGTCAGTATAAGGAGCAAAGCTCTTTGAATTAAAGTTGTGTTGAAGAAAATCTCCTCGCTCCTGATGAAGAGGAGTCCAGCCTGCCAATAACAGTCATAAATGAATTCTCCGGAGCAGATGCCATTGTTTAATTTCCACATTAAAGATGTCATTTGGAGGTAATTAGCTCGTTTGCCTCATTATACCACCTATTAGAACTTCATAACTCCATAATCAAGATCTTCGAATACTACATTTGACTCTCCATCAATGCAATTATTATCCTCAGAATATTTCCTATTACTTTCTGTGACCTCGCTGCGTCTGTCCTGCCATTAATTACTCTCAAGCCTGTATGAGTTTTCTTCGAGGAGCACAATCTTACAGCTAATTACCTCTAGTTAAACGATCAAAGGGTGTTTGTTAATCAAGCTGTTGGTAAACTGGAATAAAGCTAACAGACCAGCAGAGAGTGTTTATTGTGCGTGATCTGCTCTAATTGTTTATGAAGGATTCTGATGTTTTATTCAGCTTCACAAACAGCATCTGATCATCTGAGAGGATGTCTACAGCTCTTCTCTGTTGTGTTTTGACTGGTAGATTTTCTTAGTCAGTTAGTCTGGATCAGAACACAATTTTCATGTGCTGCACTTTATATTTTTACAAATGACTTCTCTCAAGCTGCTCCAGTCTGAGGTGCTTGAAATCTTCCTGACAAGTGCTTTCACTATCACTTTAGATTAGAGAACACACTTTCATTATTAACTAAGAGTTCTTCCCCAATAAACTCCTAAATAGCTTCTTATTAATAGTTAATAAGGTAGATGTTTCATACAGTAGTTGAATGCTGAATATGTGCTTAATGATGTATATTGAATTATCTTGTTTCCATTGTCATTGGAGTGTGATGAAAAAAGAGTGAGGAAAGAGAAGCTGAATGCTGAAAGCCTCAGCAGGGTCTGTCTGGTGGATTGAATCTGATCCTGTGTTTGCTCGTCTGATGTTCATCAGGAACGAGACCTTCACAAACGTCCAGGTCTTCTCTGTGATTGCTGTAGACGTCCTCTGCTTCAGGTGAACGCTTGTCAAATGAAAGCTTGACCTTTGTGATTTCTCAGGGCAAAGGCAGACTATAGGACAGGAATATCAGCTGAAATTATTCCGTCTTGACATTTCAGGCCAGGAGTCAGTTTAGCATTCTGGACCCGAACAAGAGCGAAATGTCACCTTCTTTATTTACTCTGGGAATTCTCCAATTAAACCTGACTTTAAGGCCACATATGGCCCGTGTGTTTGCTCTGTGTCAGTGAAACTGAAGTGTCCGTCTCATACGGGTGGCATTTTCAGTAATGCTGATGTTGACCCTGACAGTAACCTTATTCCACTCGATTTAGGATCACCTCCTCTCGCTCTCGCTATCTGGATCCACTTGGCTGCTCGAGTCATTCGTTTTGATGTGATCAATATAACTTCTAAAGCAATATAACCACAGGACGCCTGGTCTACTTATAAAGGGCCTCTCTGTCTCTTCATTTGGGAAGATAATGTGATTTATACACAGTCTGTTTCTATTGTGCATCGCCTGTTAAATGGATTTCTTTTGTCGTTGGTTTGTTGTGATTTAGTGAGAACATCCTTCACGATATTCTCTGTCTCAGCAGTTTTCAGCTCTGAGATAAACTTTTATTGAAGCTCTTTGTCCTTTATATCTGTTGTCTATCAGTCACATCCAGAGATAATATAATGTCTGCCCAAAACACACACCACACTCTGGAGGAGTCTGGATCTTCATTTGCTTTTTAAAAAGTGCTTTAGTCATTTGAAATGAAGGAAAGACACTCTGTGGTCAGCATGTGATGGTTTGCTCTGTCCAGATCACACACATGGGTTTGGCTGAAGCTGTTTGACACTGATGCTGGTTTGACCCCTGATGACCTCACTGTGACCTCACTGTGACCTCACTGTATGTGATGAAGCTGTTGACCCTAAACTAGATCAGGTTAATGCAGAAAACACACACACACACACATACTTTGTTCTGTGGCCATCTGTCTTTATTTCTCTATGGTTCTGTGGTTATTCCTGCTCAGCACATCACTGCACACTAATGAAGCCGCCACACAGCCGGTCATGTGCTCAACACACTGCACAGATACACACTGTTATATAGTTATGAATGAGCTTGATAGATGATGGCCACAGGTAGATGGACATTGCGGCTGCTGGGTTTGGTTTTGCTGAATGGGTTATCTGGGTTTTTGTGAAGTGAATGTGTGTTTTGGTGATTAATTAATCTATTGATTTTTTTAAAGCAGCAGACGATGGACTGCGTGTGTGTCTTTGTAACACAGCATTGGTTCGACCTAGGAGTCACATTAAAGGGTCGCCAAGAGAGATTCAGGTAATCTAATTTCAGCCTATAAAGCTATTTTATATTTTATTTATGATATTTTTATGGTGTTTCTGTTTGTTTGTTTTGTAATAACATTATTTGATAATATTATATATCAAATATAGTTAGTTCTATTTATTCTGTTATTAACAACAATATTGTTAAAATATTTGTGTTGATGTGAGGGGAACTGAAATAGCCCAGGCTTTGTTTATAGTTTTTATTAATTTATTATGTTTATAGTATCTATTATTTAGATAATTTCTCGATGTAATACCAAATTATGACTTATCACATCATTTGTAAACGATGAGGCGGTTCTTGTGAACTTTCCTTGTCCCACAACTGGCCACGATCCAAACCAAGATGAACAGATAAAGTCATTTTTCACTAGTGAAGACCCTTATTTATCAGCTGGGCTCATGTGGATTACTTTGAGAAGGCCTAAATATGGATTGTGGACCATCAAAACTGGTCTACATTGAGACCCATTCACTGGCATTAAATGGAGGAAAATCCTCCAATCCTTGTGTTTTCCTTCAAATCCTAGTTTCTCTTCTGCTGAAGATGGAAGTCATCTTCATCTCGGATGGCCTGGAGGTGATGAGGTGAAGTGTTCTTCAAGGCTGTAAGATCTTCAGAGTGCTGGAGTTTCTCTGGAGTCTCCGAGGAGTGCTGACTGCTCCACACCGCCTCTGTTTAACTCTGCAGGCTGACACTTTTCTCACTTACAAACTCCTGTTCCTCACTGATAGAGATTTACCCGAGGTGTATTATTTGGCTTTGTGGAAATGCGCAGGATTGCTTTCTGCTCCAGTCATCACAGCTCAAAGCACGCTGGCTCGAATGAAGCGAGGAACCATGAAAGCAGGGTATTCAGCACACGTCTCTATCTAACGTTCACCTGGGTAATAACATTTATTACTCTGAGCGAGCGTGATACTTCAGCGCTGAGGAACCGACAGAACACTGGCTTATTAATGAAGCTCCCTGTGTTCAATTACTAATAAATGACAAAGATATAGTGTGAGTGAAACGCAGCCTCTCCTCTTGAACTATATTTCATCAGAGCTCATTGCTGTAAGGTCTCTGGTCGCATCTCGGACAGCTTTTGTTCGCTGGATGAAGGTGTAAATGGGCCACTACTGAAGACACTTGTTTTTTACAGTCTCTTTCAAAAACTCATGATCTGTTTCACTGTACAGGGCTGAGTTTCCCAAAAGCTTCGTAAGCCTAACATTGTACGACTGATCTTAATATTACGGTCTGTTTCCCAAAAGCATTGTAACTTAAGTAGCACTTGAAAATCATCGTAGATCTACGAGTTCTCTGGAGAAATCGTAAAGACCTAAATGCATCATAAGAAGACAGATTTATGTGATCACCTGCTGAAGGTGTAATCTACTGATTGTCCTAATCAGTATATTACACCTTCAACTTGATTCAAGTGCAATGTGATTATAATAGAAGGATTTGATTGTGCTTGTACACTTTATAACTCGTGGGGGTTTGTCAATGACTTGCTGAAGTGCACAAAATCCATGTATTGAACCCAGAAATAACGTCACACACTCTCTCGCTATACTGTATAAAAATAAATACATTTAAATAAATGTATGCATTTAGCAGACGCTTTTATCCAAAGCTACTGACAATGCATTCAGGCTAACATTTTTTTACCTAACATAATAATATATTATATACTTTATATACTTATATATTATGTAATGCAGTATTAGGTTAACAATCAATCACCTTTATTTATATAGGGCTTTAAACAAAATACATTGTGTCAAAGCACTGAACAACATTCATTTGGAAAACAGTGTCTCAATAATGCAAAATGACAGTTAAAGGCAGTTCATCATTGAATTCAGTGATGTCATCTCTGTTCAGTTAAATAGTGTCTGTGCATTTATTTGCAATCAAGTCAATGATATCACAGTAGATGAAGTGACCCCAACTAAGCAAGCCAGAGGCGACAGCGGCAAGGAACCGAAACTACATCGGTGACAGAATGGAGAAAAAAACCTTGGGAGAAACCAGGCTCAGTTGGGGTCAGTTCTCCTCTGACCAGACGAAACCAGTAGTTCAATTCCAGGCTGCAGCAAAGTCAGATTGTGCAGAAGAATCATCTGTTTCCTGTGGTCTTGTCCTGGTGCTCCTCTGAGACAAGGTCTTTACAGGGGATCTGTATCTGGGGCTCTAGTTGTCCTGGTCTCCGCTGTCTTTCAGGGATGTAGAGGTCCTTTCTAGGTGCTGATCCACCATCTGGTCTGGATACGTACTGAATCCGGGTGACTGCAGTGATCCTCTGATCTGGACACAGACTGGATCTGGTGGATACGGTGACCTCGGAACAAGAGAGAAACAGACAAATATTAGCGTAGATGCCATTCTTCTAATGATGTAGAAAGTACGGAGTTATGTGAAGTGTTCCGGTTCCAGTTTACCTAATTAATGCAGCCTAAAAATCCTTTAACGGATTTGGATATTAAAAGCATATTAGTATGTTATGTGTATGCCAGGTTAAAGACATGGGTCTTTAATCTAGATTTAAACTGCAAGAGTGTGTCTGCCTCCCGAACAATGTTAGGTAGGTTATTCCAGAGTTTAGGCGTCAAATAGGAAAAGGATCTGCCGCCCGCAGTTGATTTTGATATTCTAGGTATTATCAAATTGCCTGAGTTTTGAGAACGTAGCGGACGTAGAGGAGTATAATGTAAAAGGAGCTCATTCAAATACTGAGGTGCTAAACCATTCAGGGCTTTATGAGTAATAAGCAATATTTTAAAATCTATACGATGTTTGATAGGGAGCCAGTGCAGTGTGGACAGGACCGGGCTAATATGGTCATACTTCCTGGTTCTAGTAAGAACTCTTGCTGCTGCATTTTGGACTAGCTGTAGTTTGTTTACTAAGCGTGCAGAACAACCACCCAATAAAGCATTACAATAATCTAACTGTAATGATAAAACTTTCTAATCATCCGGAAGACGGAGGCGGGAACTGGCACACAATCAAAATGAAACTTTAATATTCAAAATGAACACAAAACAGTGCACCAGCCCCTCACGGACGACTGGTTTCCTATAAATAAAAACCAAAACATAAACTAAGATCCCAGGCCTGGTCCTCTCTCATCCTTCACTATCGTCGCTCCAGTTTTATATCCTTCCATCTCCTGCGTGGGACTGGAGACTGGCGGTGGGGCGCAGGTGCAGCTCATCTCCAATCACTACACCTGGCCTCACTCCTCGTTCCCACGCCTCTCGGCCCCGCCCCACTCGCCACACTAACCTTGTCATAAAAGTCATAAATGCATGGATTAACATTTCTGCATTTGACATTGAGAGCATAGGCCGTAATTTAGATATATTTTTGAGATGGAAAAATGCAGTTTTAAAAATGCTAGAAAAGTGGCTTTCTAAGGAAAGATTGCGATCAAGTAGCACACCTAGGTTCCTAACTGATGACGAAGAATTGACAGAGCAACCATCAAGTCTTAGACAGTGTTCTAGGTTATTACAAGCAGAGTTTTTAGGTCCTATAATTAACACCTCTGTTTTTTTCTGAATTTAGCAGTAAGAAATTACTCGTCATCCATCTTTTTATATCGATTATGCATTCCATTAGTTTTTCAAATTGGTGTGTTTCACCGGGCCGTGAAGAAATATAGAGCTGAGTATCATCAGCATAACAGTGAAAGCTAACACCATGTTTCCTGATGATATCTCCCAAGGGTATCATATAAAGCGTGAAGAGTAGCGGCCCTAGTACTGAGCCTTGAGGTACTCCATACTGTACTTGTGATTGATATGATACATCTTCATTCACTGCTACGAACTGATGGCGGTCATATAAGTACGATTTAAACCATGCTAATGCACTTCCACTGATGCCAACAAAGTGTTCAAGTCTATGCAAAAGAATGTTGTGGTCAATTGTGTCAAACGCAGCACTAAGATCCAATAAAACTAATAGAGAGATTCACCCACGATCAGATGATAAGAGCAGATCATTTGTAACTCTAAGGAGAGCAGTTTCAGTACTATGATACGGTCTAAATCCTGACTGGAAATCCTCACATATACCATTTTTCTCTAAGAAGGAATATAATTGACATCAATAAACGATTGTTTACTATAATGAAGAGTCATTCTATAAGGTGAGATTTCAGCACTTGACAATCGGACAGTGACTCCTAAGTAGCTCTTAAAGAACAGCTACATGTGACTGTGTTTAGTGCATTGTTGTGAAACACATGTGAAACAATAACGAATGATCATAAACTTACTCGTAAAAAACGTTCTTAATCGTTATTGGGAAACCCGGCCCTGACCAACTGCTCTAAATGTTTCTCCAGTCAATGTTAGGTCTGGATATGTACCTGAGGAGATCTATGAAGAGTAGATTGTTTAATTAAGGTGTAATTAGCTTCATTGGAGAGAAATGAAGGCTGTGTTATTAGTGAATCATCTGTAAATGTTTCTGAACACACTCACTGTCTCAACGGTGTCTCAACTATCATATTCATTACTACACAAACCATATTTTAATCTAAACATATTTCACACATTTCCCTTATTTTAGTTTCACTGAGATACTGTTTATAGTTTTAAATTCATATTTTGAATAAATTTCATTTATTTATTTATTTTCATTTTAATTTTAGGTGAACTTTAGTAATATGTTGTGATTTTGTCTTTTTTCTGGTTTTAGTGTTAGTTAACTCTAATAACTCTGAGCTGTAAACGCACCAGCGATGGAGTAAATATGGACACAAACTGAGTATTTTTGGACAAAGCATTGAATTTGGTTTAGTGACATACATTTTCTGTTTAAAAACATTTAAATCCTCATAGTTGGTTTCAGGTTTAAACGAATGTTCAGAAATGTTCAGTGGTCTCTGAATGGTGTGCCATTGTAAGAAATGCATTAAAATAAAATGGTGATTGTGTTTCTGAACGCTCTGACTAATGTGGTAAACCTGTGGTAAACAGTTATTACAACTTGACAAGGCTGAATGAGTCTTTAAACCCCACACATCCAGACCAAACCCATTCCCGCTGATCTATTCCTGTCATGCTCCCCTCCTCCTCCTTTCCCTAAATCCACTCCCTTTGCAATTCTACTTTCAATTTTCTGCTTTGAATAATTTACAAACGGCAGGCCAAATGCTTATTTGGAGTTGTGCATGCTTTAAAGAGAATGTGTAATGATTGCCGATGGGGTTCTGCATTAATCCTATTTATGTTGCGAGACCTTCCAGATTGACGATCCCTCCGACACGCGGCACATCCCATCAGCCCACATCCACGCCTCTGCTCTCCAGCGCGCGTGCGTGTGTGTGTGTGTGTGTGTGTGTGTGTGATCCAGCCAGGCCTCTGTTGTGTCGAAGCTCCTCTGCTGTTCTTCTGACAGATGTGTTTCTCTGAGAACATTCGCTCATGTTCATCCGTATGCATGAAGTCCCTCATTCAGAGCTCAGCCCGAGAGACCCAAACATGACGCACGTCCTGATTTTGCCAAGTCCGATGTGTTCCTAGGTCAACATATTTTGTTGACCCTGGAACAACATTTTACTCCAAAAATATATTCTTAACCATATCCCTACACCTAAACCTAACCTTAACCATGAGTAATCCCTAAAATCAGAGGAAATGATAGATGAATGACACTGATGTACAAGCACCAAACACTGATTTTAAGCATAAACTTCACAAAATCTATAAACTGGTTCTTCAAATCTGATTGGTTAATCACAATGTTGTTCCAGGGTCAACAACGATGTTGTCCCAGGAACATGTCTCACTTGGTAAAATCAGGTTAGGCCAAACATGACACGTGTGTTTGATGTGCTTGAAGTAGTTGTTGAGTTTTAGAAGTTCATCTTTGAATGTCAGAAAAGCAGAGGGCTGTCGGCTCATTATAAATAATAATATTTTTAGCAGAAACTGGGAAGAAAACAGACATGTATATACAGTACATACAGCATTTCTGTCTCACATCTCTGCACCGATGAAGCTTGAAGTTTGTTTTTAAAGGTTTTCATGAGTGTATAATTAACAATGTGTTTTCCTTTTAGAAGACACTACTGCATTTTTCCTTGATACTCACTGTCATTTCTGAAATCCTGAATGGGATTTTGATGAATTCACAATGCATGAGTGATTGCTTAGAAAAGTCAAATGCAGAGCACAGCATGATGTGTGTTTAGAGACGCACTTGCTGCTCATTTCTCATCTGTGTTTATAATGTGTTATAATGTGTTTATAATGTGTTATAATGTGTGTATAATGTGTTATAATGTGTGTATAATGTGTATATTGTGTGTCATATGTATGTATTATGCACTGTTATACTTGTCTGGATGGAGTTGGGATGATAAAAGGATTTGATTTCACAAACTTTGAGATATTAGAAGATATTACACACTGAGGGTGATACTGCGATGTACTCTTAAGTTACCATACACTCTTTCGGGGGTAAATCAGGTGCAATAGTGTTGATGGTTTGAAAAGGTATCTTCGCCCCACTGACAGCTTTTTGCCTTTTTCTGAGAGTGTGCAGTGACTACTAAATGTATGTGTGTGTCTACTGTGATGTATTATTGTATCTGGAGAGGCACGTGTTCTGTGTGTGTGTATGAAATGTGTCTGCTCACCCTCAGGTTATTTTACAGCACCATGTGTTATTTACCTGAATACATGTGAATCTCTACAGACAAACTAGCTGTATAGCTTCAGCCCATCTTATTATTGTATTACTTGATTCCCTCAGTGTTCAGTGATGTTGAGGTGTGTCTGGACTTTCATAAATCTGTTAACACTGTGATGCTGAAACCCAACAGATGGACAGTCATTTTGTGTAAAATTTGTGTGAAATTAAACTCGATTCACCATACGCTGGCATGCGGTGGAGTTCACATCCATTACATTCTCATCAGCAGGAACTGTGCTTTTCACATTATAGCTGGAATCAAGATGGTGAAAAATAGCGGATAATGAATTAATATGATTTGTTCAATAAGCGCAGTAATTCCGTGCTCGGATCCGGCTGATGGAAATACAGTGTGCTCTGGACAGATCAATTCACAGTCTCTCCAAAGAAGAGTTTAATTGAGTCATGTAATCATGTTCAAAGTCATATTTAGCAGCTGGATTTAGTTTATAGATTATAGATGATCTGATTTCAGTAATAGCTCACATGTATAAGCAAGCTTTTAAAGTAGCCGTGATGTTTCAGCAATCAAGGATCATCTTTCTGAAATTGTTCTGAAATTGCTTTGGCTGCAATCATTTCTCTTGTTTCCAAGAGAAACCATAGAGCGTTTGTGTGCCCAACAATCTGTGCTTTCGCAAACTAATTTGAGTCTTTGCATGTTTATTTGATGATTAAAAACCACGCTGAAAGTAGTCAGGACGAAATCCCCAGAACTTGCAGTCCTTTCAGACTGAATTAAGGCAGATTCAGGGTTTGGATGCTGTTTAGTCTGGATCTGGCCATCAGCCTAATCCAACATATTTTCACTCACATAGCATATGTAATGAGCATGAATGTGTGTGTGTGTGTGTCAGAAGACTGAAGCTTTAGAAACCACTGGACTTTCTGAGATATACAGTGCTGTCCTCTCTAAGCATTGGTTTAACACATTTGGCCCAATCAGAACAAATGCTTCATTAGTTAGCATTTATACTGAGATGTTTCTGCTCTCACACTCGCCGGCTCAGACTTTACACTCGAGCATGAAACACAAGCATTGTTTGTATTGTTGGTTTTGACTAATTAACAGTTGCGGTTTGCTTTATTACATCTCTCCCATGAGGTTGAACTACAGTGTAAGGATGTGGTGTGACATACAGGCATCAGTGTGGAGGTGTGCATGAACTCTTTCCTGTTCCTGTATGTGCTTCATTTATCTGTTCATATCAGTCAGAGAGAGTCAGGTTTTCTGTTTTCATGATGTCTCTCACACAGAAGAAGCGCTCATCACCGTCCGAGAGCCCAAACACAGTCTAAAAGCAGACATTACCTTGGATGTGCTTCATACTACCTCATTATTCCATAGATCTTACTGGATACAGATTTCTGTGTGTTATTGCAGTTAGGGTTAGAGAGCTGAATTAAGCGTGTACCACACCAGCCTACACATGAAAGGTGGATTGGACAACCAATGAATCCCAGCATCAGAAATCTTCTAGATCTGTGTGAACCATTCAGTGGGAGACTTGACTCAGTTCAGAGGTTAAATGGATGAACAAGGTCTCGAAGCGTGGAGAAGCTAATAGCACTGCTGTTACAGCTCCACCTCCACAGATCCGCCAGCATCCGCCTCCTGCTGCTTCGATGGGAAATGATGTGAATCATGTATTTAATTAAAATAAATAAAAAAACAGGAGCCAATAAGATGTGATTAAAGCCAGCTCCTGGATTATCTCAACTCAGACTCTTCTGACAACCTCCGCTTTCAAGAGAGAGAAAAACCTCTCGTCTGACAGTCGCTTGGACGTCGACCAGCTTTCATCGTGAAGTCTGAAACAAACTCCACCAGGGATGGTGTCCTAATTAAAAAAAGAGATCTTTTCAAAGCACTCTCTTAATTTGGAATGGTTTTTAAATGTAAGCTCTTACTCTGAGTGCATCTTAAATGGGCTACTGTTTCCCCTTTTATTAGAGTTTAGTAACATCATCAAAATATAGCGACACTGCCATAATTAGGTCACAATTACCAAGACCAGAAGCTGGCTTTGCTGGTGAGTTTCACAATAAAACAGCCCAGTGTGGAAAACAGAATTATTCATACGTCTGCCGAAGCAGCATGCTAATGAATTAGCTCCGAGGAGCAGGAAGAATATTTAAGTTGCCAAAATAAAATTGGGTTCATATCATTTTGTGGTTGGCTGCATTTGTGTCATTACAAAGAGCAAAACTGGCAAAGCAAACCTCATTAAAAACTCGAAATGTGCAGTAAATGTTTTGCTCTCTCATTACTGGTAAAAAGCGCTGAATACTAATAATAACTGAAAATGCTCTGACACATGGGTTAAACTGGACTGTATTTCTGCTATTAATAATCATATGATTGTGTATTAGTGTATTTACTCAGGAACTTCAAACAGTGATAATCAGCAGTCAGAACTATGAAATAAAACTGTTTTAGCACGAGAAATGTTTCGGCTTTGCTGATAAGAGTCTATTTTCATTCTGTTATTGAGTCTTATATCTTATGATACACGGTGCCATATTGAGTTCAAGCTGTTTTCATCCCTGAGAAATCATGCTATTCGATCATAAACTAGAACAAATCAGTCCTATAAATCAAGCCTAGTCAAATATTTGTTCACTAAATTATATCAAGTAAACAGATTTCCTAGCTGTGCTGGTTTCATGACTCTCATATGACTAGTATAAAAGCCTCCGTAAATACTTGGACCCATCTGGTCTGTTTTAACAGCACGGTTGTGACATTGCTTTTATTTAATAGTTCAATAAAGAGGAAGATAAAGTTCTTAACAAATCCACAGCAGATTCGAAGCAACATGTGTTTTCTGAAAGTAAAATTCATTGAAAAGTCGTTAAATGAATCGGTTGAATTAATGATTCATTACTCTCTTGCAATAGAGACGGCTACTGTAGTAGTGTATGGATCTAACTGAAGCAGAGATATGGAGAAAAGTCCCAGTGCATCAGAACTAACTCATGCATAATGTGCAGCGTTTAGAAGCCATTCCTCTTCAGAAGGAACTGAACTCAGATTTATCATACTTCACCAAAGTAAATCCAGATGAAAGCCTTCAGAGCTTTTAGATGGACAGATGAGCAGATCTACTGAAGACGGATGTCTGAACATTTCCTTCACGGCCCGCGTCTGTTCAAAGGACTGGACTCATTAGTGCTTCAATCAGGAGTGCGTTTAACAAATCAAATGCATGTTGCCTGATTACATTTATAATTTAACGTCTGTGGAGTCTTTTTTTAATTAATTTATTCATGAAATAAAGCAGCTTGTAATCAGTATTTCCTAATGACCTCTGAACTGTTCAGTAGTGTATTAACAGCCATCAGAAATCTACAGAACAGCAGCCTACAGAGGCGATGTTAAAACATTAAAGACGAAAGATTGTGTGCTCATAATGTGGAGCAGGAATGAGGTGCGTTACATTTGTTCAGTGAGATAATTACAGCGCTCTCTTCACTTGCAAATGAATTCATGAAATCTTTATTTACAGTGCTAACACTGACAGATCTTCATTAGGGGTGAGATACAGACTGCCCACAGAGACCCGCACGAAACAATCAGACTGAACACCAGCACAATGAGCTTTCATTTGTTTTGATTGTATGAGCAGATATTAAACGATCGCATTTTATTTCATTGATTTTATTTTTTTATCTTTTTTTTTTCAAGCACACTCCTGCCTGTCACTGGCCAGTCAAACAGATAGCTTGAAACATGAAAGTAAAGTTATTAGTGCTCTGATTAGTTTTTAAATGTGTAAATCAGTGATGTGATTAAGTGCAGATTTAAAGTAGTAATCCGTAGTTTGAAGTGGATGGCTTTTTTTGAGTTACTAACCCAACACCGGTGCTGACTGCAACCTTCTCCCCATCAGAGGAGACAGACGAATCAATTACAGAGTGATGTAAGTTTGATGAAACACAATGTGAGGCAGACAACCCTCGTCCTGCTCCTACAGTAACTGGACAACTACTTCCTGCTGCGGCAGAGGACTGATTCATTACTAACAGACAGACAGATGTCACAATATCTGCTGAAAACAGACGCCACTGCTCTGAGCAACTCTCTCTTAACTGTCAGGAAGTGTGTGTGTGTGTGTGTGTGTGTGTGTGTGTGTGTGTGTGTGTGTGTGTGTGTGTGTTTGTGGTCACAACGTCCAGAATCTGATTTTCTCAGGTGTTTAGATGAACAATAAGATGTCAGCAGTTTTTGTGAATTGAGTCGCATCTCCATCAGACAAACACAAGACCCCAAAGCTCTTTTTAATACTTCAGTATACAAACGAAACATTAAAATGACATGCTGAATCTCTGTGAGCACTGCTAATCTCACGAGAAACCATTATTAGCAAGATCTGACTTCCTTTAAATGTCTTCAGTGGAAAAATTGACAATATTCTCTCTGCTTTAGTATACAGTATATTTCTTAAATCTGTGTCTATATTTAAAAATGAATGAATGCAACAGATTTCCACATGGATTCTCTGTCTGATGCACTCAGTTCATGTGGAAAACACTCTTGCATTGACTGCATTTTATGGTAAATCACTCTATTTTAATAATACACTTTAGATATTCTTTTAATTATAAGTCTACTAAAGCTCTTATGACAGCTAATTGACATGTTGTTGTCAGAAGTTGTAGTTAGTAAAATGTCCAAAAGTGGAATTTCCATGTATTTATTTATTCATGTTTTTAAATAGAAATAGTGTTACTATTTTGGATAACAGTCCCAATTCTGAATAATTTAAGCCTCATCTGTGAAGAGTAACTGGTGAAGGTTCTGTAAACATCTGTAGCAGTATTATTCAGAAGACTTTCTTCTCCTGTGTTATTCTCAGCTTCTGAATCACATTGATCTTCACATTTTCACGTCTCTGCAGGCTGACTTCCTGAAGCTGCTGCACGCTGAAAACACGCGTGTCTATAAATACAGGCCACAGGAAGCCAGCAGCACTATTTCTTCACATGTGCCACCACGGGCTGACTGGAACCATGAGCAGAAGCCTCACGTCTGTCTGTGACGTGTCAGAGCGCTGGGTACACACACTGTGGGAATGACACTTCTGTCGGTTTGAAACACTGAAGATGATGACACTTTATGTTCATATTTGAGGGCTTTGTCTTTTTCCTGACATTGGTTGCACATATACTTTATTTCATATTTAGAAGAGCAGATGGAAGACACTGCTTGAGCAAACATCTCACGTCCAGTGGTCCTGAGATCAGTTCTGCAGTAAAGTTTGTTGGGAACATGATCAGAAATCTGTCGAGCGTATGAAGTGGAGCAGGGGTGTTTTGCTCCATCTTATCACTCTGAAAGACTCCTGTAGTTTTCAGAGCGGCTCTTCTCCGGCTCACATGTGCGTTATCACAAGCCCCTTTCACACTGCACGTTGGACCCGGAAAATTGCTGGAACATTGCCGGGATGCCTTCTGTGTGCACGGGACTGATCCCGGGTCGGGGACCTAGTAAGATTGCTGGGTTCAGTCCCGGGACAAGCGCTGTTTGAATAAAAGCCAGAACTAATGCCGTGTAGGGTGTAACCCTTCGCACGTTATCGCATGACTCTTTTACCGGATGTTTTGAAGGAAGATCAATGTTTGTGGTGAAAAAATGATGAAGAGATGAAGCAGAGATCAGTTAGTTCCTCACTGAGATCGTTCACCAGCTTCAGTGAATGTTAACGTGCCTAGCGTTTTCAACTCGTACGTTACACGTCACACCCTGATGTCTAGGGGCTCACACACTCTCTGGCCTCAGTCCCAGACTAACAGCTTCCAGTGAAACGTGGTCTGGCCTTGGGATCAGCTGCGGTGTAGATGGGGAATGTTCCTATCACATGACTACACCGTCTCTACTGATGTGGCTCAGCATTATGTGTTGACAAACTGTATCTCTGACTCTCTGACTGTGTTCAAGATGGCTTTAAAGAGGTGCATGAGTGCTGCATGGTCTGCTGTCATCAGTCTGTGCTGCAGGCCACTGATCATAACCTAAAAGCAACCCAGTCTTACTGATTACACCCTTACGCTTTAGAGTCAGTTGCTTTTCTGAAGTGGAAAAATACATACACCAGGGCTTCTCAACTCTGGCCCTCGAGGTCCACTTTCCTGCAGAGGACCAGAGATGAGAAGCCCTGACCTATACACACACATGACCTCTATCTGCTCAGAGATCGCTCATCTGACCCATTCCTGTGAGTGCTGTTAGTTTCATTAGATGCTGTTTTTAAATGAACAGATAGTTTCACTTGAACTAAGACCAGTTTCTCCTCTGAGACATCATTCCCAGCTCACAGTGTGGTTATTTAATAAAGCTGCACACATCTCGGTCTAGGCTGTAAGCCCTGCGTTTCTTCAGTTTTCTGAGCGCGTCTGATGACGGACATCACCTGAAAGACTCCAGCTCTTCTGGAGGCCAGTATCTCTGTCTCGCAGACAGCAGATGTAATCACACACACTCATTGCCACTGCTGTCTGCTGCATGTCGGCTTATTTTAAGAAACTGGTTTGGCTGCGCAAATGACAAGGGTTTATACCAGCACAGCGGTTGCCTAGCAACCATCAGAAAGGTAGTTTTCAGCTTTCAAGGTTATTTCTTTATTTAATACATCCAGAGGGATGCTGCTTTTTCACTCATTTTGGATTACCAGCAAAGCATGTGATTTAGGAATGGAAAATATGACCAAATAATGATGCACCTATTAAAAGCATTAGTCATTATAATGATTAGATTATATGATGGTATGTGGACAATGTCTGCCTGATTATTCTGATCTGAACAGGATCAACACTGAAAACTGCTAAAGGAATGCTTAATGTGTCTGCCTGCATCCCATAACGTTTCTCTCAGAGAAGGCCTTGGAGAACATCATCTTTGAAGACGAGTTGAATTTGGGTAAGTGCTGAATATCATTCATTTGTGATTTCTTATTGATGAGTTAAGCCGTTGGGATCTCCTTTTTGCCCGTAAAAGACAGTTAAAGGCATTCAGAAGCACGCCTGGTCTGACCTGCTGGCGAAATGCAGTGATACACGATTCATCGTACACGATGCAAGGATGCCAGAACATAATGAGAATTAGCATTTGAAACAGAGGCTTTATGTTTGAGGACTAAAATAGAAGCAAAGTGCAGAATCAAGTGCTACTTACTGATAAGTGTCTCATCCTGAGATTAAAAGAGTACAGTTTCCTCATGAATATATTAACATTTCATAAGTGAAACCAGGCTACAGCCATCTCCTCTGCATATATAATGTGCAAGCGTAATAATACTGTCACGAGGCTGTTCTCAACAGTGTGTGTGTGTGTGTGTGTGTGTGTGTGTGTGTGTGTGTGTGTGTGAAATGTGAGATGCTAGCTATAAATTCACTGATGGTTTTTCATGCATCACATTTAGTGATCATAATCCTAGAAGCTACTCATTGAGAAACACTATCATTTTACACTTGACAAGAATAAATAAACTTGATGAAGTAGGTTATATACCAGCCTGTAGCTGAATTCTGTAATCATCCTGAATGTGTTTAATGCATGAACCATACCACACATGCTGAATCCTGAAACTACAGTTTTGCATTTTCTGAAATCAAGTGGTGTTTTTTCATAGAAGCTGTTCTGAGCGGTTGCTGGGAAACTGTTTTATAGTCTGAGAGGTTTTCTGAGTGATTTTTAGCCAATTTCTATGTAGTTGCTAGGGTGCTCAGTGTGGTTGCTAGGGTATTTCTGACTGGTCCAACACAAAAGTAGCAGCACAGCTCTTCTTTAACAGCAAACATGATTTGAGGAATCATTCATGTCTGGAGCTCAAACACACACTCAGCTGAAGACTTTCTGATAGAGGTTTGTTCAGTATGAGTTCTAATACTAGATGAGTGACTTAAAAACTATTAAAGACAAGAGTAGAAACATAAACTCATGTGGCATCCTAACAAATATTGCTGGGGTGGTTTATCGATTGCAGCATAGAATTTATTGTGAAATGAAATGATCTCCGCTCACAGGTGAACAGAGCTGCTGGTCCTGATTGGTGTTTGAGGAATCACTGACTCATGTTCAGAGAGAGAGAGGATTCATGCATTTACTCACTGATGAAGTCTGAGCGAGATTCAAGGAGTGATTGGAAACAAGCAGTAGTAAATGGGTAAATCTACAGTATCCAGTGCTTATTTTTCATGAATTGATAAGATCCTATTTAACTCTTACTTATTCCTATGATTTGATCTGCAAACATCTTCACTTTTCATTTAATGTCCTGCATAGAAACTGACTCTGTGGAAGCTGTGGACAGATAGCCAGTGTGTGTTTCTGTTCCAGCAGCCTCAAATTGAAAACAAGACCCACAGAACATTTCCTTCTCATAAAAGATCTTCAGTAACATTGAAAAGGACTCTTCTGAAGATCACTGAGAGAACACATAAACACACAAACACACACACACACACACACACACACACACACACACACACATGTTTGTTTTGTCCTCATAAGTCACCCTCTCCTTGTAATACCTGTGTCATACCCATGTCATTATACAGAGTTGTGTCCTGATATGTCACAAAAACATGTCACCCCCCCCCCCACACACACACACACACAAATACTCTATCAAATGCTGCAAGTGCAGTTGTCTGCTGGTGTGAAGCTAATTATCTCTCTGTTGTTCGGTTGTTCCCCTGAGCGCAGTAAATATATGCACCCTATATGAGGAGAACTGAGTGAGTGCATCGGGCCTGCTGTGAACGGTTTACTGGAACCTTGATCCAATTGTTGGCATATTGCCTCATCTCTGTAAAACCAGCTGTTGATGAGGTAATATAAAGAGTAATTAATGGTAAGGCTGGACATCTAATATTGATCAGTAAATCAGTGTGTGTGTATGAGTGTGTATTTTCACACATATTTTTATTTTGGTCAACAGTGCTGTAACCACACAAAATGTTCTGTTCTTGATGCAGAGGTCTTTAATAATCAGTTTTAATTACATAAATGCAGCCAAATGTATTCATACTGATGGAGAAAGTTCAAAATAGCAAATATTACACTTAACATGGACTGATCTAATGAGGATTCCCACAAACATGGAACAACAGGAAACATTCAGGCCTGGAAAGGTCATGTAAATATCTCTCTAGAAATCTCTAATCACAGTCTGATTGGTATAATATTATTTGAAACTTAACATGATTATCCATCTTTTAGAATCAGCTAATGTCCTTTACATTCTTCCCAGCTGTTTTTGAATATTGAGTCTTCTGATTATACATATACATGAGTTTAATAAATATGAAAATGCATATGAGAAGGAAGCAATATATATATCATTTAGATATATCATTCCACACAAGACCGTGTATACTTGTCTGGTTGTTGTGCTGCATTTAATTCTGAGGAATTAAGTTCAGTATTTATCTGACTGTGAGGACTTAGATGTATCACTTCGATGTGAGTTGTATCACAAGCCGTGTTTACTTGTCTGATTGTTTGATTGCATTAATTTCTGAGGAATATAACGACATCTATCTAAATTTGACTTACGGCATTCAGTTCAGCTCTCCACCACCGAGATTCAATGGGGTTATCCCGACATTAGTCGGCCCCCATCAGGCTCTGGTTATGGAACAATAAAGGAATACCCTATTAAGGAAGGAGGATATTGAGGTGGTCCCTAATCAAGACAGGGAATCCGGGTTTTACTGCCAGTATTTCATAGTTCCAAAGAAGGATGCATACTTCCATATATCCATCCTTCCACAACACATGAAGTTTCTGAGGTTCACTTTTGGGGAGAAAGCTTACCAATATTGAGTACTTTCCTTCAGTCTTGGACTCTCACCCCGCAGGTTCACGAAATGTGTAGATGCAGCTCTGGTTCCTCTGTGTATGCAGGGCATAGGCTATCTGAATTATATCGACGATTGGTTGATTTGAGCTCAATCAGAGCACATGGCGGTTTGACATCGAGATGTTGTTCCCACACACATGGGGGAGCTGGGTTTGAGACTAAACGCCAAGAAGAGTGTACTTTCTCCAGTTCAGAGAACCCCCTATCTAGGCGTAGTGTGGGATTCGACCACGATGCAGGCACGTCTGTCTCCTGCTCGGATCGAGTCGATCCTCACATCAGTCGAGAGAGTCAAAGAAGGCCAGTCACTCACTGTCAAACAATTCCAGAGATTGTTAGGGCTGATGGCAGCTGCGTACAACGTGATACCTTTTGGCCTTCTGTACACGAGACCCCTACAGTGTTGGCTCAAGTCCAAGGGTTTTTCCCCGAGGGGGGATCAACTGCGAATTATCAAGGTCATGTGCAATGCCTTCATGCCTTGGACATATGGAAGAGACCTTGGTTCTTGAATCAGGGCCCGGTCCTGGGAGCTCTTTGTCGCCAAGTAACGCTAGCGACAAATGCGTCCCTCACTGGTTGGGGTGCAGTCATGAGTGGCCACCCTGCCCGGCGTCTAGAGATGCTAGCTGTGAATTGAGCATTAAAACATTTCCTCCCAGACCTGAGAGGTCACCATGTGTTGGTGTGCACTTACAACACATTGGTGGTCTCTTATATCAATCATCAGGGGGGTCTGCGTTCACGCCCCTTGTACAAGTTGGTACACCAGATCCTTCTGTGGTCCCAGGGAAAACTCCTCTTGCTAATAGCAGTGTATATTCCTGGGAGATTGAATTTGGGAGCAGACATACTGTCAAAACAGGGGCCGACGCCTGGGGAATGGAGGCCTCACCCCGAGGTTGTTGAGACCCTCCTCCAATCCAGAGCTCCCTCCACGAGGAAACTGTATGTCCTGTGATGGAAGCTCTTCACCTCATGGTGCAGAGATCACCAGCTTGACCCTGTTAACTGCCCAGTTGGTACAGTTCTGGAGTTTCTCCGAGCTAGGCTCTCTGCTGGCTTAACTCACTCCAACCTAAAGGTGTATGTGGCGGCCATTGTTGCTTACCATGTCCCTTTCAATGATCAGTCAGTGGGTAGACACCCCCTAGTTACACGTTTCCTCTGTGGTGCACTGAGGCTGAGGCCTCCAGCATGGTCCCGTGTTCCCCCCTGGGAATTGGTTGTGGTTTTAGAGGCTCTTTGTAAAGCTCCATTTGACCCAATACATGATATCTCAGATAGACATCTGACTCTTAACACTGCCCTGTTACTGGCTATCACCTCTCTAAAGAGAGTTGGAGATCTTCTGGCCCTCTCAGTGGCCCCTACCTACCAAGACTTTGCCCTTGGTATGGCCAGAGCATTTTTATACCCTCAAGCGGGTTTTGTTCTTAAAGTTCCCTCTGTCAAGCCACAACCCATAGTACTGCAGGCCTTCTGCCCTCCCTGATGGTCCATGCCCTCTACGTCCGTCAGATTTTACGATCTTGATATACGAGCCACTCCTGTCTCTTCTGTTCTCTCGCCTTAGCTGTGCTCTTCGGATACACACTAGGCAGGGATTTGGAAGTCTGGCAGCGTGGGCACATCGTTCCCCAAAGTGTTCGACGCAGCTTGAGTTCCTGAAGAGAAATGTCCCAAGGTTAGCAATGTAACCCTAGTTCCTCGAGGGAACAAGATGCTGCGTCACATCACCATACTTCCGACACCCCTGCCGGCGCATGCTTCCCTACTCGAAGCTGAAGCCAGCTGTGCGGAACATGCTTTTATAGCTTCCTGGTCATTACGTCACTCTGCCCGTGACGTCATTCCCTTCAATTGGAAAAATTGCACACGATATTCAGAGTCGGTCTTGCCAAAGGCATTCCCCAAAGTGTTCAACGCAGCGTCTCGTTCCAACAAGAAACAAGGGTTACATTCGTAACCTTGGGATGTCTTCTTTTTCTCCTCCTGTGCTTCTTCGGGTCAAGCAGCAGTGATCACTTGATATGAAGCTTCACTATGTGAGAGAAAGAGAGATGGATGAGAACACTCTTAGTCATGTCAAGGCTGTGAAGTAATGGATGAAAATATGAATGCAGCATAATTCTTTCATGAAATGGAACATATCTCAGTTTAACTGGCAACAGTGTGTAAAATGCTCTTAAAAACTCATATTAGCATTCCCACTGACACCCACACGCCTAAACATATTCACTGTTTTAGTTCTTTCCTTATTCATCCTATTACTCCGACAGGATTTGAAAAGTATATTTTACATTTTAAAATGTAAATAGGTGAAACTTTTTTTCAGTAACAGATTACATTTCCTTGGATTCACTTCATAATGAAAAGCTAATAATAAGTAAATATTATTCCCTGCCAGGTGAGAAGGAGCAAAAGCCATTATTTTAACCACTGTGAGGCTCTTTCATGGACGCTCAGTGGGAGTTTAGTGAGACGAGTGGCGTGAGGATCTTAGAGACGCTCAAGGTGTTGAAAGACAGATCACAGGGTGTTCCTTTTCTCACTTCCTCCAGCTCTGCTTGACTTTCACAATGGACCTTGATGGCAGAGAGAACAGAAAGGGCTTTTAGCTCAACAAGGCAACAGGAGAGATGAGAGAAAGAGAGAGAGAGAGAGAGAGAGAGAGAGATGAAAGTCCCTGTCACCTTGAGAAGTCATGGAGGTCGTCATAGAGCCACATTACTCATGCTAATATCCGAACAAAAAGCAGCCGTCCAATTAAAAGTCAGCTACTCAAGGGACACCAGCAGCCGCAATCCAATTTCCAGCAGGTTTCTTCTCCTGTCATCTCCCGTAAGACTCTAAACTCCATAAATCCAGCAGGACCTGCAGCAGATCCACTCAGGTTTGAGACAGAAGAAAAGATCAGCAGGACATTACAGGACAAGTTCCTTCACCTGCTGCCTGAGGCCAGACACGCTTTAAACACAATCGGCACACAAGGGACAGACACACACAGCTTCAGTCATCAGTTAAAATGAAATGGATACTGAATGGAATTAGAGCACAGACATAAATGAGGACATTTTACATATCATCTCCCATGCAAGGAAATTATTATTATTATTATTATTAATCTTTATTCTAGTTGTGATAATAATAAAGTGTTGTGACATGTAGCCAAGCGTGGTGTCCCATAATTTATTTATTTAAGCATTTAAGTACACACACACACACACACGCACGCGCACGCACGCGCACGCACGCACGCACGCACACACACACACACACACACACACACACACACACACACACACATACAAACACACACACGCACACATGCACACACGCACGGAGCAGTGGAAAGCCATTGTGCAGTTTGAGCAGTTGGGGGTTTGGCTCTCCTCAGTCGTGGTATTGAGGTGGAAGAGAGCGCTGGTTATGCACTCCCTCCACCTACAATCGCTGCTGGTACAGAGACGTGAAGCTGTGAGCTTTGGGTTACAATTCCAACGTTCTAACCATTCGGCCACGACTGCCCAATTGCCTGTAATCACTTGATATTAAAAGATTGCCACAAATCCCATGAACAGCGATTCAGTGCTTAAATGTGCACCAGATGAGACATATGTTTCTCTAGTTGTTTATTTAATAAAAAGTGGTTAGCGACTAAAATTACCCATCTGGGGGAAAGTTAACTAATTACGTTTTCACAGTAATTCTGTTACAAACTGTTTTCTTTAATTTCTTTCAGAAAACTGTAGTTTTAACAATAGAAAATCAAACACATTAAACTTTCTGAAAACATTTTTTCCAGCTGCAGAACACCTTCTTACTCTTGGTCTTTTACGATTATGTCATAGGAGGAGTTCCCCTTCGCAGGACACTTCCTGTCGAATAGAACAAATGTCTGAAGTGTTAAGAGATACGTGAATATGAAATGTGCAGAGCAGTGGCACACAAGGAACAAAAAATAAGATGAATCTCTTCCAGAGTCTGGTTTCTCCAAGGATTTTTCTCCATTCTGTCACCGATGGAGTTTTGGTTCTTCTGGCTTGCTTAGTTGGGGACACTTAATTTCCAGCAATATCTTCGACTTGATTGCATAGATACTATTTAAACTGTACTGAGCTGGATAATGACATCACTGAATTCATTGATGAACTGCCTTTAACTGAAAATTGAGTGTTTACTATTGGCCTTTTGCATTATTAACACGCTATTTGCCTAATTAATGTAGTTCAGTTTCTTTGATACAGTTTGTATTGTTAAAAGCACTATATATATATATACATATGTATATAAAGATGACTTGACTTGACTTCCACTCCGTAGTCTTGTCACTTCAGAGCTTTATGATTACCTCAGTGACTGCTGTCAGGGAAAACAGGCCAGAATTCCCCTGAGTCATCCAGCTCTGCCTCAACTTGTGAGGGCATGTCCTCCGGATTCAGGATATCCTCAAAGTGTTCCCTTCACCTCCAGACTACATCTGAATCAGAATTAGCTTTATTCGCCAGGTGTGCGCAAACACACAAGGAATTTGTGTGTGTGTGTGTGTGTGTGTGTGTGTTTTAAGGTCCTCCTTGTACAGACATACATTCATGCATACATACACATCTGACATGAGAACAAAAAAATAAAAATACATTTAGCCAAACTTAGCAATATATAATGTGTATGAATCTGGAACAGTAGATTGATTTATGTACATATTTGTGCATTTTTACTCTGTATAGAACTGTTTGAATAATAGATATATGCATATGTATTTACATAATACTTGAGAAAGTCAATAATTAAAAATGTAGAATGACTAGGGAGTGCATGGGGGTTTCTCCTGAAGTCAGCCAGCTCTTTAACCTCCTGTCTGTAAGCAGACTCGTCACCGTCCTGAATGAGGCCGATGAGGGTGGTGTCATCTGCAAACTTCAGGAGCTTGACAGAGGGGTGTTTAGAGGTGCAGTCGCTGGAGAAGAGCAGTGGGGAGAGAACACAGCCCTGGGGAGCTCCTGATGGAGCAGATGGTGCCGGTGTTGGATGTGAGTTTTCCCATCCTCACTAGCTGCTGTCTGTCTGTCAGGAAGCTGGTGATCCCCCGACAGACGGAGGTGGGCTCAGAGAGCTGTGCGAATATATTCTGAAGGGTGTTGATGATGGTGTTGAAAGTGGAGCTGAAGTCCACAAACAAGATCCTTGCATATACTGTAATAGCAGTGGCACTCTGATGCTTGACTAATGCCTTCACATTCCCCATCATCTTAATAATGAGTCCATCTGTTTGCTAAGGTGAGCGGTCTCTCGCTCCATTGCACTTCCTGCTCGTTCACACTTCCTGCCACCTCACATCTCTCCCTCTGCTCCATCACTCCTCTCAGGTCTCCAGGGACCCAGCTCAGATTGACTGACCGGAGGCATGTGTCCGCTCATGATCAGATCCTTCCCATGTAATTACATCCAGACCTGCAGGTGACCTGCATATCACACACGTTCATCATATTAACCTGAAACCTCTGAGTGCTGACAGACCACCTGTATGAAACATATGCTGAGTTTCAGTGGAGATCCAGAGCAGCAGATCTCAGAGGAGACAGAAACAAAGAAGCATGATTAACATGCAGTTTCTTCAGGTTCCTCTAGATGATTAATGGACAACATGAGACTTCTGCATGTGTCTTTGTGTTTCCTCGTCACCGACAGCAGGTTATAGTAAGACATTACAATTCTGAAGACACTAGCACCAATCTGACGCGGATTCTCAAACGTATATTCACAAAGGCTACATATGTGCAGTTTGCATGTCATTTGATCATACAGGTGGTCTAATAGAGTCTGGATAACACATTTTATCAAAAAAAAAAAAAAAAATGGTTCTTGATGGCATTTCCAGTGCTTTCTTAGCAAGGCTTTTGTGTGGTTATTAACACTTGTGGAGTAGAGAAATCAAATTAATCAGAAAGTGGAACTAAAAAGGATAATACTGTTCAAAACGTATTATTCTTTTCAGTTCCAGTTTCTAAATCTTTTGACCTCTACACTCCACAAGTGTTGCTGGTAATGTTTTAGAAATCTTTAATTGTGTCTCCTGCTGCCGTGAGATTCCTGGCACGATCTGACAGAGAAATGAAGCTGAAGCTGAAGCTGAAGATATGAGTGCAGGTCATGTTTTATCAGAGGCGCTGAATGATGAACAAGCATCACGTTCAGAGGAGCATGAACTGAGCACAGACATTCACTGCCGCGCTGACGCTAATACCACGTTTGACGGACACTGGTAGTTCTGTTTGAGAACGTCTGATGCACACAAGAAAACCTGATTAATCATCGCATTGCTGTTTGTCACATTTTCCTGCCATCTTTCGCAAGAGCATAAAAGCCGTTCTGCTGTTTCCCAATGTGTTAAAACAAGAGCACAACGAGCTGACAGCAGAGCGTTATGAAACCAAAGCCTGAGTTATTCAGATATTGATCCATAAGCATGTCTCCAACTAAAAACATGACATTCAACATCAGAATTATGCCTGTGTTCTTTAAATGTCACATAAACCAATTCCGCCAGTGGAGGTGTTATGTTTTTACATTATAAAATACTCATTCATTGTATCGAATGTGATGAACGCTCATTATGTGCTGGTGTGATGTGAGGACATTTTACTGAAATGTCAAAGAATTAATATTCATCTCAGAAGAGGGATTTAGAGACTGTGGTCTGTGCATACAGAAGTACATGTGACATTTCCTTATGGATGGAAATCATCAAATACAATGCATATAATTCATGCAAACACAGATCTCTGTTTCAGATGATTTGCTTGCATGCATAAAGCTACGTTTGACATTTAGATGCTTAAATATTAAATCATTTTTTTACAATTTGAGTCACCAAACAGACCTGCAAATCATCAAAAGGTGTTCCTGAACATATTCTTTTTTTTCAGGATCAAAAAACAGATCAATGTTTTCAAATCAAGCATTGCAGAGTTACACTTTTTATGAGAACTGATCGTGTCTTTTTCATAGTGAGAAAGCATTAAAAATGATTTTAACATATTCACTGAAATTGGGATAACTTGCCATAATACGGTCATGATACTAAAACACTCAATGAGTCGCACTGCGAAACACCTGAACAGAATGACAACAATCCTGCCTGACATTTCCAGCGTTTAGTGAGCCAGTAATCAGGTGATTTGAGTCTGAAACACAAGCTAATGAGATGGACAAGCTTTAGCTGGTACACATCTAATAGGACACATGGCATTAGAAATGCTGGTGGTATTACGATCACCTGAGTGTGTGATAGAGACAGAGCGCCTGTAATTATGATGCCTAATATAGTCAGCTGTTATCTGTAATACATGATCTGGATGCAGTTCAAGGGTGAAGGACAGAGATGAGACTGTTAAACATTTTACCACGTTTTGTATATTAGATCAGAAAGGGTGCATAGTTTACCCTTTAGTACTTTTAATGAACTGAGAACTCACATCCTGAATAATAGCACTGTGGTACATTTTACTGGAGACACGAGACTAAACAGACTGCATAAAGAAATGTCATGCTGCATTTGATTCAAACTGTCTTTATTCATAATTATTTCTTGAATTTATGTGCATTTCTTTAATATAAAGTACATATAAATGTATGACAAAACAAGAGGCACTTTGAAACCCAATGAAATGTCACATTACAACAATATTTAAAGAGATCAGACATAGGAACAATAAATCTGAACCATATTTCTATCTTATATGTATCATGCATTTGTCTTACTCGCAGAGGACCGCAACAAAATTTGACTTTTAAATGCCAGGTCTGATGTTTTCAAATGTGACCAGAATAATGATTTAAATTTGGCAAATTATCTCTGTAACTATTAATTGATTTATAAACATGTCAGTAACTTAAATAGAATATATATTGTATTATGCTCTGTGTTCATCAGGAACATTTCTGCAACTGCTTTCTCAGGTCAGGACATTTTCTTCAGCTGCACATCATTGTTGTAGTAAAACTAGTTATTTTAACACATAACATTTAAATAAAAAGAGCAGCCGCTGAAATGTTTACATCACATTACACATGGTTTCCCTCCTCAAGTGTTTGAATCATGTTTTCTGAGCTATTGTAAGAAACATCATCTCTGATAGCCGCAAAACACCCTTCACAGATCAGCCAACAGAGACTGAGATAAGCCAGAGAGAACTGATGTGTGTGTGTGTGTGTGTCAGAGAGAGAGAGGGAGAGAGAGAGACATGCGCATGATACACTCACAGTAAAAACAGGAGGTGGAGAGGGAAGAGAGAAGGATAGACTCCTGCATTAATCCACTACCAGACTGTCCCTCGCTCACCGCTCTTCAGACGCAGACGGTTTTCGGAGCAGTCGTGTCCCGGTCCAGGTAGATGTGTTCCCCAGCGCCGGCTGATAACAGTGGCTCAGAGCAGCAACTAATTCAGCGTGAAACTGCCGCCAGAGCCTGACGGATTGATCACTGCTGGAGGAGACGAGGAAGAAACCGTTGGAAAGGAGCTGATCCCCGGGAGATGTGCAAGGCGTGCCAGTTTCCCTCCAGCAGCAAGAGAGAGAGAGAGAGAGAGAGAGAGAGAGAGAGTGTGCAGTCCCTCTGATTCTCCACATGATGCTGCTGGCGGAGAACAGATCCGCTCTCTCTCGCTCTCTCTCGCTCTCGCAGCTTCCAGACAGCGCTGGGATCGATTTAGGTCAGCTTGTCTGGGCAGCTCTCTCCCTGATTCTCCCGCTGGAAGCAGGACTCCGGGAATGTATTATCCAGTTACAGGACGATCGCATGATCGGATGGGTCCGGCTGGCAGAGGCCTGTGGTCAAAGCCTAATATCTGAAGCAGAAATGCTATCCGAGTCCATCGCCATAATCCAGTGCCACACAGACCATAGACAATGCTTTCCCTCCTTCAAGAACGTTTGTTCCTCTTGGATCTGCTGCAAGCACACAAACTATTTGGGGAAATGGTGTATTCCTCATGGAAAGCAAGGGTATAGATCCTGCCTCCAAACTTCCCAGGCATGTTCAGGTTCTCCGCAGAAAGCCTTCCAAGCGAGACTTGAAGAAGGAATAGTTTGGGAGAGACAAGACAAGAGAGCCGTCCCACTCCCTCCCTCCTAAAAACAGAAGCGAGTGCAGTGTGTTTGTGTGTGTGTGTGTGCAGCGGCTGCCGCAGTGCGTCTGAGGGGAGAGAGGAGCGAAACACGATCAGTCCGACTCTGCCCAGAGACACCCGTACAAACCAGAGCGGCAGCAGCCGAATCATCACGGATCAGATGACACATCTCCCATCGCTCGCCGTCCTGCCAGACACGGAGAACGACAGGACAGGGAATCCCTCACGTCTGGTCCGGTCTGGTCCGGTCCTGACTCTCTAAAGTGGCATGTGCGCCAGGCTTCGGGCTTCTGATAGCTCTGACATCTATAGGGAGACTCTGCATATTTCTTGCAATCAGTGGCAAAGGTTGCACGTTCAGTTCACCGATGATTAGCTCCAACACTCTTTACCTAAAAGAAGGGGAAAATGAATATCAGAAACAGTCTAGTCACACATATAGGCCATCAACACTATGGTCAGATTTTTAAAAGACAACTGGTTAGCCACAGATTACTCTCACAACACTGCCTTTACTCTTTCTAGTCTGATCTATAAAACACCTTTTGTGCTTTTCCATTGTGCAACAAACCATAGAAGGCATCCTCTCTCTACCTGCTGTAAAACAATGCTCAAAAACCCAAGCTAAACCTCACAGCATCCAGATTCTCTGAAACACACACACTTTCATGAGGTCAAGAGCAGTCCAGGAGACCCCGAGGTCACTTCTGAGGAGCTGTATGTAATTGACATGTATGACTCTGTAATTGACCAAAAAACCTTCCTTGTCTGGACAATACCCCCCCCCCCCCCCCCCCCCCCCCCCCTAACAACACCGCTCTCAGTTTCACACTCAATATAATGAACAGAATTGTGAGTTTCTTATATACCATCACACTTCCCATGCACACAGGAGAGCTGTGAAGCAACATTCAGTGCTCATCAGTATTTTATAGACCTTGCTCAATGGCAGTTTCAGTTCCTGCACTATTACAAAATTCTAGTTTGGTGTTTCATATTATTATACTGTATATATTATCAGCATATGTGGATTAAATAGACAGCACTGAAGGTGTTCGTCTATTGAAGAACCAGAACTATACCGTAATCAAGCTGTCACTGAATCTCTAGATATATCAAACACACAGTGAACACTTACAAAATAAGCTTTGGGAAAACATCACTGTACCTCCGTGGTGAAGGATCTCCCTGCCCTTCCCGAACCGCCAAGTCTCTAAATTACGAGCTGCTTCGAATGAAACCATCTGCTGAATTAACGTAAATGTATACACCGTTTCTTACAGAAGTCAGAAGTGTTGTCTACTCTCACACTAGTTGTGTTGAAGACATATTCTCCAGTTATTGTCCGTCGCCATGATCAAGCTCACATACTGTCAGATGAGACAGGTGTACATAACAATAGATTTAAAAGAAAACTTCTGCTATGAGAAGAGGAAGAACAGAAAGATGGCGTTAGCTTCAGAATTTCATTTCTGCTTTTGAATGCATGGCAAACACATCTGCCCCAGTTTCCAAACACAATAACAAAACATGATGGCCAGACGATGAGCTTTTTGCATACACATTTCCTTAACATTCATGTTAAATACAAAGGCAAATTGAGGCAGTAAATTGAGAGCAGATGGATTACGAAGCCCTCTCCTTCAGTAACAAACATACTTTAACCCTTATTTCTCCATTTCAGTCTCTCGTCTGCACATTAGGTGTGAAGAGCTTCACGTTTGCCTGTAATTGGTGTTGAGTCACTTTGTCGTTTCACTGGAAAATGTGTCAATTCACAGGCTCCACTTTTACACTTCCAGATATCTATTGATATTTTGTTTCATTTTTTCTGGAAATAAGAGCAAAAAAAAATTCTGTTTTCTGTGCAGTTAAAATTACATTTTATTCCACGGTGGAAAGTGTAACAAAATGCTTGTTTCATTTAGTTTTTTCTTACACTTCTTTCTAATTGTATTGTCTTTAGGGTGTTTATAACTTGGTCTTACATTGAACAGAATTACATCCTTCATGTGTCAGTGTCCGGTGGTGGACACAAAACCACAGAACCTAAGCCTTTAGCCTCTGATTGCAGCATCACATATGCTGGATCAAGTGTGTCTGTAACCCGTGTCACACGCGTGCATTAGTGAGCTCAAGACAAGGGCTTTGTCGGGACACCTGCCACCTTCTTCTGTCCCTGTTCAGGGAACAGGAAGCTGTGGTGTATATGGACGTAAACCACTGGGGACTCCTCCAGGAGACAGCCAAACATCTCTCCAATGGGTTCAGGACCGAGGCACTGTGTGTGTGTGTGTGTGTGTGTGTGTGTGTGCGTGTGTGTGTGTGTGTGTGTGCGTGCTTGTAATTCACACGGCCCTCAGGATTCTAGCTGCCTTACTAAATCCTCTCAATCAACAGGTAATAGGGATTTTTTTTTTTTTTTTTTTTTTTTACTATTAATGCTTTAAAGGCTTTTAAAATGATGTTATATTTAAGGACAAGACAGCCAGCTTTCTGCATAGGCCTATAAAAAGACCAACATCTAATCTAATCTTTGTCTGTCTCACTTCCATCTAACCTTGGCGCCGACAGATGTTCCCCTTGCTGAACTTTTAAAATCAAAGTTTGACAACAAAAGTCTGGTCAGTGCATGCTGGGGTCTGTGTTTAAATGATTAACCAGGCATCAGCAGACAGCTGCTCGGCCGATAAGATAAGATGTGTCTGAAGCAGCTGATCAAATACACTTTGCATGATATGATGATCAATATCTTCATTATAGCGCAGCAGATGTGCTGTTTCTTGTCAGTGCGTGACACAGATTTATGTACATGTGTGACCTACATATACGCAAGGTGTCTGTGTCTAAACAGAGAAGCACCAGACCTCGCTGTGCACACATGAACTCTGCATGTGTTCTCAGAGCAGATCAATTATTCATCACTGATCATTAGATGTGTGGGCTGTGCAATGCAGAACTGTAGAATGAAGGGAAATAACTTGACATTACATGTCAAGCAATGGCAGTAATGGCCTGTAGTCTATACTTCATCTAAAACAGCATTTTCTGATGTCTGCACGCAGTTTTTATGACCTTGAACTACATGTTTGTATTTGTATTTATACTTTTAAGTAGCATGCATTATAGCTAAAACCAGAATTCCAGTTTCAGAACAGAAAAATATACACTTGAAAATGTAATTAAATGTATAAGCCTGTATATCATTGCTAATGTATTCTCGATGGTTTTTTTTTTTTTTTTTAATGAATGGCTAAGTTTACATATGTGCATTTGTTTTGATAAAAAAAAAACGTTTCAAATACTTGAACTATTTTATTCTAGAATACAATTCTATAAATATGCACAAATGCAGCCAATGAATCCGATCGTATAGTACACATACAGTGTTGTTGGTTTGTGTCCTGCACCTGCTGCTTTGACATTTGCACGCGCAACACCAGTCATAAAGTAATGCAAGTTACACCCCACGCGTGTACATATAACGTGCTTTATAATCACTGTTTACACAGGTCCATTATTACTTATAGGTGCGCTTTATTACATTTTAATCAAAAATAATGTTTTGAAAAGCTGCACAGAACTGACAAATAAATATTTCACACCGAGAAATAACAAAACACATCTAAATACATGTAACTGTGCGTGATGTAACTGTCATGTATCAGAGAAGCGTGTCTTGTATTAGTCTTCTGATGTGTGTCGCGTCGTGTCACGGCTCCTGAGAGGATCTGAACAATTCATATTCAATTCATATTCTACTCACGAGTCCCGACCCATGAACACAAACCGCAATGACGCTTTCAGTCGCATTATTTCGCTGATGGACAGTCAAGTGAGGAGCGTGACATTATTCCAAAGATCTCACGCTTGAGCTCATGTTTTGGGTAAACAATAACAAGGATGTAAGCAAACCGTTGAGAAAGATCTGTCGGTTGGTCGTTATGTCATTCTTAAACAAATATAGATTCTGATGCATTAACAGCAGGCGAGCTGCGCTTGGCTGCACTCTGCCATCTAGCGTCACTGCCGTCCAGTGTGTCCTCGGCGGGTGTGGACCAGGGGCAGGGCTCTGTTCGGGTCCCGGTCAAAACATGCACCGGTGTCTATGAAGCACTGGCGTACGGGCAGCAGGGGTAAGAGGTGACGTACGACACAAACTTGTTCCAGCGCCTTCAGCGCCTTAAAGATCTCTCAGAATCTGGAGAGCTCTGCTAGCCTCGAACTCTGCTGCTGTTGCGTCTTCTGATTGGGGCGTGCGCTCTGTGACGAAGGACCGCCCAGCTGCTCAGAGGCCCCGCCCTCTCCCGAACCAGCCAAAACAACGCGCATAGCCTGAACTCACTCACTCACACTGAGCCTCGATCCTGCCACTGTTCACCGACACAGCCCTGAGCACGAGACATGAGCGAGAGCTTGATGGAAGATATTGATTAATATAGCCTACACAGAAAGTCCATTTAAAGCTTTCCATTATTCATGGGCAGGATTCTTTTATTCATTTTGATGTATTGGCTATTTCATGTTGTTTTGTTTCTTTACATCTATAAGTGCATGTCAGAATGCAGTCTGTTATGAACATATCCAGATTTGTTTTCTAACTTAAAAGCAGAGTGTGTTTTTATTTCTAAGGATTAAAAGATCACGCCTCCCTTAACGACATGCAAAAATAAAATAAAAATACACATCAGCGTGTTTCATTAAAACTAAGTTTGTCGTGTACACTGGAATGAGGTCAGACCCAAAGCTCCTCATTGCACGCGCTGATGATTATTAGATTCCTTTTTGCGCCAATGAAAAGAGAGTGGGCGTGTTTTTGGCTCGGGGAAGGGTAGAGACAGCAGCTCATTGGCCGGCCGCCGTCGCTATTATACCATTGGAAACGGATAAAACTGCATGAAGCAGAATAGAAGTCTGTTGAAACTTACAGACTGTTTTCAAGAGACGAACACTTGTGCTAGCATCACATCCCGGTTTTCCCGCATGGTTTGAACTGGGAAGGATATGCAGAAGGAGTCAGATATCTTCCGAAACTCGAACAGAATACACACTAACACTGAGCCCTCGCACCACTGCGCTCATATACAAACTTTCAACTGCTCTTCGACTGTTACAGCATTATTACTGGATGCACGGACACTGTGGACATCGGACACTGTATCAGCTCCGTGAACGGTGTGATGAAGCCACGCCACGGCACTAAGCACGACTGAAGCGTGTGGTGCACCAGCTCTCCTCAGGACTACTATCAGACTGAGTTTTCTTTAGCGACACGGTGGACTTGAGAGCGCACAGAGGCTCTCTCTCACACACACACACACACACACACACACACACAGACTGGTGTAGCAATGGTCCAGAAAACAAGCAGCACGGTGTTTGCTGGGGACTCGTCCGATTCCGGCGCGCTGGATCTGGACATGGCTTCTTCCCCGACCCCCGGCTCCACGGCATCCGGGGGTGACAAGCTTGACCCCGGCTGGTGCAAAACCCCCAGCGGTCACATCAAGAGACCGATGAACGCGTTCATGGTGTGGTCGCAAATCGAGAGGCGCAAGATCATGGAGCAGTCACCGGACATGCACAACGCGGAGATCTCCAAGAGACTCGGCAAGCGCTGGAAGCTCCTCAAAGACAGCGACAAGATCCCGTTCATCCGAGAGGCGGAGCGCCTGCGGCTCAAGCACATGGCAGACTACCCCGACTACAAGTACCGGCCGAGAAAAAAGGTGAAGTCGAGCGGCTCCAAACCGAGCGAGAAGGGAGAGAAGCTCAGCTGCGCCAGTACCGGCTCGAAACCTGCCTCGAAGAAGAGCGGGAGCTCCAGGTCCACGAGCAAGCCGCACAGAATAGTGTTGGGCAGTGCCAAGGCAGCGTTCGCCGAACAGGGACCGGCAGATCACCACTCTCTCTACAAATCCAAGTCCGCGTCGGCTTCCAAGCAGATTCCCGACAAGAAGGCGAAGCGGGTGTACGTTTACGGAGGCAGCAGCAGCATAAGCCCGTCTTCAGCAGCCGTGCCCGGCAGCCCGACCCTGAGCAGCTCCGTCGAGTCCAGCGACCCGCTGAGTCTGTACGAGGACGGCGCGAGCAGCGGGAAGGAGGGCGCAGATTCCCCCAGCAGCGCGTCCTCGGACCGCCACCGGTACACCACCACGCGGGCGTCTTCTCCCACCCCGTCCGCGTCACACTCCTCCTCCTCATCGCAGTTCTCCTCTTCCTCCGACGAGGAGCTCGACGACGACATGCTGGACGTTAACCCGAGCCCGGGCTTTGACAGCATGTCCATGGGAAGCATCGGCTCGTCGGTGCTGGACAGAGACTTCGACATGCACTTCGAGTCCGGGGCTTCTCATTTCGAGTTCCCCGACTACTGCACGCCGGAGGTGAGCGAGATGATTTCTGGGGACTGGCTGGAGTCCACCATTTCTAACTTGGTGTTCACGGCTCACGTGCTGAACTAGGGGAAGTGGAGGAAACACGCCTGAGGAGGAACACTGAGCAGAAGGGATCACAGACAAGTGTGTTTGTTTGTAAAATAAGCCACCGCGTGAAGGCTCTCGCCCGGCGACGCGCTGAAAAACAACGCTTCGATGCTTCGGTGAAATGCTGACAGGACGGAAAAGTGACGGCGCCCGTGAAACATTTAGTCGCGAGAGGGCCGTGCTCGGCGCGAGACTAGAGGAAGACGTTCACGAGGACTGCTTGAGAAAACTGGAAAACTGTGATTGATTTGCACGTACACGAAGGCGGGCTTTGATCGCCTGTTTAATCATTTTTACTTCGAAAGAGACCTTTATGAACTCTAACCATTCGCCTTGTGGACTTGATTGTTTAAAGAGGTACTGATATTTAGGCTGATTTTCAGCGCGGTGGATTTATTAACAAGGTGGGTTGACAAAAGTCAAGCCGTTTTTTATACAAAGAAAAAGAAAAAAAGAGGAACGCATGTTATCTGTCGTCTCTTGTGTAGAGCTTTCTGTCGAACGGTTAAACTAGCGTTAGGATGAGTTACATGGATAGATGGCGCTATGTTTGATTTACTTCTCGCAGGAATAAAGATCACCAGCTGTTTTCATTCTTATCTTCAGGATTCAAACACAAACTCAAACCTGTGCTGAACTTTATATACTACTCTCTACAATTCAGGACCAAACGCCTAAGTTCCCGAAGCTGTTTAAAAACTGTTAATTTGGTCATGGCTGTTCTTTTCTGTTCTTCAGATGCCATGTTTATGTGGATGTATTTATATTGAAACAGTTCGTCTTATTTTTGTGTTCTTGTGAGAACCCGCATCTGTCTCCTTCTCCGAAGAAGGGCTAGAGTTTCACCTTTGTTTTTATATTTAAATGTAGACTTTTGACACTTACAGAGAGGAAACGTTTGATTATTTTCTCAGTGTATTTTTGTACAAATATATAAAGGGGGGTGTCGATCGGTGTTTTGGATTTTCTAATTTGAAGAGCCAGGTGGGTCTGAACCGACCTCCTGTGTCATGTTTACAGTCTCAATCTGCAGGCGTCTCACACACACACACACACACACACACACACACGAGAACAAGACACAACACAGTTCAAGCCAACATGTGCTTCGTTTTTACATTTTGTCTGATCGTGCCGAATTAAACCGATTGTAGCTTTAAACGAGCGATTTTCTTGACGTTTTATATCTTGAGAAACCACTGGATGGAAAATCGTGACACATTTGAGTTTCGCGACGATTATGAACTGCGTTCCTCATTGTATTTGAATATTTAATCTTTTCTACTTGATTGTTTTAGTATCTTAAGGCATGGTGAATAGATTTGTATTTCCGATTCAGGTTTATATCTGTTGTGTACAAAAAAATAATACAAAAAAAAAAAAATCATCTTTGTACAGCTGTATCATAGGCTCAAATATTGTGTGTTTATGTAGGCTGTGTTGTTGCGTTTTATCTCGACAGGCACTATCTTTATACATCCTTACTTAGCCTTTTCTTAATTTCAAGATGCTTGTTAAGGATTTTTATATACAGTTGAAATATATTAACTTTATTTTCTTCCATTCTGTGCAATATGCTGTGTAGAAATCTTGTTTTGTCTAATCATGCCAACACATGCCAGCTTATCGTGTCAAGTCCCTGCCTGTCAGATTGTTATATGCTCCTGTACAGAACTTTTTCATAAAGGAAATAAACTCAGCTGGAACTGAACCCTAAACACTGCCGTTGACTCACTTTCACATTTGCATAAGTGGGCGTGTCTCTCTGCTCCAGTTGGACCGTCTGTCTTGTCTGTTTGGGCTTGCAAAGCACACATTACTAGATTTTTTATTTTATTTTTTAATGCTCACGTAGCAGCAGCTGTGCGTTGCTTACTGTAAGTGGCTTTTATATCTGAGCTAGTTTCTAAGTGTCTGCAGGTCAATGTACAAAAAGCCTCATGGTGACAGTCATTTATTGTGCGTGTGCCAGGTCACTGGAGTTCACATGCTCCTTAATTATGAATGCACACAGGCTCATCTCTCCAGAACACACTGAAAGCTGATCCATGTGGCTTGATGCACTCAGTGACTGGCTGTCTGGCAGACTCTCCTCCCCTTCCCCAGACAGTCTGGGCTCTCAGAGAGGGGGATGGGCTGCTGTCGGCCGCCAGAGACAACCATTGAATGATATTTCTCCTATAATGCCAGAAAACAGCAACCATGTGCACTGTGCGGTATATGTGACTACAGTTAAGAATGCATATAAACAACCCATGTGGCAGTAGAAGTGCATGTGCTCAAAAGAAGCTTAGCTGTTGTTGCACGCCCAGTAGAATATTGTGTAGTGTAGGAGTCTCCAGGCTCAGCAGGGCTCTCGGGTCAGATCTGCTCTCAGAGGGAGGGGTGTCAGACGAGAAGTGGAGAGAAACCTGGCTGTGTCTGAGGACTGCAGTCAAAGAAAGCTTAGATATTAGATTGTAAGTACCCTTGGATCGGTTTCGCGTGGGTGCAGTCAGTGTCTTGTAGGCAGCACATTACATTATTGTTTCCTCCATAAAAAAAAATAAAAAAAAATAAAAAAGGTTTATCTTTCATAAGACACGTCTGGGAGCAACTTGAGTGTTAAAGAAGACTAGCACAAGTTTCTCCATTTTGTCTGCCTTACACAATCACAGCAGAGCTGGGCTCATGTTTATATCTTTCATGATGTGTAGCCAAATCCAGTCCTAAAATATGAGTGTAAGCAGTGCTGCACTAAAGGCAGAATAGATCTGATCATGTTGATGAAGGTCACGTGCACTGTACAGTTATTACATTGGGATTTTAGTGTTTTTTAGTCAATAGTATCTGGGATTAGAAAGTAAAAGTGAACATTAATCAGGAAAATAAAAAAAAATGGCCTAATTTATACAATTATATTGAACTTGAATTTTAATACTTTATCTCCAAAAATAAACCAGATTGATTTTGTATGTCCAGTAGTCAATATAATTTTATTATTATATACATTTTGCTTTTGTTTTGCATACAGTTTGATACTGAATGTGTTTACTGTAATAATTCAAATGGCCTACAATTACCTTTAATTCAAATACAGGGACGTCCTGATCTAAAACTGCACTCGGTAAAACACGGGACACTCAAATGTTTCAATGTAAAAGAGTTTCTCTCTACCAATCCCATCCCTTTGAAACAGAGTAAACAGTTTGTTACTGTGGTGTATCTGAGGTGTACACTGTTAAGGTTCAGTCATGAAGAGCTGATGAACAGCACTGAGGATGAATGTGAGAGGACGTCTTTCTATCATCTCACCCACGGCGTGTGTCCTCTGAGGCTCATGTACGCTGTGAAATGTGAAATTAATGCATGAAATACCATGCTTTTGTAAACAACACTATCAATTTAAAAAAAGTGCAAAAACTATGATTTTAAAAAAAAACAAACATTTACATTTATTTTTAGTTATCTATGCTATTGGTAGAATAAAATGTAAAGATACGTGTGAATAAGTGATTCATGGTAAATGAGATGTTTCATTGTGTTTAAATGGTGTAAGCCAATATATTTTCAGTATCTTTAAGTTTTAATACAATCCTAAAAATAAAGGTGCCATAGAAGAACCTTTTTGTCTCAAATGAATTCATAAAGAACCTTTAACATCTGAAAAACCTAAGAATGATATATTATGAGTGGTCAGTTTGTTAGCATTGTAAACATGACACTGAATGAGCAGTGTTTCCTAGAAATGCATGTTGTCGTCACTGTTACACAGCACTGTCTGTGTACTATTAGTTTGATTCTGCTGTCATCGCAAGAGATGGTGTGTATCTGAAGGCTCACACATTTACTGTACACATTTGGTGTGAGTAATGTAAATGCTAATTAGAGACTTTCAGATCTTATCTTCAATTTATTCTTACTGCAATATTAAATATTAACGTCATAAAATAATTTACATTTTGAAATTGCATAAATGTGTTACTGTTTCATTTCATTGCATTCAATGACACAGTACAATAAAATGGGCAGCATCTGCAACTAAATTATGGTAGACATTTTTTTAGAATGACATTATGTTTAGGAGTCTTTTTTTTTGAGAGAGAGACTCATGACAAATGTTTAATCAAAATCTGTTGCACTTGCATAAAGAAGAGTTACTTAAAATACCTTAAAGATCTCATCTGAACCCAAACCAAGCATCGTTCCGAGCAGAATGGACTACTAATATTAAGTAGAGGTTTTTACACTTTTATATTTCACTTAAATAACTAACTGAATATGAACATCAGTAAATATACTTAATATTATCAGTTAAGCGTACTAGTTTCTCAGTGTTGAGCTTACTGAATTTTCATGGCACCTGCATGTGAATTAAAATGCTTTACTAAAAACACTTGTCTAAATCTTTATAACTTTGCTGTGTTTTATTTAATCTAAATTTCCGTCGGCCCTCAGTGCAGAACACAAGACTCAGGGCCAGGGGCGTGGCTGGATCCAGCTGTAGGGGGCGGAGATGGGCATGTAAGGTGGGAGGAGTTGGATCTGGGTCTGACCACGCCCCCTGGATCTTGTGTTCTGCACTGCTTACCTCGTTCATCTCTCAAACACTTCAGCATGATGATGAGTTCCTCTCCACTCACAGGTGTCCTACAGGTGTGCTTGATCACATGTTCAACTAACTATATTTTGGGGAGTTTCTGTGTATTAATGATTTGTGATTAATTTGATCATTATTTGATAATAGATTATATTTGAGTGAACTGTAGCCTATTTAAAATTATTTCTCTAACATGCCACCAAGTGTAGTAAAAGGCATTGCTTGACATTAAAATATATAAAATATAATAAATAGAAGCTATATAGCCTATTAATTGCAGTAACGTACATCGCCAAGTTTAAATTTAATATGTGTCTATATACTCTTGCTTAGGGTGAATTCAGGGAAATTTGGAGACTTTTTGTTAATGAGATAACTGGAATCAGGCATAGATAGATAGATAGATAGATAGATAGATAGATAGATAGATAGATAGATAGATAGATAGATAGATAGATAGATAGATAGATAACATCCTCAGGCCATTTAACTCACTCTAACTTATCCAACACATTTCAGAGAAATAACTCTTACTACAGCTAATTACTGAAGCTAAGAACAAAAATGTTACAATACAGGCTAATTGTAGCTTATAGTTAACTCAATGGAATGCAATGATTTACATCGATTTACCTGACACAAATTTTTAAGTAGTTTTTTGAGTAAATTCAGTGTTTCCTGAAGAGCCACGACCAACACGAAGACTACATATTTTATTCGGTAGCGACTTCGTACAATTTAGGGGCGGGGTTAGGGTGGTCCTTCGTACAAATTCCTACGATTTTTTTTAATTTAATTATTTATTTCACCTTTTTTCATTATTTTTCACAAATCGTACAAGTTGCAGGAGTTCATAGGCTACAAATTATGCACATAGTACAATATGTAGGAAGTGCCGTGAGATCGGGTTGGAGGGAGCGTGTTTGTACCGTGGAGAGCAAAACTATTCTCATAATTAACCGATTTCTGAGTTACTCCACTAAGTTGCTCTCTTTGTTGTTATTTAGTTGCATGCAGAGGGCGGGAACTCGAACTGAAATGAACAAGGCGCGGCCAAGAGCCCCTTCCTTCACACGTGTAGACAAAGGGACCCATCAACACAACCCTAATATGCAGGGAAAAGTTTTCCCGTGCGCGCGACTCCACGCCAGGACCTCGCGAGGCGCCCAGGTGAGGTGTTGGCACGCGCTCATTACGCTTGTTTCGCGCTCCAGTCGGTTTCGTCTGTGGATTTTATCTTGAAAAGTTGTCCAGGAGTTGTGCGTCAGCTCGCAAAGTTGAGCACAAAGCCGGAGGAGCGCTCCTTTGTTCAGCGCGCGACTACAGATGCTCAAACTATTGATGAAGACGAAATATGAAGAAAGTGTGGATGGCAGAAAAACGAGAGGATGTATTTCGGAGAAACAAGAGCTTGAGAGTTATTTTACACTTTTGGCTCATGTGGGACTAAGGATGACGCAGGAAGACAAAGCTGTCAAAAGTTGATTGGTGAAGGAAGTTGATCGAAAATTACCCTCGCAAAGTATTTCCCATTTAATATTAAACGAAAGCCGAGTTTGTTTCAGGAGAAGCTCCAGGCATTGATCTGTTTAATCTCCCGGATAATGCAGTAATTAATAGCGAGGCTGATATCTCCAATTATCTGAGTATGAAGACATACTGAATATTTCAGCACACTTTTGCTTTTATGACTTCTTATTAAATCGTTCAGTATTAGATCCGATGCTTTTGGTGCGGTTCGTGATGATTAGAGAGCGTGAGGTGGACGCATGATGATGAGATTGTGTGAAAGAGCAACAGGTTCAGCAGCACTCGCTCTCGGTCTTTGTTCCAGAACTTCGACAGACACCACGAGCTCTTTGTTCCTCAGACACCGAGCACGCAGCACAGATCAGCTCCTTAATTCCTACAACATCGGATCTTCCCTGAACAGGGGGTTTGTGTGCTAGAGAGAGAGAGAGAAAAGTAAAAAAAAATAAGAAAAAAAATAATTGCGATAAATTACCACAGGAAAGGATAGTTAACATGAAATACTTTGAAATACTTGCTTTTAATATTACCTTTATACCAGAGTATATTCAAATAAATTAGACATTTGAAAACAACTGTCAAGCAAATATTTCTGAAGTGATCATTTGCCCTTCAATTTCACATTTTATGTCCTCGTTTTCCTAAAATAAGCGCTAGTCTTTATGTGTGTGTGTGTGTGTGTGTGTGTGTGTGTGTGCATGTATTTGTCCTGTAGCTCTGGAGACCCAAAGTAAGTTTACTTTTGACAAAGTTGTGGTGGATTTTTGTTTTGTTCTCCGTCGTTTGCCTCTACAGTCTAACACATTCGAGAGATGTGCACATGTCAATAATTTAAAATCGGTTTTATATCCAAAGTTTGAGCTATAAGTGCGTTAGGAAAGATTGAGTTTTTTTTACGTATATGTATTGTGTATTTATTTGTTTAATTTCAAATACATCTTGATTAAATTGTTTAATCCCAAAATAATTTCCCAGCTCGAATGATTGTCTCAAACTGCAAGGTGGCCTGTGCTCCAAGATTTGGGGACATATTTATTAAACGCGTCCTTAATAGTGAGGATTTGCATTGTATTTATCTGTGAATGAAGAAAATAAATAAATAAAGAGCAGAGACCTCAGCTGCATTGAATAATGTCTTCGTTGAAGGTAAATGCATGTGTTTTATGTTGCAGGCCAGGACTGTTTTAAACGGACGTCCTCTCAAGGATTTATTTCATTATTTTCTGCTGTGGGATATTACTTTCCTCCGGGATTATTAAACTGGCCATAATGAGAATTATTCTTTTCCACTTCTACAAACAACGGAGAAGCTAAAGGTAAGTGTCCTACATTTAAACCATTATCAATGAAAATATGTGTAGGCTATGCAATTCATAACTTCCCTAAATATGAATATAGAGAGCTATATAAAGATGTGCACCAGGATGTATACGAGTGAGCACGGCATACTGCACGAATGTTTGTTCACATCATGAACTGAAGTTATGAGCGTGGTGATGAGGAGTGACGTGCTTTTCCTCAGTATAATGATGTCATGCAGCGTGTTATCGGTCGGTCAGGCGTGATGGAGAGCTCGAGCTCGTGTGTTTTTCAGCAAGTGTGGAGCTGGACAGCGTCAGGGGCTCGGGGCTGGATCTGATGAAATGAAAGTTTGGGATGAGTGATCCCATCATCTCCCTCTAACCCCGTACCAGAGTCGAGGCTCGAGCGGGCTCACACTGCGCCTCGAGGCTCTCTCCGCTATGATGTCATTCGACTCTGGTATGATGTCATTGGCAGCCAATCAAACGCGAGCGGGAATCATACGAGCCAATGAGAAGCCAGTCGGCCCCGCCCACCTCACGTTCAGTCCATGTTGGAGGTCGCAGCTCTGAAATAAAGTATGAACAGCACACAGAAGTAGAAATGAGCAGAGCATCTCGTGCGTGCTGCAGCTCCAGAGGAGAGAGTTTGAGCAGGAAAAGAGATTCAGAGGATGAGATTTTAAAGATAGGTTTTAAGGTTAACCAAGACAAGGCTTGTATGATTGATTTAATCCACTGGAGACATGAAGTCAAGTGCTCAGAGGATCATTCAATCTACACATGCAATACACCACACATCTTTAGAGGAAATGTTGTATTGTAAAGGCAGAGATGACTTCACAGTTTTCTTCTGTAAAACTAGCAGATTGTTCTCTAACGTGGTCCTTTCATGCACATTATTCAGTAAGCAGATGGATGTCAGTCAGCGGTCCACTCTTTTCTTCTCCGGTTCACAGTCTCTTCTGCATATGAATGTGCTTTGGAAAGCTCCACATTCAGCATTACCAATCGTCCTGACAGCATTCCTTGGTTCTCACAGAGGAATGAAGGCTTAGTTTGAGTTCTCCTGTCTGTCGTCCAGAGATAACCAACAGCTCTGGCCGAACACTACCATGTGTCCAGGATGCTTTACTTACCTTTGTATTCACAATGGTTAAATGCTCCTATTTGATTGTGGGTTTCAGATTTTTTTTATCAGTCATTATTGCTTTTTTATCATGAAAGTAAAAAAAAAAAATATATATATATATATATAGTGTAGTCCAGGAAATACACTATGCATTACCAGGTTTAGATGAAAAGTTAATCAAGTTGAATTTCTACTGACGTGTCTGTTTTTGAGATGAGGCTCGGTCTAACAGTGATTCGTCCGTCTTCACTGAAGCTGTGGGCCGTTACTGCTGAATCCTTTTTAAACAGCACAGAGACAATACGTCTTTTCATCTGACTATTATTTGGAGGAATATGTGAAAAATTTGATTTTTTTTTAGGTCATCAGCTTTCTACCTTATTTCCTCCCAAAAGGGGTGATCTGGGCTCTCAGGCTGTGCTGAAACATGTAAGAAGACAGTGTGTGTGTGTGTGTGTGTGTGGTGTGTGTGGTGTGTGTTTGTGGTCATGTGATGAACTGCACCTCTGCTGGGACACGTGGAGCTTCAGTAGGCCAGTGTTTCTCAAACCACAACACTTTCTCCTTCCTCTCACACACCCAGTTCAGCTCTTGGAGCACAAACCCGTAAACCACACCGCTGTTGACGAAAGCACTGATGCTGTTACACTTATGCGAAAAAAAGTCTGCAATCCTCCACGCATCTTTGGCTGAGCTGAATGCAGAGCGTTATCCTGTCAGTCCTTCCCAGCGCTGTACTGTGCCGAGGGCTCAGGACTCACACCTGGACACTCTGAGGCACAGAAACCATCGCCCGTTCCTCCAGCAGTTCACCAGTCTATTGTTGCACAAGTAATGTACTGGAATCTACGTCTGCCACACCTCAGATGAGTATTTCATCAGAATAAAGCGATGAGCAGTGTCAGACACCAGCTGACCTCAGAGTGACCAGCCTCAGCACTTGCCTCAGATCAGTGGTGTATAGAGGGTTTCATCGGGCGCACGCGCCTGGACCTAAGTTAACTTCCGGTCTGTGATGTGTATATCGGTCTGGCTGCAGTGCCTTCTGCAAACGCAGTTAAAGCCAAGGTGATGAGTTGACTGAAGTTGGGCTCAGGTGGATGTGCTGCGGGGTGTGTTTCCCATACATTTATTTATTTTTGGAGACTCGCCACAATTTTAAAACTGATCGATTTTCAAAAAGGCTTTTGTTGGCAAAATTGAGCAAAAACAAGCCATATCATCTCTAAAATGTAAGTCACTTATTGCTTTACTGAACTTGAATAAAATGATTATTAAATGTGTTCATGCATCTGCAGAAAAACAGTACTCTATGAATTAATTCATATTCATATTCACATTCAATTATATAAATATAAAAAGCATGCAGAATTATTTTTGCTGTTTACAATTTAGAATGCCTGGAATATTGAGATTCAATAGACTAATAAATTAATTAGTGGTGGGCTGTAATCGGCGTTAACGTGCTGCGTTAACGCGAGACTCTTATCGTGCGATAAAAAAAAATATCGCCGTTAATTTATTCTCAAAGTTGAGTTGGGAGCTGGGTCTATACCAAGCAAGCTATGATGACTTTCACCTTGATATTTTATATAACCGACTCGCTGAGGACAGCCTAAAAACATGCTCAGGACAGTTGACGGGCCACTGCTGCGCATCGTCACGAAAGATCAGCTTTCTCACGTGTTGTTAAGCCTTACCGCTTGTCGATTTAATCAGACCACTGATTCATCAAACCTGCTTTCCTGCAGTCGGTGTTCTTCTCACTATTTTGTAGTAAGTAGCGAATATACTTGGGAGTAAAAGTATACATTTTAATTAGGAAATGTAGTGGAGTAAAAGTAAAAGTTGCCTGAAATATAAAAATTCAAGAAAAGTAAGGATACTCCCAAAATTTAAAAAAAGTATTTTTACTTATTTACATTACACCACTGCCTCAGATGAGTATTTTTTCAGAATAAAACGATGAGCCGTGTTAGACACCAGCTGACCTCAGAGTGACCTCAGAGTGACCTCAGACTGACCTCAGACTGACCTCAGACTGACCTGAGTGAAACACAGCTCAGTTAGTGATGTCATTCCTGAAACTGAAGCATGTGCTGATCATCCTGTTATTCCAAACCTTTTCCAGTTTCTCTCCTCTGTGGAAGGGCTCTTTCCTTCTGGACTGAAGTGAACGGTGAGATTGCAAAACATCTGTTTTTCTTTAAAGAAGTTAGACAGAAACATGAATCAGAAGGGAGTCAAACAACTCCCACAGTCCCTGAAAGGAGAAACAGCTCAAGTGAAAGCCTCATTTTAATCTGTATTTGTCTGAACACATAGACCTTCCAAGGACTTGCATTAGAAAAGAGTAAAAAACCTCTCTGAGGAAATGTTGGAAGGCAGCAGTCGTTGAGAAAGGGTTGAGTTTTGTGTCTGTCTTCACGAGGTTAACCCCGTCCCCGTGTTATTGTACGGTTGTGGTCCTCAGGAGTGACGTGTCTGTGATTCAGGAGCGTCTCTGAGACACATCTCTGAACATCACATCAGTGCCTCCATCAACTCGTCAGATATCTAATCAAACTCAGAGCTGTGATGTAAACTTCACCTGGAGCTATTAGACTGCTGTGTTGACTTAAAAACATGCAAATCTAGCCTTCACATGTGTGCTTTAACTACAATGTACAAGCATTTTATCACATGAATACATGAATATATGAATAAATAAATGCTGATGCTGAAGTGGGCACAGAGTTTAACGAACTACAAAAATATGTGTATCCCAATGTTGCATTTGTGAGTATTTAAGTAACTTTAAAACATTGCTCTGCTGAAACAGTGGGAAGGCTTCATGATGAGCAGACACACACACATGAGCATGTGGAGATTTACGATCGCTCATTTCTACAGAAAGAGAACTAGTTTAGTCAATCATAGTTATACATCCAGCAAATAAGATTCAGTATGATTAGTCGATACAGTATAGTCCAGCAATCACACAGTTAAAGTGTTCATCATGAATGGTGCTTTCAGAGAATTTCACATTCTTATTGAAGTTTTACAGATTTCACTCAAATTTACAGTAAAATTCAATATTTCTTAATGTTAATGTACCAACCCACTGATGTAGGGATGTCTGTTTGTATCTTTAACACACTGACCACCAAAAACAGCTGATGAGAAAGACATAATGAATCACAAGCTGCGGAGGAAAATACTACAATAAAATGATTCAATGAGCATGAGTTAAACAACATTAGACATAACATAAAAACCTAATGAACATAACTCATATGTAAAATATATATAAGAAACAGTTTATTCAATAAAAAGAACATCAAATATGACCCGTCACAAAGGGAATTCTGGGAATGTAGATTTATGTGTTTTTCACTGTAAATTAAAAGGTGACTTTTTTTTTTTAAACTTTCACAAACTGCACTGTAAAAAATAAGTGTAATTTTAACTGTAAAATTTTGTAAAAACGCTACGGAAAAAAACTGATAATAGGTTAACAGTAAGTTCCCGTACTATATACAGGGAAAAACTGTAAAAGATCTAACAAAGCATTTAATATAAATTTACAGTAAAATTCTGTTAATTATACAGCTTTTAGAAGTAAAAAAAGAACAAATCAATGTATAATTTACAGTCTAAAACTGTAAACTGATATTCCCAGAATTCCCTGCGTGACACTCCACGTTTGAAAGTATTTTGTTTAAATAATCATGTTTTTAAATAGTTCTTGTTATCAGTTATGTACATTTGAGCTTTATGTTACATCTTCTGTTGCTTAATGAAAGTTTTTTGCATTATTTAAGTATCACGTGTGTTACCATGATGGTGTTTTGTGTTTCCATAAATGTGCACCTTCTATATGTTAATATATACTTCTGCTTGTGGTGAAGCTACTTGTGATGAGCTTTGATACTTCATGTGGCTTTCTCTTATACAGTACCATCTTTATTATTATGGTGGTTGTCAGTATTTTCAAGGTACAAAACAGATTTAATTTTGTGTGTTGTTGAATTTACTGGTTTATATTCACATTTTCTTGTTTGTAAATTACAGCTTTATATTGTAAAATTAACAGTTTTTGACGTAAATGTGTTTACAGTTTTCTGTATTTTTACAAAATTATTCTGGCAACCACAGCTGCCAAAAAGTTTTTGTAAAAACAACAAGAAATTTTTTACAGTGTGTAAATTTAACAGTATTTTACTATAACAAATCTGCTATAACTACTCTAATGTGTGTCTATTTACCACGTTAAAATAACGCTGAATCCTGGGATGCTTTAGGAGGAACATACATGAGAAGCATTTTATAAATCTTGTCTGCACATGTTGACATATGTCTGTATTTGTATAACTCATATTTGCTCACAGAGCTGATGTTGAAGCTCCCTGGAGTGTGTGGCGTGTGTGTTGTGTGTGTTGTGTGCAGTGCAGTGTGTGTTTGAGCTCATGGCCAGTTAAACTCAATCCCCCATGCATGGGCTTTCCTAGTCCAAATGCTCTCATCACATGCACAGTTAACGGCCGTCATCATGAGCTACATGTCAAGGTCAGAGGTCACCGGGACAGTCTTTAAACACATGTGTTACTCTTTTCCAGTCTGTCTGTCCATTCTCACGTTTGACAAATTAAGGTCGTTTCTTCTGCGTTTGCCTTCAAGCAGTGTGAGAGTAATGATCACCCCACTTCACTCAGTCTGCTCAGGTGTGTCCAGAACGCAAGACTGACAATTAAACAGCTTTTTTCAGCTTTTGGCCTTTTGTGTTTTGAGGCTGCCAAACGGGTTGAACCTGAAGTAGATTTCATTTTGGTTTTGCAGGTCACTTGTCATTTAGATCATCACATTTATCCCAGATTTGGTTCATCTCAGAGGAACTCAGCTGGCCTCACAGCGAAACAAAAGCGTTGCATGCTATATAACGTTCCTCTGCCTGCTTATATAATGTGCTCTAACTCCATATGTAATTTAGGAATGCTTAGTGATTCACGGGCTTGGCAGAATTAATGTCAGCTATATAAGTTAGCAAGTCTTTACTGAAGTAAAGGAAAGCTGCCAGTGGAATGGGGTTTGTTGGCAGTATTTGGGCTGTGCTTGACACATTAAATCTAGATCTCAGCTGGGGCTTGAGCTGCACAAGGACTGCAGGTTTGTGATCAGGCCAAATGAGCCATGGACTTCACAGCCCAAACCACGCCAAAACAGTGTGTTAACACACTCGATGCAGTGCCACAGACGATCTGGCTTCTGCTGAATAAATGAGCTGTTTTTAAACAAAGCACAGAATCTTGGAATTCTGGTTAGATGGAAAATGCTTTGTGTAGTTATATATTTATTTATTTATTGCACTACTAAAGGAGCTTGAAGTGTTCGAGCACAAATGAATGGCCTGTTTAGAGGATGGTCCCATGATTGTAAGGTGTTCAGGAGTCTGAAGATGAACACCTGCTGTACATGATCACCACGAGACAGACACTGTAGTGTAACGCTGATTGTTTGGTTACTTAGATGTTTCTTTAAAACGTTCCCTCATGCATTATTTTTCCAAAGATGTCATCTATTACAGACATGAGGACTGTTGTTCAGTTGTTGTAGAAGTAGACCGTTGGTGATATTTCTCCCGCTCTTCCTCCACTGTTATTGGATGTAGCAGTGATAAACACTGTGTTTTCCCCAAAGTTTAAAATGTTTACATTTTATAATAACCAGAAAAAAACATAGACATGAAATAGACACTCACTGCCTTGTTACAGGCTGAGCAGTGAAAACAATTTAGATTCACTCTAAATGAGCCAAGTGGAATGGATTTGACTGTTTTGTTTTATCTAGTTCTATCAGTTAAAACATTATTTTGAAATCATTTGAGAGATTCCCATTTAAGTGAAGTATAACTGAAGTGAAAGCAACAGAATGTGAATCTCAGTCTTTAATGCCCCCGTCCAAAAGCCGTAAAGTGTTATAGATCTGTGCTTGTAAGACAAGATGCCATTACTTTCTAGAATAGTCTAAGAACTGTGTTGTTCCCGGCACAGGAAGTGCATCGCACCCGGAGGTGATGCATCAGACTACAGCACTGAGCTGCTCTCCAGCACTGGACTGAGCGCCGCTGTCAGCTGCGGTGCAGTAATTAAATGTGATCAGTTACACCTGACGAAGGAGTAGCACTGAGTGACAGCTGCAGCGGGAGCCATTGTGTCCAGAGCCAAGAAGAGCCACAAGCTCACGCCATTTTCACTGTTTCAGGTGGTCGAGGGAGGCTGGATGTGGGCCACAGAGGATATTGGCATTAGCAGGTTAAAGGAGGGGGCCTCGTTATGCGGAGGATGCACTTTGGGAGGGCAGTGATTGCATCCTGACATTTTTACAGCCCTGGCGAGTGTCTGCGAGTCACGGGAGAGGGTCGTTATGCTCCACTCCACTCCACATGAGAGAAGGTTTTCACTTTCCACTGGGAGCCACACTGAAAGAGTGGGGCGACTCTGCCCCCGGTGGCCAGCGGCGGTCATGCACCAGCAGTGTTGCACCGATGCCGGAGCCGTTACCTCATTCACAGAGAGGTTCTCCTCACTGTGAGGGATGCAGTCCAGTTTAAAGACAAGAAATGGCTATATAGCACACTTGTTTTTTACAAAACCAAGACAAGGAGAAAGAAAACTAGAGCTGTATGAAAAAATAAGAATAATGCAATTTATATTAGGGATTTTAATCAGGCCAAATATGTGTGACATGTTCAGGGCTTTACAATGGTTTGGTCTTCTCTTTTAAAGCATGCAAAGAAAATCTGTTTGGATAAAACAATGGTATTTAGAGGAATGAAGGCAAAAGAAGTGTTTTGTGAAGGAAATTTCTTTATACATAATAAGGTAATTCTGGACCATAAAATCTGAGATTGGTTGATGTGAAAGGTTGAAAAGTGTTTATTTACTGTCATGATGAAAAGGCCTTGACAGCATGCCAGTGAATCTGTGAGGAACTCTACAGTGAAATAAACACATTAAATCACTACTTTCTTTGCGGCTTATAAAATGTTATGTATGATTTTTTTTCTGTTACATTCGACATGTTCAGATATAATAGACTCATTTTATTTTTTTCATTGAAAACACAAAGAGGACAAAAATTTACGCAAATTGCCCCTCGCCAGTCTCTCAATAATCTTTTCCTCTTTTGAAAATTCATAAAATTTCAAATGGAAACACAAAAATATATTTGTTGTAATTTCCGTTCACCACAATAGAGCCACCAAACCATGATGACTTACGAGAAACCCAGAAATGTGAAGAGGGTGTATCATAAGAAGCTGGCCGTGAGAGTGTGATGACTGCTGTGAATGTGAGCGTTCTCCGGTCGGCTGCCGGCCGCTGAGACGGAGACTGCTCATGTTCAGGCGGGACGAGTGCTCAACCTCTCACTTTTTCCCCGTTATGCAACATAAACACATTGATAATCTCAGGGAGACAGGCCTTCCAGCAGTCACAGGTTAACACCTTTTGTGTTTCAGCAACTCTGACATCTGTTTCACTCCTAAATCTCTCGTGCTTCACAAACAACCGCAACATGTCAGCGTGCGGTGTTACAACTTCCTGTCGTGGCGCGGCGTCTGCCTGGTTTGGGATAGTGGTAGGCACACACACTCCTCTCACACATGACAGGTGTCCTGTCTCTTCCTCGCTGTTTCTCCCGCTATGCCGGCTGGCAGACTATGTGTTGGGATCAGGATCGCTGATGTGCTTTGCACCCTGCCTGGCATGTGAATGAGAGAGCAGCACATGGTCACGTGTCTGATGACAGGACGCTGCTGTCGGAGCGCACCGCTGCATGTGCGTCTGCAAACACAGAGCGCAGAGCAGGAGGCCTGTGCTTGCCAAATGTGCAGTTTCTCGGCCTGCGGAGACATGCGTGGGTGCAGTCGGCGGTCTGTCAGATCAGTGCGGCCTTGTGTGTTAAAAGTGTTAACATTTGCATGCGGATCAGATGGCGTGCCATCCGTCTTAATCTGTAGAGGATGGGGAGCACAGACAGGTAAACGCTCTTGAGTTTCAGTCCAAGATAACCCATCAATCTGCACCAGAGCCTCGATGATCCCCGGATAGATTTGTGGACATCTGTAGCTTATCAACAAAGACTCTCGCTGAAAGCGGCGCTGGGGGTCTCTAAAGTTGATCTCCTCTCAGGTTTCGTATCAAGGCAGGTGTGTGTGTGTGTCTAGTGTGTGGGGCGACAGAAGAATCAAACAAACTGAACTCTAGTCACTGGAATAAAGTCATGTTAGGCTAATGGTTTAAATAAAGGAGAATGACCTCTGAAGAAAGCCTGCGCCCGTCCCGAACAGCCCCTATGATGAGATGAACCAGGTATGTTTGAGCATCCTGATCTTGGATTGTTTAGATGCCTTTGATCCGTGTTATTTTCTGATACTGTAGCAGTCGAATCACACCAGAGTTCGTTTGGAAGCAGACAAAAGATCATTTCCATGGCACATGCTTGATGTTTTCTAATAACCACTTCAATTCCAGTTTGTATATAAACATATAATCATATAACTTCAAATCTTGGAATGTGGCACAAGTCATGCGGACCACTGTTATTACACTTCTCTCATTGGAATCTATTCTTCTTCCTAAAGAATCACTGTATGAAAAAAATATGAGCCACAAAAGACTCTTTATGTAGACAGGAGGTTTAGTAAATGATGACAGAAGTGTTGGTTTGTGAGTGAAGTATTCCTTCAACAGTTTTGGGTCATTTCCACAGAGAAGAAGCCCTTCATAGTCTGAAACTGATGAAGTGGATCCTGATTCATCTTCATGATGACTTTCATTCCCAATAACAGGGTTTTATTGATTTATGGGAGTTTCCCAGTTTTGCGAATGAAAACATAAAGCTTTTGATCGATCGGGTGTGATTGGAGCACATCTTCACATGACATCGCTGCACTTTCCACACACAGCAGAGTCAGCGCTTCTTGTTTGCATCCGGAGAGAATGGCCTTCCTCTCACTCATTAACCTTTCCTAATACCCTGCATGTATTAATAATGATCTGAGGAAAAGGTCAAGGCATCCCAGCATGCCTTGCAGCACCAGCTCACCCACTCCTGCGCAGTGTGTGTTGGGTCATCGAGCGCTGGTCACGGTGTCTGTGCGATGCCATGTGCTGAAGAGAGCCGTGTTTGCTCGTGAAGATAGCAGTAAATACGTCTGATTTGTTCTCAGATACAGACTGACAGTGAAAGAGGCGTCTGGCCTCAGGTGGACTTGTGCTCCACATAACAACATCCACACACAAGGTCACATTTAACATCAGATCATACTGTCACTTTCTGTATCTGTCATATAAATATATACGTGCACAATAACACAACAGGGCACTTTAAGGGACATTTCTGTGAAAAGTGAAAATATTTCATTGATTCTTTATATTGTTCCAAAACTGTGTTTTTTTTTTTTTTTTTTTTCGTGGAACACAATGTGAGAAATGTTAATAACATTTAGTGGAATTTTGAAATGCTATGACTACATCTGGTTTGTTTAGTAATGTATGATCACATCATATTCTGATAAGTAAAATATGTATATATTACATAGTAAATTTATGTTTATGATATGTAAAAAGAAGACATATTATGTCATGCTATGACTCATGAATATATATATATATATATATATATATATATATATATATATATATATATATATATATATATATATAAATCATTTGAGGTGAAGTGCATGAATCTCTTTCAGGTATGTTTGGAAAAGACTGGAAGTAACAGGTTCATGAAAATCAATCATTTGAATGCAAACACATTTCATGTACATTTTTATGTAAACCCACTTAATTGTGTTGTATCACTTCTAAACAGTAATTATAGTTGAACTCACTGAACAACTGTCAATGCAGTATTTCTTGAGGATATTTTGGAGTTCTTTGGCAATTGTACATAGTTCAAATATGATGTTATTTGTTTTTACTCCAGTACACTTAAACACTACTTGGTATATAACAAAGGAAAGTTTTTTTTTTTTTTTTGTTAAAATTTAATAAACATTTGATCACAAAACAACAACAACAACAACAACAACAACAACAGCTTAAATATGACCCAGTAATTTAAGAACTACCATTTACTCACATTTGTGTGTACATGCTGCTGCTTAATATTATGGCAGATATTTTGGCAATATAACGACATCTGCTAGTATGGATGAAGCATCATCCAAAAACTGCTTTATTACGTAAAAAGAAAAATTTTAAATTCACTTTTACATATTAATTTGGTGATACTGAGACATTTGCATAGTTAAATACGGCAAAGAGCATTTGAGTGGTCTGGTAATAATCAGCATCAACTACAAACTGATGAAGCGATTATCTTACAATTACCTTCCACCAGGAAAAGCAGGAGAATAAAGATTTATTTTATATATATATATATATATATATATATATATATATATATATATATATATATATATATATATATATATATATATATATATATATAATTATTATTATTATTGGCATTTACTTTAAAGTGCTCTTTTTTGGAGTTTGGCAGTCATGTCACTATGACCCTTCATGCTATGGAAAATTCTTCTTTTGAATTCCACAGGCAACAATATATGGGGACAGAATGACAGGAAACTGATTAAATAATGACAAAATGTTTAATTTTGTCAGAACAATTCCACTGGATTCCATTCAAGTATTTTTTAGATGATTTTCATGTGACTGATATCTCATAACGAAGCAGTCTTTCTATCTCTATTAACATTTATTAATGGTATGCTGTTCATCCAGTATTGTGACAGTGTGCATTGCATCACACTCCCAGTTACCTCTCAGCTACTCCTATCGGCACATCAGAAGCGGACTCTGACATGAAGCAGGAGAACCGGCATGACAGGACACTCCTGTAGTACTTTCTTCTGTGAAAATATGGATTTCAGTTTGTCTGCAGCGTGTTAGAAACCAGCTCTATATCAGATTCCCGCTCTAAGAGTGTAATAAACAGATCCGTGGACCATAACGTGTGAGGGAACCAGAATGTGGCTTGTATCAGATGAGACAGAAATCTGATTAGTCGAGTTGATGGAAACTGATTGCTCTCACTGGTTATAGGTGCATCACTTAATTTGTTTGTGCAATCTTGACTCCTAACACAACATAAACAGTGCGAGGTGAGCAATCATATTAGGCATTAGGTAAAGCGGTTTACACCAGGCAAGAGTTTTTTTTTTTTTTTTTTGTTTAATAAAGCGTTTAAGTGGAGATGGTGTTTTGCTTGGACATCAATCTAGGAATCTTTGGAGGTTTCCTCATAGAGGTACAGTACATGCTCTCAAGCAGACACGTCCTAAATGAGCTGGAGTGCACTAATAGTGGAGCACCTGAGTCGAGTGCACACTGGTGATAAAGCTCCCCGGCTCCCCATCACAATATTTACATGCATGTACATACATTACAGTAGTGCACTCCAGTGCAGCGATTGTGTCACATCTTCATGCTGACATCATTCTCAGTTTCATCTAAATTTGAAACAAATGTTTACCTGATCACAAGTTTCAAATGTCATGTATAGCATAACTTTAACCTTCATAAGAACATGCCAAATCAGGTCAAAAAAACTCTTGTATTGTAATAATTTTGTGAGCTGTCCTCCAAACCAAGATCCAGTAATACCTGTTTAACAAGTGAACACATTAAAACACACTGACATACATGAACACTGGATAATGAAGGCAGATCTGAACTGAAATACATTTCAGCTTGCAGCATATTGTCACATCTGTTTTATTAGAGCAAGTCAAATGTGTTTGGACTGTTATAGGGCCCTATAATACACCCGGTGCAATGCGATGCAAGCATAGACTGTAAAAAAATATGGACGTAGTGTCCGTGACGTCACCCATAGACTCCTCATTAGCGGTTTTGAAGCCTAAAGTGTGTAGAGCGGGCCGTCGCCATCTTGTCAGCACGTCACCGCGCGACTGTCCCGGATAATTGAAAATGGGCAAAAAGGCGGGAGCTGATTGCTGAAGCCACGCCCACCTAGTGCGACGGCATTGTCAGCAGCGGCAATCCACCTGTCACTCAATTGGCCACGCCCTTAATTATGCAGAACTTTAAGTCTTAATATAATTTAAACGGATGAGTTTTAAAAAAATTCACCCCCCTCACAGTTGTCATGAAGGGCAAAATTAGCAATATAGACCAAAATCATTTTTTTTGAACCAGGCTGTAAACATGTTTTTTTCTGCTGTAAAGTTGGGCATTTTAACATGGGGAGTCTATGGGACTGACTCCCTTTTGCAGCCAGCCTCAAGCGGCAGGTTGATGAATTGCAGTTTTAGTCACTTCCTTATTGGCCTCACGAGAGAGAGCGGGAGGTTGCCGCTCAGATGCAAGCCACAGTGCAAGTGTGTTTGCTAATTTCAGTCCAGTGCCGTTCACATTTTCCCGTCCAGCACCATATCATTTAATTAACAAATGCAGCTGTGCTCATTTTTACACCCATGGGTGTGCTGGTCTAAAAAAAGAGGTGTGTTCAGGTGGATTGCTGGCACATTGCTACTTAAAGGAGCTGAAAATAGACTGCATGTCATGCTGTCTGGTCTCTGTTTCCCTGGGTGTCCACTAGTGGGCTCACTTCCCCTTAGGTACCTCACCGTAGGCACTACAGTTCCCACTAGCCTTGTCCCTTCATCACAGTAATTGCACTTCTGTTAATTACACCAGGTGCCTTCACTTATTAGTCATTAGCCTCCCTATATTAACCAGTCTTTTCCTGTTGTCTGCATGGAGTCCCTCCTTCCGTACCCAGTATTCTCATCTTCCGAGTTCCTCGCATTCCGAGTTCCTGTTCCTGTTCCTGTTTCCGTTCCTGTTCCCTTCCTGTTCCTTCTTTGTTTGTTTATTTGGACTGTATTCTGGTTTTGACCCCGGCTTGTTTGGATTACGATTTGGATTACCCTAAATAAACCATACTGCAATTGGATCTCTCTTTCCCTGTGTGTCACTTGGTCCCGAACACCACAGAAGGACTCCATCCACTAAGATCCAGCGGTATGTTTTTTGATGTTTCCTCCACAGCCACCAAGCGGGATAGAAAGAGTGGTTTTGAGGGAACCCACCTGGTCATTTTTCGTGGGACCAGGGGAGGTTGCAGAGGAGTGAGTGGTCGAGAGGAGGTCCGGCATCGCTCTCCACCATGGCCCCCCTTTGACCCTGGGCTCGTGAGGGACGGATCGGAGCTGCTGTCTCACCATTGCGGATGGAGAGGGGAGAGGAGGCGTACGTCTGCCGAGCCAGCGCCGCTGCACAAGATGGCCGCCAGCCCAGCGCCACTGCCCATGATGGCCGCAAGTCCAGTGCCACTGCACAAGAGGGCCGCCAGCACAGCACCACGAGGCAAGATGGACACCAGCCCAGCACCACAGCACAAGGTGGTCGCCAGCCCAGCGCCACGATGCCAGATGGCCGCCAGCCCAGCATCACAATGCAAGATGGCCGCCAGCCCAGCGCCACAGCACACGATGGGCTTGCAGGCTTGCGGCCCAGCGCCACTGCCCAGGATGGCCGCCGGCCCAGAGCCACTGCCCAAAATGACCACCGGTCCAGCACCACGGCCCAAGAGGGCCGCCGATCCAGAGTCATGGCACAAGATGGCAGCTTGTCCAGCGCCTCTGCACAGAATGACAGCCACAGTTGACCCTCCATAGTCGAGCCAGGTTCCCGTTGACCCTCCAGAGTCGAGTCAGGTTCCCGTTGACCCTCCAGAGTCGAGTCAGGTTCCCGTTGACCCTCCAAAGTCGAGTCATGTGCTCGTTGACCCTCCAGAATCGAGTCAGGTGTTCAGTGACCTTCCAGAGTCAGGGCTAGTCACCGTTGACCTTCCAGAGTCAGGGCTAGTCACGTTGACCTTCCAGAGTCAGGGTTAGTCACCGTTGACCTTCCAGAGTCAGGGCTAGTCACCGTTGACCTTCCAGAGTCAGGGCTAGTCACCGTTGACCTTCCAGAGTCAGGGCTTATCACCGTTGACCTTCCAGAGTCAGGGCTAGTCACCGTTGACCTTCCAGAGTCCGGGCTAGTCACTGTTGACACTCCGGAGTCAAGACAGGCCACCAATGATCTTCATGAGCAGAGTCAAGTCAGCATTGATCTTCTGGAATCCAGTCTAAACACCATGGGATTACCAGAGTCTCTCCACGTCTCTGTGGAACTACCAGAGCCTCCCCATGTCTCTGCTGAACTACTAGAGCCTCTCCTCGTCTCGGCTGAACTACCAGAGTCTCTCCTTGCCTCTGTGGAACTTCCTGAGCTTAGTCACGTCTCAGCCGAACTCTCTGAGCGCTCGACTGATCCTGTCGTGGCCACGGAGGCTACCCTTAACTTGTTCATGTTCTCTGTTTCAGACTTGCCTATCCAGACTTGCTCTCCTGTGTCATCATTCCCACTGTGGTGGTCTTCTGCGCCGCCCTGGGGGGCTTCTGTCTCGACCGCACGGATGTGGTTGTCTTCTGCACTGCCCTGGTGGGCTTCTGTCTCGACCACACAGATGTGGTGGTCTTCTGCTCCGCCCTGGTGGGCTTCTGTCTCGACCACAGGGATCTGGTGGTCTTCTGCTCCGCCCTGGTGGGCTTCACGCTCTGTCCTTCCTGGACTTGTGTTTTGTTTTTGTTTTGCTCCTTTTCTGTCTGTTTCCATCTATGGACCTCATCCTCCGTCCCTCCCCCTGATCCTCCGCCGGTCCACCTCCCTCCTGGGTTCCTTGTCTTTGTCTTTCTCTCTGTTTCCCTCTAAGGACCTGGCCTCCATCCCTCCCTCTGATCCTCCGCCGGTCCACCTCCCTCCTGGGCTCCTTGTTTTTGTGTTTGCACTTCTCCGTTTACCCATTTTACCTGGTCCTCTTGTCTCTGTTTCCCCATTTTACCTGGCCCTCCATCCATCCCCCTGGTCCTCCGCTGCTCCACCTCCCTCCTGGTCTCTTTGTTCTTTGGTCTCTTCATGGGTTCGGGTGGAGCATCTGGTAGCTGCTCTGTGGAGGAGGGGGTAATGTCACGCTGTCTGGTCTCTGTTTCCCTGGGTGTCCACTAGTGGGCTCACTTCCCCTTAGGCACCTCACCGTAGGCACTACAATTCTCACTAGCCTTGTCCCTTCTTCACAGTAATTGCACTCTTGTTAATTACACCAAGTGCCTTCACTTATTAGTCATTAGCCTCCCTATACTAACCAGTCTTTTCCTGTTGTCTGCATGGAGTCCTTCTTTCCGTTTCCTTCCGTACCCAGTATTCTCGTCTTCCAAGTTCCTCGCATTCCGAGTTCCTGTTCCTGTTCCCTTCCTGTTCCTTCTTTGTTTGTTTATTTGGACTGTATTCTGGTTTTGACCCCGGCTTGTTGGGATTACGATTTGGAATACCCTAAATAAACCATACTGCAATTGGATCTCTCTTTCCCTGTGTTTAACTGGGTCCCGAACGTCATACTGCACCATAGACCAACTCAAATATGGTCTAAAGTCTGGCGCAATGTTCTTTCTTTGTTTTTTAAAGAGCGTACACGCTGCTTATTAAACACGAGAAAGCACAGTAGCACACAAACATGCCAAATATTACAAATTAAAGGATTGTAATGCACAAGATTTAGTTTGTAGGCTAATTAAATATATATAAATGGCTACATGTCATAATGGATAGTCATCACATGTATCAGAATCTATTTGTTCGCACACGAACAGCTCCGTTTCCTCTCAGAGATGCGTCTTTGCGCTTGCCAAATTCCGGCATGTAAATAGCAAATCCATCATGGCACGAGTGCAACTGGCTCTTAAAGGGAATAGAAGATGAGACTCTGATTGGTTTATTGCACGTTATTCCCAAAAAACACCCATTACTCATTAAGAGAATAGGGACAACCCGTTTAGACCATGCACCCGGGCACGCCAACCGTTTTTCTGTTGTTAAAATAGCAAAAGTGGATTTGGACACGCCTTGAGTGCACCTGCGCCGTGACCTTTACACTTTGCATTTAGATCCTTAAAATAGGGCCCAAAGACTTATACAATATTGCAATATTTGCTGGACAAAATTGTTCTGTTTCCTAATATTTTTACAGTACAAAATGAGTTGAAAGCTCTTTTTAATCCCACTTATTTATTTATTTATTCATTTTATTGTGAAGTGGAAGCTCATATTTTTTGTTTAATTATGTAGCACTGTGGTCCTGCCAGGAACAACATTTAATTCCACTGTATGTCCACACATGTAGCAGAATGACAATAAATCTCGACTTGACTAAGTTTACATTACTGATTATGCTATTTTCCGGACACAATCTGTAATGTAGAAGGCACTTCAGAAATAAAGGTGACTTGACTTATAAATCTCATTCTGATTCTGCGCATAAACAATCAATGTGTTTTATTGTTTTTTACTTGGTCCACACTTTGTACCTATACAGAAACTAACTTTCAAAAATAAACGCAGCCTGAGAATATTGTCTAGAGAAAATAATGTGTCAACTAGCCCTGGTCTCTCCTAATTCATCATCACCATGTGATGTGTCACAGTATCATGATGATGGCCAGGGTGTGTTTTTGGTTGTTGTAAGGTTGGACAGTTGTGTTGTCAGGCCTGCAGCATCTGTCAGCTGCGTTATCTCACAGTGTTCAGTTTCATCTGTCTCTCTTCATGAGTCTGCTGGTGTTTCTCCACAGTCATTGTGAGGTGTGTGTTGTCCAGACTTTAGTCATCTACAGACAGTGATTGATTTGTGAGACATGAGGACTGTGTGAAAACACTATCATGTAATGTTAATGTACCAGATCAGAGCTAAAAGACAAACAGCTCGTAAGGTGTCTCTCTCTCACCCTCGTTCATGAGCTCAGGCGGAGGTTATTCAGTTCACAGGTTAATTCCACCCATTTAAATAGGACCAGATGATTTTCACAGCCAATAAAAGCTCATATCAGTTACGCAGCACACCAGTGTTCTCTATATTTAAACAACACAATGGTTTCACAAGCGTTGCTGTTGAGTCTGGGATTTTGAAGAGATCAGCTTGGTTTCAGTGCTGCTATTAAAGCCTCTCTATTTCCCTCTGAATGTGTCTCCTGCATGTGATCATCAGTGACACAGGTCCATCTCTGTCCTCTGCCGGAGGAGGATGAAGGTTGTGTTGTTATATAAGCTGCAGCAGTGCATTAAATCATTAAGGAGTGCTAAAATGCGCACTGCGTCCTACAGTTACACAAACCAGAGATGTATGAATCAAACACACTAAGACTTCCAACAATTTATTTTCCACACATCGTTATTTATAACAATGTATATGGTTACAGTCAGATAATATAAAACACTCTGGAACTCTGTCCTGTCCTGCTCACGAGACTGTGATGTTGTTCATGAAATTCACTATATATTTATAGGTCACCCCTACCCCTTAAACATGTTTCTGGTATTTATATTGCATTTATATAATGTATGGTCAGAGTTACTTGAAATGTATTGTGTGGTCACGTCAAATCAATCACTCGAGCTCCGCAGGGCCCAGCACTGACCGTGTGCTCTGTAGATGGGATAATGGCCAATACGGCTCAATTCAGCACAGCGAGATTCATGGCCACTCTGGATGTCCATATGAAGAATCATAACAGCACATTCACTTGGTCTCAATCACCTTTCATTGCCTGCGCCACCATCCCGTACATGCTTTTATTGTCCAGATGTGAGGACCTGCTGTCAGTAAATGTGAATATTGAATCTTAATAATCGTTCTGAAATTGAAGATGCAAACAATGTCCTGCCCTCAAAGAGACCTTATCATAGCAAAATGTGTCTATATAAAGATTTCCAGCATCACAGCGCTACAGAAATATGTGAGCCAAATGTTTACAACCGTTTACACAATTGCTTTTATGTCAGAAAACATAAGAGCACACATAGGGAATGGAATAAAATCATACTGTCCAAAAGCAGATACAATTCAATTGTTTGTTTATAAGCAGTCACATTATATATATATATATATATATATATAATTATCCAGTGTTTTCTTTGAGGTTGTTGTGTGCAGCTTAAAAGCATCAGCACCAGGGCAGCGTTTCATTTCCTTTAGGCCTCCGCTATTCGTCTTGTCCTAGTGGGTAATCAGAGACGTACAGGCCACAGCTCTGTGTGACCTGCAGCTGAACCTGTGCGCCTGACAGATATTAGGAACACAAGCTTTCATTTGAGGCTTTTAATGTGTTTCATTCCAGGCCACAAATGGATCGTACTGCAGGATCGAGTGATGTCAGATTGATGTTTGAAAGAGCTGCTGTAGTCATGATGGCATGATCTTTATGTGAATCTCTTGCTTGTGTGATTATTAACCTTGCATGGAGGAAGAGGTCACTGAGAGGAAAGCCATAGATCTGGGAAGTTCTCAGGCTAGCTATGAAAGTGTTAGGCCAGCCATCTCTGTGTGTCAGCAGAATGTGTGGAGAGGTTGTGTCCTGTTCATGTTGAGGCTGTGTATGTAAACGCCTTCACACAGAGCCATGGCCAAGTTTCCTTGCCCAGTAGATCAGGGCTGGCATGCCGGCGAGGGCTCTGGAAGGTCATTCGTTCTGACTTCAGCCGTGCCAGCGAGCCACTGCCAAGCCTGGCTCATACACTCTCAGCACAGCTCAGCAGCGAGCTCCTTCCGCATGTGAACCCTTCCCACCACACGTTAGCATGCTATGGTGCGCTCGCCTCCTTCTGCGTGGCCGGCAGAGAAAAGGAGGTTTGACGGCGTAACTGAAGCCCACCGCAGAGAGGATGTGCTTGGTTCAGCACTGGGTTAGGCCCACAAGCCCCCACAGATCAAAGCATGCGTCCCATTCAACTTGCATGTGAAATCAGCAGCGGGCCCAGAGCAAAGCCCTGGTGGACACCTTGGCTCTGGACAGCCGTTTTGATTGGCTGCAACTCAAGCAAGGTCAGCAGGAGAGGAGTGTGAGTGCAGACTGAGAGCAGGTCTTTGTGTCATTTGACTCAACTAGCCAAATTTCAAGGATGCATGTGTTAATGTGTGGTTTCTTTTAGGATGCAAGGAAGACTTTTAGTACTGTGACTGTGGAGTGCTGCAGGGATGACATATTTTTATTGGCCAACACACAGACAATTTTTTTAGAATACCAGTTCCATATAAAAGTAAACTAAAAGAAAAAAAAAATCTTGAAATGGAATATTATAAAAAAAGAAAAAAAAAAAGGAAAAAAGATAATCATCTTTACAGCACAACATAATAAGTCAGTGGGTTTTTAGATAAATGCATGAAATAAAGTATATGGTATTTTTTCTTCTAGGACATAAATATATAGTTTTTTTTTTTTTTTTTTTTTTTAAGTTGTCAGAGCTTAATGTTGCTGATGTTGAAGTTATGTGACTGTGGTGTAGTTCATTTATTGCCTATGACTAGCTTTTTACTTTTGCTGACAGGCTTCAAAATTTATGAAAGTTTTGTTCATTTGTGAAGATGATCATATTATCAATCATAAACCATTGTTGGGCACAGAGCTGATTTTCTTCATAGTCAAAAAGCCACTGAAAAAGTCTTGGGTTTCTGATGACGGAATCAGGGTGATGTGAACTTAGGGGTTGGATTACAAAATATGTAATCTCTGCGGCACTAATGCATTATGGCACCAATATATTACTATTTTTATGGAGTTAATTGCATGATGTGTTGAGTGAGAATGTGAATGTGTTTCTGGAGGACACACCTGAGTTCGACTATCCTCAGGCACTAGTAATAATAAACTCTTGTTATGATGAAGCTCTGCCTTCTCATCGAGAGGCCAATGTTAATGAGACACAGCTGAACAGACCCTACCGCACGCACACGGCTCATAATCCAAGCCTGGCCTATAAACACGGCTGGCAGTTCCTGTGCCGCCTCCTGGGTGGCCGATCGGTCAGTCTGTGAGAGTAGAAGAGCACCGCTGTTGTTCTTGGGTTCTGACTACACACACACACACCACCCTCACCCTCAAATATAAAGGTTTCCGGAACATGAAAGCATTCTGGGAATGTTTAGCCTTGATTTAATAAGGACTTTTAATCAAGTTGCTCTTTTTTCGGTGCAACGCTGCACCAGTCACAAGTCGATTGAGGGCACATGTCAAGCTGCTGGCACACGCATGCGTTTGATGTTTGTGTAAATCATTGGAGGTCAGAGCGGTGGGGATTTCTGACTGTGTTTACAGAGCTGCTCCCCAGAGATGTGTGGCTGCTCCGGGACGGAGAGCAGATCAGAGGACTCTACACTCACCAGCGCTTCACTTCAGACCGCTAGTGATGTGGCTGTAAGTTACGAAATCATGCTGAGAGGACATATTTAGAAGCTTTTCCCTGAGTGAATAAATAAAGCAGCACTGCTCTAGACACAGATTGGGTGGTCAGAGAGGATTTACATTCTTTGTTGAAATGTTCTTCAAGTATTTATGTCAGTGTGATTCTGTCATGAAGCAAATGCGTCTCTGGACTTAAGGTGTAACCCAAGGCCCCGGAGCATGTTATCTATACAGGTCAGGCAAGCAGAATGTGAATGGTGTCAGCAAAGAGAATATTGGTAAAATTAAATACTTTGCATCATCATCACCATCCGTGGTCAGTGACTGTACATCAGAGCAATATCATAATGGCAGCTGACATTAGTGATGCGGCATCACTGTGTGTGTGTGTGTGGCCTTCAGATGAGTTGACCTCAGTGCAGACAGGACTGACTGGTCTAACAATTGGACTGGTCAGTCCTCATATAGATTAAGCATGCGTCCTGCTTCTCACTATCTACCCTGATGCAGTGATCCATGTTCTTAATTAATTTTACCTTTCCTAGCCGCCCCATCACCTATTTCAGCAATTGATCCATTCACTTACTCAGGGACAGATAAAATACATCTGAAAGATGATCTGCTTTGATTCCATATCACAGAATGCATGAAAGTTCAAAGGAATAGTGTTCAAATCAATGGGACACTTCAGAAGAAATGCATTTACTACTTCATCTGTCATAAAAGTGTTTGATGGGAATAACTGTGTTTAAGCGCCACAGATCACCAGCACGGCTCTGATCAGATACTGCTGATTGATTAGTATTTTCCCTGGGAGAAGCCGGATGTTTCTGTGAGTCAGGGTTACACGTCCTCATCAGTGCACCCCTGTGGTCCGGACCGACGCACTGCAAAGCCCACATTAAGTGTAAAGCCTGCACTCTTTTCTAGCTTTCCAGATGATTTGGCTGTGAGACTGTCCAGCGCTGGCCCGAGAGCCGGTTCTGATGTTACGAGAGCTTAGTGCTCGGGTTATGAAACTCCTGGGTGTAGCCGGTGGGTTTTTGGCACACTAGACAGGATTTCTATCACAACAGAACTGTGATTATAGAGGCCTGCCAGCGGAAACAGACCACCGCTCCTGCTGCTGCCATTAACTCCACTGGTGCTGTGCTGTACATGTAGATTTATACACCACACAAGAGTTTAGAGATGTGGAAATAGCATGCATGTGTTCAGTGAGGGAATGATGCATGTGCAGGGCTGAAAAAAAAGAAAAAAAAATATACATTTAATCTGACAAGTTTTCCAAATTTTGTTATTAAATAAATGTAACATAATTAAAAATTTTAATTAAATTGATAGAAACTGATACAGGGTCGCTGGAACAACATGAGGATGAATAAATGATGACAGAATGTTTTTGTGTGAACTTTCTCTCTTCTCTTTCTCTGGTGCTTTCTCTCCCCTACTGCGGTTGGATGTGTGTGTGTGTGTGTGGGGTGAGGTCACATCAGGACTCCCTGTAGCGATTGGAATTTAAGCCACAGGTAGCTATTGAAGTGCAGCAGGAGTTTGGGAGAGTAATTGAAGAGGCGGCGATGGCTTTACTGCAGAGATCTGCTCATTCTCTCAATCAAGAAACACATCGCTGCTCACTGAAGAGATTTCACAGATTCTTCGCTCTGCGTCTCACTCTTGTTCTGGGACTTCTCAGTATGGTTTGATGAATGTGTTGCTGTAAATGTGTGTGATGATGCAGTTCTGAGCGTTATGACCTCCGTGTGAAAGGTGAAGATGTAGCTGGAGGAGCAGAAGCCTTCAGGATCTCACCAATCTACCTCATTAGTTCAGTATTCACACACATTGATTTATGTATCATATAATCTAAAGCAAATGTTTTCTGATGGTGTTTTCATAAAAAATGACAAAGAAACGATTACACTGAATTGTTGGAGTATAAGAAGAGTATAATCTTATAATAGATTTGACACACTCCTTTGTTTTATTAACAACATTGAAGATGTGTATGTTGTTTTGAAGTTAAAGAGATAGACATTCATTCTCTCCTCATTCACACTCCTGCAGGACTTTGTTTCTCCAGTGGAACACAGAAGAAGATATTTCAGAGGACACTCGTAGAGTTTGAGGAGATGATGATCTGATCTTCACGCGGGACACTGATCCTGCGCTTGCTGTGATCGCTGTGATGTGCTCTGAACACTGTGGTTAAATGTTAAATCTAATGTTTCTGCAGTGTGGTTTGAGAGTGTACAGAATACATGTGATTTTACAACATGCATCAACATGTAATCAGCCTCCTGCACACTGCTGTTTTTCTTCAGCCACAACTACCTTTAATTGTGCTATTCTGTAGCAGAAACAAGCTCTTTCACTCTTCTTTAAGAAAACGTGTAGTTTTCTCCAGCTTACTGTGGATTCCTCAATTTAAAGCAATGTTGAATCTGTTGTTTCGGACAGATCACACAATCCAGACTGATCCAAGAGCATCATCTTCAGCAGTATAGGAAACATCAACTCACTGAGGTCAAGCAGTGCAAAACATTCATTCTTGAGCAGAACATAGATTCTTGTTCAGGACTAATGTGATTAACGGACTGCTCAAATCTCAGATTCTCATAGGGAGGGATGTGAGCAATGTTAGGCAAATATAAGTCATCATACTGTCTGTGTGAAAGGAAATGTGTTTGGTGGATCAGCGTAAAGCTCTCTTTCTTCCTCTGTCATGGTCAGTGTATTTAAACAGCGTAATGGGAGTCAAACACAGAGTCTCTCGTATATTATGATCAGTCCATTCCTTTCCTGTGGGGAGTTATAGCTGCTTTGATCTGAATTCAGTAAGTCTGAAGTCATGCGCATGGATCTGTGTCAGGGTTACTGATCTGAACGGTCTGTGTCAGCCGAACCACAGACGGCAGACTCACATCAGGCAGGACTCACGAGATCTGTGACCCCTGTTCAGAAAGAGACGAGCTGGAGAAACGCCTCTGCTGATGCTGTGAATCTCACTGATTACTGATGCTGATCAGGAGATTGAGCTCCACTTCATAAAGCTTCTCAGTCAGTAATGAAGTCAATCACAGACAGCGCTCATATTTCATACGTGACGCGTGAGGCTCTGCTGAGGTAATGGTCCACGTCTGAGGACAGAATTCATTTCTCTGTCAGATCTGCAGTCTGAATCATAAATGGACCTTGAAATAGGATGGAATGAGGGATATTCCGTGACGACGAGAGTGAAGCACAAGTGAACCCAGTCCGTCTCATTTTAAAGGATATTTATTATTAGTTTTAACACAAAAGTGTTTAGTGCGATCAGCATAATTCAGGCCACAGATTTATTCCTGCATTTATTTATTATTCTGTTTACTGATTTATCCACTGAGCTTTGGTGAAGTTTTGGAGAGAAGTTGGTTTAAGCTGACTGAGGATCAGCCGACCTACATTCACTTCACTCCTGAGGAGAAAGAAAAGAGACCCAAACGAGTCACTAGATGTCATCCAGAAAGAGCTGCTCAGATCATCTGATGAGAAAAGGTTTGATTTCATTGTGAGATCTCAGGAGTATATTCAGATCATGCCATCATAACCATATCAGCAGCTGAATGACTCATCTGACAGGTTAGTGTCCTAAAGGTCAGAGTACGTCTACACTGTACATTCATTGTTTTAGTTCAGAAAGAGCTGAGGTCAGACGGCCTGAGAGCCACTCCGAGTCCACACACACAGCGCAGTCGTCTAATGAAGCCCTCAGCCCTTGCATGCCTCATTTAATAGAGCATTAAACCACTTTTTCAATAAGTAAGAGATGACGGGAGGGAGGGGAGGAACCCGGAGCCATAGGAAGTGGAGCACAGAGGTGACCTTTGTTCTCTCGGAGAGCTTCATTAAAACGAGCGGGTGTTTAATTCGGCTAGCCTGCGTCTCTGAATGCGACACCCTGTGATTGTGGAGCGGTCGTACAGTCGCAGATACCCGGCACTGGTCACCTGAGCCCTCTGTGATGAAGTTAAAGAGGCTCCTCTGGGTCCTGCTGACATTTAGATCGGACATGAACGTCTCCCTCCTGTAGACCCCGCTCTTAATTAGTGGAGCTGGAAGAGGCCATTTATCTTCATCTCAACCGTACGGCTGTGAATCATCTGCTCATTTTAGAGTCCCTTTAAATATAACGGCACATTTTAACTGCTGTTCCTGCTATTTGAGCAGCACTGCCACCATCTGAAGTCTTCATAAAAGACTAGTTCATTTAGTTCACATTTGTTACAGTGTCCTGGAGTACTCCTTCTGTGATAGTTTAGTGAGTCTTCTGGCCACACACAGCGTGCATAATAAAGACAAAACCAGCCACCCTGTGCACATGTACTCTTCACATAACTGATCCAGGTTCTCACAGTAACTCATGAACACAGCAGCAGATCCCGTACAGAACAGGTCTGCAGCTCTTCTGTAGTTTCTCAGAGTGCATCCCTGATCACATCTGTCTGATAGCATCTGAGCACGCTAGAAGAGTTGTGATGAATTATGATCTGGTGCTTTTTCTAGTTTCAGTCAATATGGAATTTTCACTGAATAATACTGATATCGATCTGTAAATGCACATATTTTCACAATACAGCAAATGAGACGGACATTAGTTTTGGGGACAATTCTTATTACTAACTATTAACTACGACTTTTCCTTCAGTAAACTCATACTTTGCTGCTTAATAGTTAGTTAAGTTGTTGTTAAGGGGTATTGGGTCGATTAAGGGATCGAACATATGGTCATGCAGAATGAGGCATTAATATGTGCTTTATAAGAACTAATAAATAGCCAATATGCTAATGATATGCATGCTAGTTAATAGTCAGAGTTTGTATTTTGTTGATAAGCACTTCTCATTACAGGTTTGGGAAGATGGTTGGCACATATGGTATTCCTAAATTCATCTTAAAGCGACTTGACTCAAAAGATGCTGAGAAGTTTCTGTGAGAACACTACACTCTTTCACAAACTGCTCATGTGTAAATCAACACAGTACCACGCTTTACTCTGATACTGACAGCACATATGTTTATAATATTAAATTACAGCCTTGAGATTTGATAATAATACTAAGCCATGTTGTGATTTATTTTTTATTCATATTAATCATGCATACCTACAGTATTTACTAAAAACATGAAATGGATTGAATGATAGCTGTTGGTAGGAAACACTTGGTGTGTTTCGATGCAGATCATGTCAGGATAACCCAGTCTGATCACTGGTGAACTGAAGTATCACACAACGACTGCTTCTAATGGAATGAAATCTTAATTCCTGTTTGCCAGATGGAAGAAACTCTATCTGTGCTTCAGGGGACAGCCGTGAGTTTGGTCACGGATGTAACAGGAGCACAACTGATTTGGCTGGGCTTGTCTGACAGATGTTGTGTTGGGCTCTGGCTCTCGGTGTCTGGTTTAATGGAGCTGTTTGGAAGCCGTCCCATCCCAGCCCCGACAGTGATCCTGAATCGGCCCCCTGCTCCTGCATGAGCCATTCAGAGGCGTGTCTGGAGCCGGGAAACGATCCGGGCCGCCGGTGTCTGTTTCTCCAGCCTTCGGCCCTTATACATGAGACACGAGTCATTATCTGATAGAGTTTCTGAAATGAGCGGCAGATGCACTGTGATCTCTCTCTCTCTCTCTCACACACACACACACACATCTCACCGCGTGCACAGGTGTCATGTATCATTATTTTGATTTTAAATACTATTATCGCCACCAATGTTGTGAGTTTGGGGTGAGATCTGTTTTTCTGACCAGAAGCAGATGGGAGAGTATTCAGAAAAGTATTTCTGCTGTGTTGATGATGCTGATGATGATTTGGTGAAGTACACCAAAAAAGCAAAGGAGATCAGCGTCCCCTGTGTCTCTCCGTGGTCTTCTACCTGTACTGTGTGTGCTTCTCTTACACGTGTAAGCTGGAATGGTTGGTTCCTCTCACTACATCTGCAGCTTGACTGAGCGATTCTGTCTGTTAAAACATGCCTCTCCTCCCCACCGCCTCTTCTGCTCTTACAGCTGATGCCTGTCATATCTGTTCAAATACTTTCTTCAATCCCAGTTAGTCCATGTGTGAGTCACTGTAAGCCATTTGTAGCTTGATTTCACTGAAAACTCAAACAAACAGATCAATGTTTTGAAATGTTACAGCATCAAATCTGAAAATATGATGCTGATCTAGAGAGCTTCATTTGTAAGTTACTCTAAATATCTGTACCATGAAAAGCATGTTTCACAGCTTCAATGTTCATGACATATCTTACATACAGTATAATGTGTTTCACTGGTGGAGGCTCTTAACAGTGTGAAGTAGATTTCTCTATCTGATAGAAGAGGCTGTAATATGAGCGATCAGTCACATGCTGTTTACAACAAACGGAGTGACATCATCATCAAGTCACCAGCTGAGCGACTACCAGTGATATGAATAGAAATGCTTATAGACTTCTGTAGAAGATCTCTATTAAGAATCACACTCTGAAAACACTTCTGAATGCAATAATTTCTCAAACTGAGAGTCATGTTCATGAGAGAGGATACAGGGCTGTACGATTAAAATGGTCCTGAAAGACGAGAGCGTGTTGTGTTAAGAGTGTGATATTGAGTTGAGCAGATCTCCTCTGGCCGCCGTCCTCTCTGGTGTTCATTACTGGTTTCGAGGTCCTGGCTGATGGGCTGTTGGCTCGTGTATGGTGCCTCCTGCGGTGGAACGGCCTGTCAGAAGAGCTGCAATGAAAAGACGAGCTGAAGAACCTCCTAGTGCCTGCTGAGCGTCCCACCAGAGGACTGTAATTAAAGACTTTCATTTCCTGATCACTGTTTATCATTTTTTCTCTGATTCTGTCCGTATGCCTACAGGCCTCTCTCTTTGTCTCACAACCTAATCTATTTTTCATGAGCACACAAACTGATGCATATTAAGTGGAGACGGTTTCTAACTGGCCCGTGTTCAGGTCACTGCCAGGCCTTCCTGGCTGGCTCTGTTTGGCAGAATTCCTGTACCCCACTTCCTGTCTGTCACGCCTCCCTTTTCCCCAAGAGTTGAGTGTGTGTTCTGTGTAATGGGCTGGAAAACAAGCATGGTCTTGTAAACTCCTTCTTTTCTTTCCTTTAGGTTTGTGTCCCAGATGTGTCTCGGACATCAGACACCGGTCGCTTTTCAGATGTCTCAGACACGGAGATGGTGCATCCGGTGTCTCTGAGCGAGAGGCTTGTTTGGAGACTCTGATGAACTCAGTTTCACAGCAGTATCAGTGGTTCAGTCGAGGTCAGCTCATGTTGGGCTGGGGGGGGGGGGGGGGTGTCTGGCTCCAGTCCAGTCGAGCGCTGCTGATAGTCAAAGTCACTGCGGTACATTCGTCTGGATATATATGACTGGTAATGCAACACTGCCAAGAGTGGAGCTGTTCTAAAACATTAACTTCACTAAGTAGAGACGGGAAATACTGTAAGCCAATCCCTATCCAATCAGGATGGATGGCAGTGTGGGTTGCAGCTGTTTTAGGGAGAGATATGCTTCACCTGGCTTCTTCTTCTTGAACATGTGATAACAGGATGTGATTCCTCAAGTCTTCAACAGAGCTATTTCAACCCTACTGAAAATAAAACCAGACCAGTATGTTTAAAAACCATGATGGAATTAGTTTAAGATAAGCAGTGATGGCCAGCATTATTGGAGGAGGATGTTTATGCTGAATATTAATAGTGTTAGACCAGCTTGACTAGTGTACTCATGCGAAAACCAGCAGGAGAGCAGGACGTATCTGTTCAAGTCCAAACCGACCTCTGAACTGCAGAGTTTGTCCAGTTTAGGGTGGTGTTCATCTAAAATAGCTCATTCCACAGTAGTAGACTGGCACTGCCCTTACAGCACAAAAATATATGGAAGTATACTGCAAAATATCATGGAATATATCACATAATACATTTCCATATATGGGAAACTGGTTCTTATATGATTCAATATATTGCAATACATGCATTTATGATGTATGACTATATATTGATACATATAAAATACACATATACGTACAAACACATTCACAGAATGAGTTTCAGCAGATGTATAGTTCCCAGCATGCATTGCTTTTGACTGTTAAAAGAAGAGTAAATCTTTAAATTAAGTGTCATTTTTTTGTGCTATGCTCTGTATTAAAGAGGACTCAACCTCGCCCCTCCACATCCCCCCCAATATGTGTGCACTATATTTATACACATGAAGTACCATATCTTATCACATGTACATCTATATGTTACTGAATATAAATATAAATAATAATATAAATGAGGGCATAACTCATGTAGTCTATTCCACCCTTAAACCAGCTTAGTCTAGGTTTGACAATCTGACAAACTTTGAAAGATTTGATGCACTGCCCTTATAAACCCTGGCAAGTTCAGAGATGAGTGTTTCTTAGAATGGCTCGCTCTTTTATCATCGTTTCTGAATCCTGGAAATTGCGTATGGAGAGCCAGTCAGATTGGTCCTGGTGATTGAACAGACAGCAGGCCGTCTGAGGCTGGAGACAGATGTAGGTGCTGTGATCCTTCAGCTACACAGGACCAGACTGGGTTGGTCTTCTTCTGGTTTGGCCATGGGTGAAATTGCAGGCTGAGCTCCTGTGGTGAAGCCCAAGACTCTCCAGATTCATGCCGTCAGTAATTCCCTCCCGTCTCTGTCCTGCCTCCTCTCTCGTCTTCATCGCTCCACCGCTCTACCGCAGTATTTGTGTTGTGGTCATGGGTCAATAAACATCAGTTCAATAATGATAAGGGCTGAAGAAAGAATAAGACAAAAAAGCAAGAGAAGCTCTTTGAGAGGAGTGCAGCAAGAGAAAACAAACAGAAGAGAGGCTGTGTTTCTTCTGCAGGATGTTTAGTATATTAGTGTTCATAATTTATGTCTTATCTGTCCAGATTTCTTCTGTTGTTCTTGAAAGCAGGAAGTACTCCAGATGTCTATATTTGTTTTAAGGGCCCTTGTTCAGTGTCACGCCGAACATGCTAAGCAGATTTCAAGCAGATTTCACTTGTTACTTCAACACAAGTCAGTCCAATCCAAACTGGACCCAAATGCGAGGCATTAGTCTGGCCTCATAAGAAGCCATTACTGACTTGTAAGACTCTGGAAATCTAAACAGAAAGTAAACTGTGTATACACTCATCAGATCTGCTTCCCTTACACACACACACACACACACACACACACGCGGTGAGGTCAGGCGGTGTGAGCAGGCCCTGTATGAACCTCGCTGCAGTGCCAGGTCTTACACCTCACAGATTCCAGGCTGTTTTATGGGCTGTGCTCGGAGGGACTTTCCACTGCAGGCGTTCATACCCTGCTGTTCCTGCTGGGGAGAGAACTAACTCCACACCACTGACGGCCTTCAGCCGCCCAGCTGTGTGACACGCTCTGTGAGATACACTGTAAATGTGTGCTTTTGCTTAGACGGCATGTTATGCAACCGCTGAACTTATGCTGTATGCTCAAATTATGGGGACCAAACATCTCAAGCTAATTTTGATTAGATTAACTCGAAACAAACAGATGTGCTGTTGTAGTTGCCTCCACCCAAAGGGGTTTATTACAGCTCACAATAAAGTAATATTTTTCATGCTGAGATACAGAAAACGAATATAAACAGAGCTTCAGGCAACTCATTTCTACCTTGTATACAATAATAAAGGAACCGTGGAAGTCAAAAAATACAATTGACACAATTTCATCATTTGTTTTTTGTGTGGATGGGTGTAATTACTGTGAGGGGAGTGAAGGGGACCTGCAAAAAAACATCATTTGGTAGAAGAACTTTTATGTAGTTCTCAGTCATGTTTGGTTGTAATATCCACTTTGATGATTCTCCAGAAATTAGTTCAGAATTTCTTGTTTCTGAAGATGATGGTAGACATATATGTGGATAGCACTGCTCAGTTGTTGCTCCTAGACAGCAATGAGGTTAAACTGACATTAAATTGAGTCTTTTGTTTTGACCATACATTTCAGAAGAAAAGAGATCTAAATGTCAGTGTCACAGACTATGCTCAGATTTGCCAAGATCACAAAACTTGCAGAGGTCTCAGTGTGACCACATACATTCCTCAGCAAACTCTTTCAGGGCCAAGCATGGGGTGATGTTTCTTTTTTTCAGAACAGACAGTGGCTCCGTCTTTGAGCATGTGTTTCTCGTCTTATCATGGCTTATTATCTGAAGGGGAGTCTGCTCCGAGAGCTGACATTGATTGAATCGTGCTTGGCAGTGTGAGTCGTTCCAAAAAAAAAACAGCATATGGGTTCATGAATTATCGGCTAACTCTAGCTGTGAATCAGAGTCTTTAAGATTATTACGGCTGATGTTGTGGTGCCCGTCCCCAGCGCAGCGGCAGTAGGGGTGCTGTGAGGGAGGTTTAATGATGTAGTGCTGTTTTATTGGGTTATTAAGTGCTTTTGTGTGTCAGGGCTATTAACCTTGAGATAATGTTGAATTAGAGAGTTGAACTCAGGCAGGCATTTGAATGCTTTTGGTGCCTTGAAAATTTTCCAGAGAGCATTTATCTTTATGTGGAGGTTTCAAATGACCTGCCTCAATTGGAGGAGAGCATTGGGGGAAGACAGATGCAAAATGTTAATAAGGTGGTAGAGATGATGGTATGTTAATGTTTTTTGTGTTTTCTCACTTTTTCATCCTCACTTCGAGCCACCATGGCATTCTGTAACCGCTGTGTTTGTTCAGACGTCACCATTGCTTGGATCTAAAGCTCCGCAGCTCTTGTGAGATGCATTCCACAGTCAACAGCCACAATAAAAGGCAAATTTGTCTACCGTGGGACCCTCTGGAGGGCTTATCTGGCAGCTCGGAGCAACTGTACTGGGAACAAACACTGAATGGTGGAAATGGCAGGCGTAGAGAAATGTTGCACGGCAGTCGCTGAGGTAAAATCAGAGTCAGCCCACAAAACAGTCCTTGTCGTTTACCATGAAACTGGCTTAAATGGCTGCTTTGCCATTTGCTCACTGGAATGCTGATGTAATCCGTGCGGAACATTTACTGTGGGTTGGATTTGAGAGTCTAATTATTGCTGAATACAAACCCAAGGTCAAGGAAAGCTCAGTTTTTTTCACTGAAGCAGCAAGCTCAAGACTCACAGATACGGGGCATGTTCAGGCGTGTCTATACAGTGAAATCCACTGCTTTGTTGGTCTGCCATGTCTTTTGCATTTGTGTGGTCCAAAATATATTGCCGTTCCCTTGTTTCTGAGCTGGTCTGTAAACTCAAGGACAGAAAACATGCGTGTCCAGGGTATTTTTTTCTTGTATTTTTTTTTTTCTTGGCTTGGCTTGGCTCCCAGGCAAAAAATGTTGAAGTGCCGAAAGCTTAGACTTTTTGATCTGTAAAAATAATTGGGCTTTGGAAACATGCTTATTTGAGATTAGCTCTGTGGTCAGGTCAACATAGTGTTGTATTCTATATTTCACACTATATTTTTGAGCAGTAGGGACTTTGTCTGCTCACATCTATAAAATAAACCATAAGTAACATACAGTTCTGGATGGAAGTCTTCCACAACTCTTTATGCAAGGTGGAGATCGTCCAGTCTGGAAGGTCACATGATCTACACAGTACACTATAAATTGTGCCTGATGTTTTCACTGCTTTTACCTTTGACCTTTGTGTTCATGTTACATTACATTAAAACATTAAAACATTGAGTGGATAACACTAAAGATTCTGCAAATAATGTTGTAAAAAGCAAAAACACGAAAGGATGAAGGACGTCCTATTTTAGGAGAACTACAGAGAGAGCAAACCTGCTGTTCCTTGAGTCTTTTCCATCAATTGTTCTTCTGAGGTTTCATGAGGACTTAAAAGAGAGCTGGCCATTATAGATAGACTTAATAAAGCCAGTAAGAGCATGATTAAAAAAGCAGTAAACACCTCGAGGGCCGGTCCGAACCCTCCCAGAGCCCTGTGTGATAACATCAGTGAACAGGGCCATAAACACAAACGCCACTCTCTTCTGCTTTGCTAGGGCCTTACTGTCGTGTAATAACCCTCTTCAGTGTCTGACCTTGCTGTGCAAACTTCCTCAGTCTACAGCTCAGGGCTAGACACTTCTACAGGCTTGGGTTGGACTCATTCTTGGGAAAGTTTTGTAACTCTGGAGTTTTAATAGCTCAGACGGGTGTTTTAAAGGCCGGGTTTAGAGCTACAGATTGCTGGGTGTTGTCTTGTGATTCTGAGGGTAGGCAGATATGAGCAAGTGTGGATGGGTTCACGAGAAGACACTGACATGCACATTTAGTGTTTCGACAGATGTTTTCATCCCAAATGCCTTACAAATGAGGAACATCGCAATCAGTTTGTCACACAAGAACAACAACACTCGAGTTGCCAGAGCTTTGCAGAAGCTACAACAGAAGTGAAAGTGCAGAAAAGTACAAGAGAAAAGAGAGAAGGAGCAGAGAGTAGAGGTGGTAATCTGTAGAAAAGGAAACATGAACAAGCCCTGTGATGCAGGCATTGCTATTTGTGCCCGGCTGTTGCTGTCATGGTTTTATTTTTGTGCAAGAATGACACCCTGTCTTACTTTACAGTAGTACAGCATTCTCTTCCCAGCATGCTCCGCAAACTTCAGCGAGAAGAACAGATGGCAAGGAATCATTCAGAGATGTGAAAGGTGTCATGGTGTTACTGTTGGTTACTGTGTTAAAGAATGAATAAAACAATATGGGTTGACTTCCTGATTGAGTGGGATATATCATACAGGACCTTAGTGGAGCCTTCTTTTACAGAACTAGGCAGCATTTCTGATTGCCCCCTGATTGTCTGTGATCCAGTTGTTATGTTGCACAACAACAGAGAATACACAAATGAAAGGAAAAACCAGCATAAAGTGTCTTAGTAAGGTGTCGGGCCACCATAAGCTACAAGAACAGTTTAAATCCTGAGCCTCACCATGGAGCTCTTCTTTAGGGATGGACCACCATCCTTCTAAAATATATTCCCTATTTGGTTTTTCGATAATAGTGCAAAGATCTGCATTACACACTCTAAAATCTCCCATATACTGCAAGAGCATTTCATGATTTACAGAATTTTCATTCTTATCAACCGTTGAGCTTAAGGTTAAGGTTTGCAGTGATCCTTTCCTCAAATGGGACAAGTGGACCCAAATCAGCCAACACAACAGTCAGCAGATCCACCTGATCCCATGTTACATACTTCATCAATAAGGTCCATGGGCTCTGCTATATTATGCACCCCTTCATCCCGTGCAAGTGACTGTTTTTCCAATATAGCACAGTCTCCAGTGCCTATAATGAGTAGCTGAAGACTGAGATGATACAGTATCTCTCAGCTCTCTTTTGAACTGACTCATGATTATGCAACATGATTAACTCCTGTGATTCCTGGCTTCACCTTTGAAGAACAATACACAGAGCATTTGTGTTAGTACAGTAAGAAGGTCAGTCCGAGCGCTTTACGTCACGTCTCGGTTATTGAGGTCTAGAGCTTTTTATTTCACGGTTCAATCTGAGGACATGTGAAAAGCGACCTCTCTCTCTTTTTGTATCTGTTTGGTTTGACCTGCTTTCAAAGCTGTGAAACTGTTTACCGCTGATGACTCAGGACTCATTGTGCTCTGTATTGAGTCCTGTGGGTAAACACAATTCTTGCATTCTTGTCCTATGTCTGACACTCTTATTCTTACAGATCACAAACATTATTTATGTAAAGCCCGATTCCGGCAGGGCCAGGGCAGTGCATCTTTTGGTCACTCTGATTCATGTTATCTATTCTCCAGCCCTCAGAGACCATTTCTCCACATCGCTATTGTTTGCATGATCGCTCTCAGAATAACCTTATTGCTATTAAAGAAGTCCCTGACCACAGGGGAGATTTGACCAAAGAGTTAAACGATTGGATATTTAGCATAATAGCATTGGGATCGACAATGGCCCAGGCCTAGATGATGACCTCTGACCTCCCTCTTCAGGGACCAAACGGTTTGCAGCCGAGGGGGTCAAGAGGTGGCTAATCCATTACCGTAGCTAGCAGGAAAGGACACAGCGGACGTTGTTTACTGTTCTGTAGAGGGCCTGTATCTCGCTAATTGAATCCAGAGCGGGGCTAAGTGTGCTAGCGGTTGAGCTGTTGTCATGCAGTTAGCGTTTGTCACTCGGCTCGGCTCTTTCATCAGCCGTGACAGCTTGCTCCGCTCACGTCTCGACATGCATGCCGTGTTTATAGGTGTGCAGCGTGTGATTTCTGGAACACAAGTTCATAATCTCAGTCTAACACGATTGAAGTCTGTGCAGTTACTGTGCTCTGTGTAATGTGCTTTTAATTTGATCATAAACAAATAATAGAGGACTGGAGATAGCCTGATGAAGTATAAGTCTTGTCTGGACAGACTCTGATTCGCTCATGCTCAGAAAACATGAGACGGTGAATCAGACGAGGCCACACACACAGAGACAGACAGACAGAGATAAAGTGTGTGTGTGTGTGTTTGTAATGCTAGAGAGTTCTAGTTGTGACTTGTGTCTTTGCTCTAATGGATGCATGGATCTTTTTCAGACCTTCTCTGATGTTTTGCTGTTGTATCTTCACAAGCAGACCTTCATATTCTCAGACGCTTCTCAAAAAAGTGATGTAGAATGTAATGCTTCTGTCACTGGCATATTTTAGGAGAAACACTCAACATCTTTAGAGCTGGTTTAACCCCTGTTTACTATGGTATGCAAAGCATTGCTGCGCATTTCTCTGTTTCTAACCTGCTTGTGATGGAAAAGAAAGTCAAAGAGCATTTTCATTATTCAAACAGCTGTTCATATTTTTGTATTCACTGTAGTGTTTATCAAATAACACCAGATATAAGAGAACAGAGCGTGATAGTGATAGTTGATAGTTTAACATCCACAGCTACAGGCATGTGACCAAAAATGCAATGCTGTGCTTTTTCAGTTTCTCATCAGCCTCAATAATGACACAATTGCAGGAACATAACGCAATGCAATCAGTTACATCTGCATAGGGTGTCATATGAGGACAGCTCTCCCAGCGTTAGCAGACACACAGACTGAGTGTGTGCAGACCGCAGCGTCCCTGAGAGACCACCTTACAGACTGCACTTCATCTGAGGAAATGCAACCGCTCCTCTGGGAACTGCTTTCTCATGTGTTTCTTCACCTCAGTGCTAAGACCCAGGCTTTACAGTTCTAATGCATATTCCTGGTCTTATTGTGAACGTTTCATCAGCAACTTTACAGAGAAAGAAAAAACATGTTTTTGCACACAGAGACACTGAAGCACAATAGACAGATCGGCATGAGGGACCCTGGATCCTGCGTCTCTTGCTGAATCAGCTCGAGCAAAACTAGGTCACCGATACACGCATAACATCAGGAGCGCTGGGAGAAATAAACAACTAAATCTGATGCTGTTTTGGTTCAAATGTGATTAAAGCAGCGGAAACATGTGCCCCAGGATCCTCCACACGACGAAACTGATCAAATCAGGCTGTTCTCACAGCATGTTAACATGGTAAAAGTCTGGCCGAGTGATTGTGCAGCGTCAGAAACAGCTCAGAGATCTTCCTGTGAACTCTGACCTCTGACACTCACATAAAACAGTGTTTCGTGCATTTCATGACAGACACTGGGAATCATGGATGTTAATATGCAAGTCTGATTTACTAAGTGAATTTGAAATGAAATCTTAAAAGACCATTTTTCTAATTATCATCTCCTCTATATTTATGCTAATGTTAGTTAATCATTGCTAAATGCTGCCAGTTTAAAATTGAATTCCCTTTTCATTTATTAAAAATTACAAAAAACAACAGGGAATAAAAAAGCAAAAACAAACTAAAACTAAAATAACTGATTTACAGAAAGCAGGTTTTTGCCTGAAAGCCATTTGTGGGAGCGCTGCTCACGTGAGGTGTGTGCCGATGAATAATAAATGCTTGGTTGACTTGTGTCTGTGCACTAGACGGCAGCTCATGAATTATGGATTGTTATTCTTGGCTACGCGTTCGAACAGGACGCGATGATGCCAAAGTGGCACTAACAGCACATTTCTGTTTACATTTCTCTCCCTCTCTTTCTCAGCGCTTGATCTGTGTCGCTCTTTCTCCTGAGGACGAATCATTAGCCGTACGCACACTTACTCCTACATCAGCACTTTGACAGCCGGGAATTGTGGGATTGCTGAAATATGATGGTAAAGAGTTAAGGGTGATGTAAGAGATGGCTGTGTAGATGATGTGTCACACATGAGCGATGTAAATGATTTGTCACACATAGAAAAGGAATCTGGTATTTGAATAGATGAGCAGGCTGGTGCTCTTGGACTCAGTCATGTCACTTGTTGTTTATCTCTGTTGCATCTGCGGTTCTACTTCCAACCCAAACCAGTGTAGATCTGAAAATGCACACAATAAATAAAGCAGGCAGTAAGAGAGACTGTGGTTGTGTTCTCCACCCTTTGACACGGGGCCATCAAGCCGAAACTCCCTCAATCTCTCTTCCAGAACAGGGAGTGTCTGCGTCTGATATCATCAGAGTCTGCCGCCGCACTAAAGCAGCTGATCTGTAGGGCTCTGTAGTTTCTGTGGTGTTTTCTCATCCTCCAATCCTGGTCATCATTTTATGTCATAGTCAAATGTGTTTGTAAAGGGCTTTTTAGAATATGCATCATTTCAAAGCAGCTTTACAGAGTCACACCATAGAGTGAGTTTTAGTGCTGGCCAATATAATAATAATAATAAAACACTGAGATGAGTGAACCTTTGGATTTTAGTCTAGCTGTGTAGTATTTACAAGTGTTGTCTCACACATATATCAGTGCTGCATTGACTCACACACACACACACACACACACACACACACACCTGAGTGTTTAAAGCAATTGAGAGATTTAAATGTTAGTCAAATATTGGTTAATGTGCATCTGTGGGATTGATTTGTTTTTATGGTCAAGCAGGTGAAACTGACGGATCATTCATGTGTGGCACACAAACACACTGCAGCATGACACACACTAAGTATAAACAGTATTTAATGATGCTTTCTTGATTGCACATTTTCCCATCAGACTGTTCTGCGCCAAACGTCTTCTGTTTCCTGAAGTAAAACTGGATAGCGACCTATTGAAACTGTGACTCAATTAATGTTGTTCAGCTTTTTATTTGCCTGGGACTGTGGCCAAGTCTTTTGTGGGTGATGTGACCAATCAAATGCGAGGAGAATTAAGCTTTGGTTTCAACAGTGATGCAGGAATCAAAAGCAGAAATTGTTATTTTTATTTGAATATAACTAATTTCAAAATTAAATTGTCCCTGCATATTCATGAATGCAGCAAAGAAAGCAACTGCCATCCAATCACAATTAACCCCCCCCCCAAATCCCTCAAGTGTTCAGCGCCGCAATTCAGTGCTATTTACATAAAGGGAGGCAGTACGTCTCATGTGTACGGAGCGTGTTTGTTTGACATGTACAGTATCAGCAGCACACAGCCATGTTACTTGCTTCTATTTAAATGTAGGTGTAAGACAAAAATAATATATTCATGTCCATAGAGAGAAGAAGAAGAAGAAGAAGAAAAAAAAAAAACATGTCAGATGGGCAATTTGAGTTGACTGTCTGAAAGCATGAAGCAATTTATCCTGGATTGGATGGATTTTTTTTTTGTGTTATGATAATGTCACCATAATTTATTCCAGAGGATCGGCTCTTCTTTAAAGCTGTCTGACAGACAAACACAAGGACGCCCATCATTCCTGTTTCATTCTCAGACTCAAAAGAAACCTGCTCATTTCTAAATGGCTATTAAACACAAATAGTGAGCAATGAAGTGAGCGAAGAAAGAACAGGCAGATTTTGGGGTTTGGGAGAACTGATACAGTCAGTCAGGGCACTCCTCCTGTACGTTTGGAGGCTGTGTGAGCAGAATACTGATGAGCTTGTTTTTTTGGGGGGGATTCATTTCCATTTGGAGACGGGGAGTGGTTCCCCTCTCAGCGCTGCGGTGGGCTTCTGCCTTCCTCGGCAGTCCTGCAGCCCCTTCACTGTTATTGCACTGCAGAGCTGACTTATTTACTGACAGCAATGAAACCTCTAATGTCAATACATGCTTAAATAATAAATTCAAAATACATTATAAATAAGGAGCCATGGAATCAAGTCAAGTCAAGTGACCTTTATTTATATAGAGCTTTTAACAATAAAGATTGTGACAAAGCAACTGAACAGCATTAAATAGGAAAATAATCACTGCATAAATTTATTTTTAAAGGTGTAGAATGAATGTGTGAATCTAGAGTAATAGTGCAGTTTCATTGTTCAGTGGGATCTGCTGGAGATGCTGGAGTGAATGACTTCTTTGTTTGACAGAGATGTGATGCTGGGAGATTACCGGAACATGCCATGACCAAAGTGTTATTGAGTGGGGGATTGGATTGAGCTGGATTGATCTAGAGGAATCGAAGATAGATTTTAAATTGAATTAGGGACTGACAGGATTTCAGTGAAAGGCTGTTTGGTGAAAGCCACGTCTCTGCATCAATCTGCAGCGTAACCAGCTTTAATCAAAAGTGCGTGCTTTGTTTTAGCTACTATAGAGAAAGACATAAATACATGAGCTGTTTGTTTTATTCGATAACAACAATTCAGTTCAATTCAATTCAAGTTTATTGGTATAGCGCCTTTTACAATACGAATCATTACAAAGCAACTTTAAAGAAAATTAAGTTTCTACAGTATTTAGTAGTAGCTTATAAGTAGTGACTGTCAGTTTGTGCACGTATGACAACATTATTAACAGCAATTATTATATGATGCAGTCACACTTGTAGCAATATTTGTTAGTTCTGTTGTTGATTCAGGGTTAGCATCATCTGAGGTCCTCTGAGGGTCAGCGTCATCTCTTCTCAGGTGTTCTGGATCCAGACTGGAGCTTGTTTAAATCCTAGTTACCACGGGTTGTAAAACCTATGGCAAAACATGGAAACAAATAGACATCATTAGCATAGCTGCTGTTTTAACAAAGTAAAATTAATCAGTTTAACCCGAGCTAAAGAATAAGAAAGCACATTTGATCAGATGCAACTGCAGTCACAATTTAATAGATGCATTATTTGAATGCTTGGCGAAAGAGATGTGTTTTTAATCTAGATTTAAACAGAGAGAGTGTGTCTGAACCCCGAACATTATCAGGAAGGCTATTCCAGAGTTTGGGAGCCAAATGTGAGAAAGCTCTACCTCCTTCAGTGGACTTTGCTATCCTAGGAACGACCAAAAGTCCAGCGTTTTGTGACCTTAGGGAGCGTGATGGGTTGTAGCGTGGTAGAAGGCTAGTTAGGTACACAGGAGCTAAACCATTTAGGGCCTTATAGGTAAGTAATGATAATTTGTAACTGATACGGAACTTAATAGGTAGCCAGTGCAGAGACTGTAAAATTGGGGTAATATGATCATATTTTCTTGACCTGGTAAGGACTCTAGCTGCTGTATTTTGGACTACCTGTAGCTTGTTTATTGACGAAGCAGGACAACCACCTAGCAGTGCATTACAATAGTCCAGTCTAGAGGTCATGAATGAAACAGAATGAATCAGAAACAGATAACATGTTTCGTAGCTTGGCAATGTTTCTAAGATGGAAGAATGCAGTTTTTGTAACATGGGAAATATGTTTTTCAAAAGACAAGATGCTGTCTAATATAACACCCAGATTTTTGATTGTAGAGGAAATAACAGTACATCCATCTAGTTGCAAATTGTAATCTACAAGATTCTGTGTAGTGATTTTTTTTTTTTTTTTTTTTGGTCCAATAATTAATATCTCTGTCCAAATTTAATAGGAGACAATTACTGGTCTTCCAATCTTTAACATTTTTAACCCAATCTGTTATCTTAGATAATTGAGAAGTTTAATCTGGTCTCGTTGATATATATATATATATATATATATATATATATATATATATATTAGAATATCAGCATAACAGTGGAAACTAATCCTGTATATTCTAATAATATTACCAAGGGGCAACATGTATATTGAAAATAGAAGGGAACCTAGGACGGATCCTTGTGGCACTATTTTATTGGAGATGAATGAGATGACTCCCCATTTAAATAAACAAAATGGTAGCGATCGGACAGGTAGGATCTAAACCTTCTTAGAGCCTACCCTTGAATACTTGTATAGTTTTGTAATCGATCTATGAGTATGTCATGATCTATTGTGTCGAACGCTGCACTAAGATCAAGTAAAACTAGCAATAAGATGCAGCCTTGATCTGACGCAAGGAGCAGGTCATTTGTAATTTTAACAAGTGTAGTTTCTGTGCTATGGTGGGGCCTAAAACCTGACTGAAATTCTTCATACACAGCAGACACAACTTTTTGTAAAAATTTAGACATACATGAAAAGATTTGAAATAGACCTATAATTTGCCAGTTCACTAGGATCTAGTTTTGGTTTCTTAATAAGAGGCTTAATAACCACCATCTTAAATGGTTTTGGGACTTGACCTAAAGATAACGACTACAGGTAACAACTCTTTCAGTAACTTAGGTACAGGATCTAATAAACATGTTGTTGGTTTAGATACAGTGATACGTTTATTTAGTTTTTCCTGTCCTATAGTTGTAAAGCACTGCAGTTTATTTTTGGGTGTGATGGATGAAACTGAAGTGTTAGACGCTGTAGAATCTACATTTGCTATTGTATTTCTAATGTTATCTTTCTCCACACTTGAGAAAGATAACTCTCAAGCCTGAAGCTCATTTTCTGTATGCACTTACATCATCTGTGCAGATTAAGATAAAAGGTATTTCAGTTTGCAACAATCTCCACTATTGCTCACTTTTAATATTACGGTCAAGTGATGAAAGCACATTTCCAGTGAGAGCAGAGCCGTCATGTGTGTCCACGTTATACAGTATATTTCTATTGCCTTGTGATTGTAGGAAGCATCGTATAGAATTTTCCATATAAATGAGCAATACAAATGTTTATTATTATCACACTATTCCATATACACTTAGTGCTTTCAGTTATTCTGAAAAAAAAATGCTGGCACAAATTGTGAATATTTCCTTGAAACTGAGTGAAATTACTTTGCTTTTTATAGTCATCAGCAAGCTGAAGAAGCTGGAGGTAGTCAAGTCAAGTCACCTTTATTTATATAGTTCTTTTAAGAAAACATAGATTGTAACAAAGCAACTGAACAGCATTAAATATGAAAATAGTGTGTCAATAAAGCAAAAAGGCAGTTCATCATTGAATTAAATTGTCCTCATCCAGCTCAGTTCAGTTTAAATAGAATCTGTGCAATCAAATCAACAAAAAACTCTGGTAATTAAGCAAGCCACCAGGGCTGTAGAGGTCTTCTCTAGGTGCTGATCCACCATCAGGGCTGGATACAGACTGGATCTGGTTGTGATGGTGTCCTTGGAATAAGAGAGAAACAGACTAATATTGGAGTTGATGCCATTCTTCTAACAATGTAGCAAGTACATTGTGTGGTATGGAAAGTGTTCCTGGTTCCGGATTTCCCTAATTAATGCAGCCTAAAAATCCTTTAACGGATTTGAATATTAGACACGTGTTAGTGTGTTATGTGTAAGACGGGTTAAAGAGATGGGTCTTTAATCTAGATTTAAACTGCAAGAGTGTGTATGCCTCCCGAACAATGTTAGGTTGATTATTCCAGAGTTTGGGAGCTGAGTATGCAAAGGATGTGCTGTCGACAGTTGATTTTGATATTCTAGGTATTATCAAATTTATAGAGTTTTGAGAATGCAGTGGACGTGGAGGATTATAATGTAACAAGAGTTCATTCAAATACTGAGTTGCTAAATGATTCAGGGCTTTATAAGTAATAAGCAATATTTTAAAATATATATGATGTTTGATAGGGAGCCAGTGCAGAGTTGACAGAACCGGGCTAATATGGTCATACTTCCTGGTTCTAGTAAGTACTGTTGCTGCTGCATTTTGGACTAGCTGGAGTTTGTTTATTAAGCATGCAGAACAACCACCCAATAAAGCATTACAATAATCAGACGTTGAGGTCATGAACACATTAATTAATGCTTCTGCATTTGACGTTGAGAGCATAGGTCGTAATTTAGAGATATATTTTTGAGATAGAAAAATGCAGTTTTATAAATTCTAGAAATGTGGCTTTCAAAGGAAAGATAGCTATCGAATAGCACACCTACTGTAGGTTCCTAACTGATGATGAAGAATTGACAGAGCAGCCATCATGTCTTAGACAGTGTTTTAGGTTATTACATGCAGAGTTTTTATGTCCTAAAATTAACAACTCTTTTTTTTTTTCAAAATTTAGGATTAAGAATTACTCCTCATTCAGGTTTTGATATAGACTATGCATTCCATAATTTTTTCAAATAGGTATGTTTCTCCGGGCCTCAAAGGAATAAGGCTGAGTCAAAGGCTGAGTATCATCAACATAACAGTGAAAGCTAACACCGTGTTTCCTGATGATATCTCCCAAGGGTAACATGTAAAGGGTGAAGAGTAACGGCCCTAGTACTGAGCCTTGAGGTACTCCATACTGCACTTGTGATCGATATGATACCTCTTCATTCACTGTAATCAATTGATGGGGGTTAGATAAGTATGATTTATACCATACTAATGCCCTTCCATTAATGCCAGGAAAGTACTGGACTGGACGTAACTCCAGCAGGGCAGCTAGCTGTCTCTTCGTTTCTGTCACTAGCGCACAAGTGCAAGGCAACACTGTGTGCATTAGTGATGCGCGGGTCATCTCATAACCGCATCTGCAAACAGAAGTTAACAGTCTAATTGTTCTCCAAAGTCAGTCAACGGTGAAAATCAATAGTAAAAGTCATTTGTAGTCCAACAGTTTAACACCAATACTGAACATAAACTAACACGTTAAATATAGAGTATTAAAAACAGGTAAGTTCATATATTTGGAGTAAAGTTTAATTGAACTGCTGCATCAGTCATACATCGCTCCGGACCGCGCGCCTCATGACGAGACCGACACACCACCACAGAAACAAGAATGAATTGCAGTCTAACATAACTGTGGGATTAAACTCTGTTAGTGTTGGCTCGTTTAAAATATTGCACATATATCCCGTTCAGATTACTTGTTAAAGTGCAATAAAATACCTTATCTGTAGACGATGTACGTCTGTTTGTGGCTAGAGACTTCACCACTACGTGTGCTAATCCTCATTTGCGCACGCCGTGTGTGAAATGCTTTGCTGAAGTGAAATAGCTGGGCAGATTGATAGCTGAATTATAATAGGCTGCTTCATAACCTGCAGGTCAGGTTGGGGCGGGTAAGGAAATTGTACTTTATTTGCCGGGCGTGCCAGTTAATTACATAAAAGCAGGACCCGCGGGTTGGAAAAAACCCAGACCCAGATTATTTTTTAAACGATTAATCTAGCGATTTCGATGCATCAATTAATCTAACGATTAATTTTTTCTGACCGATTTGATTTCGATTATCTCCCCATTAAGTGACTACTAACAATTTATACATGTTGATTTACATATCTGAATGAAAAAAAAAAACATTGCAATATATGTTTATTGCTCTTAAAATTACAAAATAAAAGACTGACTAAGAATGCATTTCTTTGCACTTGTATAGAGATAGCATTCAATAAAACCTTGAAGCCTTGAAAACACATAGCTTACTGAAACAAGCTTACTGAACACATAGGGCCTAGCTTACTGAAAAAAAAGTTCTTCTTTCAGATGAAAATAACAACAACTTGATGTCTAGCATTCAATAATCCAATAATTCTATAGGTCACCCAAAATACTTGTTTAGAGCAATTGAAAGAATACAGTAACCAATGTAAACTTGAGGGCTTTAAGCTAATACAAAGAGTGCTTTTCCAAAAAAAAAAAAAAAAAAAAAAAAAAAAAAAAGTGGGAGCCAGCAGCCTGTCATGGAGAAAAAAAAAAAATCTCTGAATGCTCCACATGAAACTTTGGCGTTCTGCCCTTTTTCTATCGTGTCTAATGATTTTGATTAATATGCACAAGGGAGAGAGAGAGCAAGAAGCGCTCGTGTTCTTTGAAGACTGTGAGTGCGCGCACAGCCTGGGCTCTCTCTCATACGCGCCCTGTCAGGCACAGCGATCAAATAAGGCTTTGACAACCGCCAAAAAAAAAGATCAATGTAGAAAAACCCCTGGATTGGTTATATAACGTTGGACAGAATGTTGATCCAGCCATCGCATATATTCAGCGCACATAAGGTAAACGTTTTGCAAACGTTTTTTAGAGAAATAAAAACAGGTCCACGAATCGATGCGCATATTTTGCGTCGACGTCATCGATGACCTCGACGCGTTGTCCCAGCCCTAGTGAGGATACTACTTTTTCTAGTATCTTGGACAGAAAAGGAAGATTCGAGATTGTTCCGTAATTAAATAGTTCTTTGGAGTCTAGTTGTGTGTTTTTATTTTATTTTATTAGAGGCTTAATAACAGCCAGTTTGAAGGTTTTGGGGATAAATCCAATTAAAAATGTCAAATTAATAATAGTCAGAATCTATGACTTTTGGAAGCACCTCTGTTAGGAGCTTAGATGGAATAATGTCTAACATACATGTTTTAGGTTTAGATGATTTAACAAGTTCATACAATTCTTCCTCTCCTATAGTAGAGAATGAGTGGAACTGTTCCTCAGGGGGTCTATAGTGCACTGTCTGATGTGATACTGTAGCTGACGGCTGAATGGTTACAATATCTCTAATAGTATTAACCTTAGAAGTGAAGTAGTTCATAAAATCATTACTGCTATGCTGTTGATGCTTTATTTTTTGTTAATTTAGCCACTGTATTGAAATCATACCTGGGGTTATGTTTGTTTTCTCCTGAAAGAGACAAAATATAATAAGATCTAGCCGTTGTTAATGCTTTTCTGTAGGATAGTGTACTTTCCTGCCAAGCAATATGAAATACCTCTAGTTTTGTTTTCCTCCAGCAGTGCTCCATTTTCCAAAATGCTTTCTTTATGGTGCGAGTATGCTCATTATACCACGATGTCAGACTGTTTTTCTTAATCTTCCTTAAGCATAAATTAGCAACCGTATCTAAAATACTAAAAAAGAGAGAGTCCATATTTTTCTGTTACATCATCAAGTTGTTGAGTTTTTGGATATGCTAAGGAATTGAGATAAATCAGGAAGATTACTTACAAAGCAATCTTTTGTGTTAAAAGTAATGGTTCAATTCCATGTGACAGTAATAAATCTAGAGTATGATTTCGACAATGAGTGAGACCTGACACGTGTTTTCTAACCCCAATAGAGTTCAAAATGTCTATGAATGCTGATCCCAATGCATCTTTTTCATTATCAACATGGAATTAAATTCACCAAGAATTAAAACTTTATCTGCAGCCAGAACTAACTCGGATGTAAAATCACCAAACTCTTTAATAAAGTCTGTATGGTGGCCTGGTGGCCTGTATACAGTAGCCAGTACAAACGTCACAGGGGATTTATCATTAACATTGGTTTCTCTGGATAATGTTATATGAACCACCATAATATATATATACCCTATATATATACCTAAAGCCCACCCTCTGAGAAATTCTGAAAACGTTGTTATAAATTGAAGCAACACCTCCCCTTTTGCCTTTTAGACGCAGCTCATGTTTATAACAGTAATCTTGGGGGGTGGACTCATTTAAAATAATGTAATCATCAGGTTTTAGCCAGGTTTCTGTCAAACAGAGCAAAGTGATCATTACAGAAAGTGCTTTCGTAGAAAGGGACCTGATATTCAGTAAGCCAAGCTTTATCATTTGTTTATCCGTATTACATCTGTTTTTTATTTGTTAAACATCAATTAAATTGGAGGGATGAAGACCATCTCTTTTCAAAAGGTCTGCCAAAAACTTGTCCAATTGTCTATGAAACCTATGTTATTCTGCGGGCACCACTTAGACATCCAGTCATTGAGTGATGACGATCTGCTACAGTATGTATCTCATCACCACAGTAAGCAGGTAGTGAGGAGATGCTGGATGTAGTTCAAATGCTTTGTATTAGCATACAAACATGCGCAGTGTGATGCTTGAATCAGTTTGGTGAAACAATGACCTTGATGGGTTGAGGAATCGATGAGTTTTTAAATAAATAATCAGGAATAGCACTCCTGGCTCAGTAACTACCTGACACTCTGACAGCAATTGACAGGGACAGAGAGAATGTGTGAGTGCAGAGCCATGCTCATGTCGAGAGACGCCTGATTGCCACGCTCACTGTATGTGTGTGTGTGAGGAGGGGACAAATTTAAATTCAGACCCCTAAAAACACGCCTGGCTTTCATCTGCTGTCACCTTCTCGTTCCCTCACAACAGCAGGCGTGCAATTAGACGCTCATGGAAGACGTCCCAATTTACAGCTTTTACATGTCACTGGATTCACTGCACCTCTTTCATGACTTAAAAAAAACAAAAAAAACAATTAAGGCCCTCAGAGTTGAGCTCACTAGATTTTTGTTTGAAACATTCACTTTTCTGAATAGGATATGTGGTTTTTATTAGCTTAATATTAAGCCCATAGATGAACAGAATGAACACTAAGGGCCCTATAATACACCCGGCGAAAGGCACATCACAAGTGTGTTTGCTAGTTTCAGTCCGGCACCATTCACATTTTCCCGTCCAGCACCACGTTGTTTAATTAGCAAATGCATTTGTGCCCATTTTTGCACTCATGGGCGTGCTGGTCTAAAAAAGAAGTGTGTTCAGGTGCATTGCTGATGCATTTCTACTTTAAGGAGCTGAAAATAGACTGCACCATAGACCAACTCAAATCTGGTTTAAAGTCTGGCGCAATGTTCTTTCTTTGTTATTTAAAGAGCGTACACACTGCTTATTAAACACAGGGACGCACAGCAGCACACAAACATGACAAATATAAAAAATTAAAGGACTGCAATGCATAAGATTTTTTTTTGTAGGCTAGTTATTATTATTATTATTATTATAAATTACGCCCAAAAAACACCCATTACTCATTAAGAGAATAGGGACAACCCATTTAGACCATGCGCCCGGGTGCGACAACCATTTTTCCGTCGTTAAAATAGCAAAAGTGGATTTGGACAGGCCCTGAGTGCACCTGCGCCGTGACCTTTACACTTTGCATTTAGGTCACTAAAATAGGGCCCTATATGCTGAACGTGTGAATGGGATGTGTTTTTATTATGGTAAAGTCACACCACTGCTCTGATGCGCTAAGCACAAATCATTTATTTACGTCTGACATGAAAATTTAAAAATGACAAACTTGTGATTTGTGAATTAATTATATTGCATTTAATTTTAACAATGAATAACATTTGCAAAATGTCTTTAAACAAACAAACTTTAAACAAACACTGAATAACTATTCACAGTTGGAATGAATATATATATATTTATATATATATATATATATATATATATATATATATATATATATATATATATATATATATATATATATAAATACTAAAAATAAATACTAATAAAATGCTAATACAAATAAATAACTTGTTATATCCTAAAAATCTATTCTTTTTCAAATGAAGCCTCCAGTGTTATGGATTAAATGGGCAGTTCAGTCTGCACACTGAAACATGACTGAATCTGCTCAGATGTTCTCATGTGAGTGTGACATATATTCATAAGCAGCTCTGCCTCCATATCACCATTACAGTCTGTACTGTGTGACATTTCATGCAGTGACGGGGTTTCTCGTGCAGGCTGTAATCTCTCGGCCGACCCGCGAGGATCTGGTTTCAGCAGCGCTGCGTATGGCAGACAAAGCCTGTCTTTCAGAAACATGCCCTTCACAGATCACTCTCCTCCTCTTCCTCAGAGCGCCGTGAACACTGCAGTCACTGTGTGCTAATTACAGCACAAAGACCACATTACAGCACAATCTGAGCAGTTGAGGGGCAGCAGTGTGACAGATGAAACCCCACTGAACTCTGGGAAATGCAGTCGAGGTTTGTTTGGTGTCTGGAGCTGTTTTGGCAGAATTCATCATATTCATTATTATGAGAAACAGCCGAGCTGCTTCATAGCTGACTCACATGTTAGGCAGAACCACACAAGCTTTCAGGTTTACCATCAAGATTCACAGTGTATTGATTTATTCTGTGAGTTGTATGTTATTGATTGAGAAATACTGGATTGTTCATGTCGGTTATTGTGAGGAGAGCTGCTTCTTCACTATAACAACTGATACGACTGGATCTCATGTGAGGGATTTCAAGTGTTCTTGACTTGACATTTTTCATTAAATGTCTAAGTGCACTTTTTCTTTAACACACTATTCATTATGTACAGAGTTATTTAAATGAGGGGAAATGTCTGTCCTCTTCTTTAATGCTGATAATCGAATGTCTGAGTATTGACTGTTTAAGAGACCTTAACTGAGAAACAAACAGCAGTATTTTAGTCTGATGTGAGAGCTTTTACTGTGATGTCTGATGAAAACTGCTGATACCTTCAGTTACTCTGCCGGTTTATCTGCCTGTTGAACTCATTCACTGTGTGTGTGAGTGCGTGCGTGCGTGTGTGTGTGTGTGTGTGTGTGTGTGTGTGTGTGTGTGTGTGTGTGTGTGAGAGAGTGAGTGTGTGTGTGTCTGTGTCTGTGTGTGTGCGTGTGTGTGAGTGTGTGTGTGCGTGCGAGTGTGTGTGTGTGCGTGTGTGTGTGTGTGTGTGAGTGTGTGTGTGTGTGTGTGAGTGTGTGTGTGTGTGTGCGTGTGCGTGTGAGTGTGTGTGTGTGTGTGCGTGCGTGTGTGTGTGTGTGTGTGTGTGTGTGTGTGTGTTTGTGTGTGTGCGTGCGTGTGTGTGCGTGCGTGTGTGTGTGTCTGTGAGTATGTGTGTGTGTGTGTGTGTGTGCACCTGCTCGTCTGTCACCAGTGCTCCAGTGTGGTCTCTGCTCTCTGTTTCCATCCTCACTCTCTCTAGCAGCACTTGTCGTAGCTCAGTAGTGATTAGTAGCGTTCCTCTCGGCTGCGGGACAATAGGCCTCATGCAAAGAAAAGAAGCTGCAGCTGCAGGCCGAGGAGAGAAAGAGGGCGTCTGTGTGGCTGGAGGAGGTGTTAACACAGACCCGGACGACGCAGGGCGGACTACACCAGCGCAGGGATGGTGAATAACGGAGGACGGACCGCAGGGGTCCCAAACATTGGGCTTTCTTCTGCGGTCCACTCGTCAGCCCTTTATACGGGCAGATCTGAGCCAGAGGTCACATTCCTTCAGCATCACATCATTCAGACACACAGCACTGATCAGTGTTTGAACACCAAACACTGCATTTGAATGTGTGAGTTAAAGGTGGAGCTGCAAGAAATGTTTCTGGACATGCAGAACTGTCCTCCATGAAGACAGGCTGTTACTGAGGGGGGTTACTGTCTTGCTATATGGGTTATAATATTCTTGCCTGAGAAAACACTGCTAAGTTTAACAGTCGGCTTCCAGAAATACAATCTCCATTAATGTATTCCATAGAGGAATTTACATTTAACGTTGACTTATAAACCTTTAAGACAGACTTACCATGAGCTATAATGATGTCAATAAATACAATTCCAGGCAGCATTATTTCAACTGATTTTTTTTATATTAATGTTTAACAGCTAAATTTGTGATGAAAAACTACATTACCCATGATTCTGTTCGGGAAAAGTCCAGCGATCAGAGAGTGTCAGCCAGAAAATTGCACCATAAGAGCTTGGGACTGTTGTTCTCGATATGCTTTCAGAATATGTGTTTATGCATATATATATATATATATATATATATATATATATATAGTCTGTCTAGTGTTTTCTGTGTTTTCAATGGTTTTAGGCCCTGTCTACATGAACACGATTATTTTTTTTAAATCGCAGTTTTGCTTTTTGTCTAAGCAACGAAAACGATAATTTAAAACAAATATATATGTTTTTGGATCAACAAAACACCATCCATTCAACACAAACTAACAGGGAAGGGGCAGCAACAGACATAAAGTATTATCAACCATTTACAATCTGAAAGAGGAAAAAAGCATTGCCATGCATCAATGTGCTGTTGCTGTTAATTGGTTACTATTTTAAGACGGCTATGAATCCAGAATGTTTGTGCACACGTGTGTGGAGTAAACCAGTTGTGTATTATTGTCTTCTTTGCAGCTGTAAAACCAGCAAACAACATTCTCTTCTTTAATGAACTTATACAGGAGTTAGAATCCTCATTGAGAAGACATGAACCTGGATAAGATGTGTAATCAATCTGAAATAAAATGAAACATTTATTGCAATATATTGGAAAATATCGTGTAATATATTAGGCATATATTCTTATATATATTTACATTTTTCCAATATATTGCAATATATTAAAAGCGGCAATCATTTGCATATTTTGCAATATATTATATAATATATGTATCATCAATAAATTATTAAATGTATTCAAATATATTCAATATTAGAAAATAAAAAGGGAAAATAATATATTACAATATATCACAATATATTTTAAGAAATATATTGGTAAATATATATTTCTTTCGTAAGGGTCATGGTCTGAGTTCTGCTCTCTGTTTCCCTATCTTGATTAGTTCATCAGAAAGCGGTCAACACTAATTCTTTCATCTTGGCAACATATTAACACACCTTTGACAAATCCTGTTCGACAGCCACTGAGAGAGAGCGTCTGCTCGTGGTCAGCGTCGGTGAACTGTGTGTCGTTCTCACCCATTCACTGGTCACTGTCAAGCAGAGGGGACACCTGGAGATGTGCCTTTAGGTTTTTTGTTAGGAATGTTGTGTGGAACAAGACGTGAAGCTAGAATTGGCTGATTCTATTCAGCAGTGGGAGCTGAGCCATTTAGCTTTAGGAAAACCAGGTGTAAAAACCTATTCTAATACAGCTAAAGAGAGAACAAAATGACAGATTTTCCATTCAGTGATCAGTCTGTTTGTTTAGAAACAGCAAAGTGTGCAGGATGTTCCTCTAGTGATGAATCTCTTATTTATATGAAATGGCTGATCTGGAGTTTTCCGTTATGCATGACACAGTCTGAATCAAATGACACAGAACTCTGTGTGTGTGTGTGTGTGTGTGTGTGTGTGTGTGTCTGGCCTGCTAGCTACAGTCTTTCATGTCAGGCAGAAGTAAACAGGAACCCCGGGGCTGGTCTGTGGTCAGAGGTGGAAACCAGGCCACTGTAACCACCAGTGAGGGAGGACGAGAGAGATACAAACCATGAGCGTGGCTTCTTGTTGATCTATTATGAGCTTTCACCAGCTTTTCTGTCTGTCCAGCACTCTAATGTTCTCTTTTCTTGAAAAGGATTTGACCGCTGGGACGCTGGATCTGTCAGTGCTCCAGAATGAAGGAGTGTGTGCAGTGTGACTCCAGCGCTTCTGATGAACACACTAAATCAGGAGTGTCAAACATGCTTAAACCTTACAGTGGTATTACCTCCTTAATTATGCCTGGATTCATTAAACATTCTTCTTTTGGTACTTAAGAAAAAAATGAAGAATATTTTGTTTTCCCACAAACATTTCTTAAGAATATTTTAAGTTTTATTTGCTTACCATTGTTTAAACAGCTCTAAGCAAATATGAGTCTGGATTTTGAATATACATTCAGCTTGAGGACAAATCTTTAATGCAGGTAAAGAACATTCATTTCCATCTTTATTTGAAACTGTGTCAAAAAATGAACATCAGAATATGGAGAGAGTGTTTCTGATGGCACCTGAGCTCAAGGAAAGGCTAGAATCACTCCCGCATCATGGCACTGGCTCGCTGCTCATGACAGGATGTGCTGTAATCAACTTCCTGCATTCCAGCATGCCTCAGATTTCCTGCTAACGCAGCGAATGCGCTCAGTCTCTGTGGGAGTCTGTGACCCTGTCCTTCGGTGTTCATTATTACTGTTGTATGAATGTTCATTATTAAAGGTGACTGATCCTCGGTTTCTCTAACAGTCGACTCTGGTTTCACATCTAACAGTCACAGCGCTCACCTCACAGTCAAAGCCATGCTGTGTTTGAAAACATGCTCGCTATCACATTTCCTTTAGTTTCTCCAGAGTCACTGCAGTCTGAGAGAGAGAGAGAGAGAGGGGATGATGATGTATATCGGCACGACTGCAGGGAGGCCTGGCCATGATGTCTTTGTCTCTGCTATTGGAAATAGTGTTTGACTTTCTAGAACAGCTGAGTCAGGAGTCACGGCTGAAGCTGGTCAGGATCGAGCCGCTGGAACACCACAGCACTTGAGCATCTCCACTGAGCATTTGTGAGCGCTGACTAGTGTAAGACATATGGTCTCTACGATGCAGAAAACGTGCATGTGTCTATGTGAAAATGTTATATTTTTGTTTGATTGCTTTTTAGAAGATTAAATTGTTATTGTGTTATGCCTTGATTTGATTACCACAGTTTTCTGAAAAAATAAATAAATAAATATATAAGTAAAATAAATTAAATGCCCTATATTGTATTTTTTTTTTAATTGTAAAATTTCAATTCATTAGACACATTTTTATCATTAAAAATTAATTAAACCAATAAAACAGACTCCAGAATAAAAAAAAAAAAAAATTGTTGTACAACATAAAACAGGCCCTACATTTTTTTATTATTATAATATATATATATATATATATATATATATATATATATATATATATATATATATATATATATATATATATTACTTTTAATAAAATATTGTTTAATTGTTCTGTGATTTCAATTAATTATAATTAGTTACATTCTATATAACTATTAAAACAGAGTCCATAATAATCAAAATTGGAGAAAAACAGAGAATTTGGGAGAACATAAAAATGGATATTTGGATCAAATTAAACATTTCATATGGCCCTAAAAATTATTAGAGTGGAGTAATGATGCTGAAAATTCAGCTGCGCATCACAGAAATAAATTACAGTTTAACAGATTCACATAAAGAACAGCTGTTTTATAATAATATTTCACAGTTTTTACCATATTAAACAAACAGACCTAATTAAAAACTTTTTACAAGTACTATACAATATTAAATATATAATATATACAATACAATATAACAGGGCCCTTCTAGACAAGTGCATTGTCCAAAGTCCAAATAATGGCTGCCTGAAATGACCATTATACATCGGTGACATTTACACTGTAAAGTACTGTTTATTCCGGTGATGAATCAGCATAAAGCTATACGGTTTGTTCAGTAATGCTAATGAATGTGAAACTGCACGTAATGGGAGGTCAGTCAGTTCTTCAGGCCTGTCACAACACTTGAATAAGTCCAAAGCCTCTGATGGCCTGTTGTTTACTGCTGTTGCTGGAGAGGGACTTTTCAAAGCACGAGTTGAAATATTGTTTGCAGTCATTTGCAATCTTCCATTTAGCTTAATTACCCTACAGCTGGTTTCAGGTTTTTCTCTCCGCTAATTTGAACTGGTTCCACTGCTGTTGAGAGTTAGAGCGAAACACACCCTCCAATTCAGAAACACAGCAGCCACGGCACAACCCAAGAGCGGATCTGTGTTTTATTAGCACTCTTAGCGGCTTCCAGGCTAATGCTAAGGCTTTGACACAGATGTGAGTCTCTCTGAGGTTGGTGTGTTCGGCTGGGATTCGGTTTATTGCTCCGTTTCCCATCAGCAGAGACTCATGGGAATCTGAATAACATGGGCTTCCCAAAACGCTGCTTTGAATCACCCTGGCTAGTGTACTTGCTGTCTGGCTAGTGTACTGATTTATTTGAGGAACACAAGAACTTAAAACAATTGCTCTGTCATCATTTACCTGTGTAGATATTTTTAGATATTTTTAATATTAGCTCATAATTTTTGTTCGACCATTTCATGCATCCCAAACTTCAGAAAGACATTGTTATGAATTCATTAGTTCAATCCAAGTCTTCTGAAGAGGCCCGAGCTGCTTCTCAAGTTCTATATTTCAGTTTGGCTGTTTCAGATGATTTTCTTTAAGTTGGACTATAATATTTAGCAGATCTGTTTTATCATGACATCTCACAGCAGACAGATGAATGACAAACACTGAACAGAATAAAGGCACTTGCTCCTCATTTGCATGTTTCCTTCTGTAGTTTAGCAGTTGGTAGTGTTGTCATTTCTCAGACGTTATGGCATTTCTAATGTGTCTCAATATTTTTTTCTTTCAGATCAGATCTGCTGCAGTGGTGATGACAGGAAGTGGATGATTTGCTCAGTAAGAGCCCTTGTTTTCTTCCTCTTCACATGATTGTTCAGCTTGACTAATGTTTTGTGTTTGCATCTCCACTCCTGGTTATAGTCTCGTCTCTTCAGATCTCTGGTCTCTCTTATGTGGGTTAGGTATAGTTCTAGTTTTAACATGACAAATAGATTGTGTTTTCATAGCGTTGCCCTGCCTTTTGCCATGCATACAATATTACTTTTCCCTGTCAGTGCTTCAGCAATACAGGTCCTTCTAAAATAATTAGCATATTGTAATAAAAGTTCATTATTTTCCATAATGTAATGATACAAATTGAACTTTTATATATTTTAGATTCATTGCACACCAACTGAAATATTTGAGGTCTTTCATTGTTTTAATACTGATGATTTTGGCATACAGCTCATGAAAACCCAAAATTCCTATCTCAATAAATTAGCATATCATGAAAAGGTTCTCTAAACGAGCTAATCATCTGAATCAACTAATTACTGTAACTCTAAACACCTGCAAAAGATTCCTGAGGCTTTCCTGAGGCTTTTAAAAACTCCCAGCCTGGTTCATTACTCAAAACCACAATCATGGGTAAGACTGCTGACCTGACTGCTGTCCAGAAGGCCATCATTGACACCCTCAAGCAAGAGGGTAAGACACGAACGAATGCAAATATACGAATAGGCTGTTCCCAGAGTGCTGTATCAAGGCACCTCAGTGGGAAGTCTGTGGGAAGGAAAAAGTGTGGCAAAAAACGCTGCACAACGAGAAGAGGTGACCGGACCCTGAGGAAGACTGTGGAGAAGGACCGATTCCAGACCTTGGGGGACCTGCGGAAGCAGTGGACTGAGTCTGGAGTAGAAACATCCAGAGCCACCGTGCACAGGCGTGTGCAGGAAATGGGCTACAGAGAAGCAGCACTGGACTGTTGCTCAGTGGGCCAAAGTACTTTTTTTGGATGAAAGCAAAGTTTGCATGTCATTCGCAATTCAAGGTGCCAGAGTCTGGAGGAAGACTGGGGAGAAGGAAATGCCAAAATGCCTGAAGTCCAGTGTCAAGTACCCACAGTCAGTGATGGTCTGGGGTGCCATGCCAGCTGCTGGTGTTGGTCCACTGTGTTTTATCAAGGGCAGGGTCAATGCAGCTAGCTATCAGGAGATTTTGGAGCACTTCATGCTTCCATCTGCTGAAAAGCTTTATGGAGATGAAGATTTTGTTTTTCAGCACGACCTGGCACCTGCTCACAGTCCCAAAACCACTGGTAAATGGTTTACAGACCATGGTATTACTGTGCTCAATCGGCCTGCCAACTCTCCTGACCTGAACCCCATAGAGAATCTGTGGGATATTGTGAAGAGAAAGTTGAGAGACGCAAGACCCAACACTCTGGATGAGCTTAAGGCTGCTATCGAAGCATCCTGGGCCTCCATAACACCTCAGCAGTGCCACAGGCTGATTGCCTCCGTGCCACGCCGCATTGAAGCAGTCATTTCTGCAAAAGGATTCCCCACCAAGTATTGAGTGCATAACTGAACATAATTATTTGAAGGTTGACTTTTTTTGTATTAAAAACACTTTTCTTTTATTGGTTGGATGAAATATGCTAATTTTTTGAGATAGGAATTTTGGGTTTTCATGAGCTGTATGCCAAAATCATCAGTATTAAAACGATAAAAGACCTGAAATATTTCAGTTGGTGTGCAATGAATCTAAAATATATGAAAGTGCATTTTTTTCATTACATTATGGAAAATAATGAACTTTTATCACAATATGCTAATTTTTTGAGAAGGACCTGTATTTCAGGTCTTTTAGCAGTTTCCAGTAATATTTAGAATCAAGTCTCAGTGATGATGCCTGATTAAAAAAACAGCTGAGTCAGTTCTTATCAATGAATGAGACAGGACTTCCTGCATCTACTATACATCATACTTAAATACCGTAAAATACTAAAATGCGTTACAGTAGTCATTTTACAACAAATCCAAAAGCAAGATGAAAACAAACAGGCACGGGGAAATGGCAGCTGAGCTAATGACTGATCCTTTGCTGCCACCTACTGGTTATAATGGTAATTTCATTGTCATTTTCATCTTAAAGTCTTTGTTTTCCACCAGGAAACAATGTTTTTTGCACATCTTCATGAATGAAAAGTGAGTCTTTAAAGTCAGTGTTACTGCACAGTTGTTAAATAAATAAATAAATAAATAAATAAATACGTTTCCATGCGTTCTCAGAATTTACTACTGGTGCATTTAAAGTACAATTAAAAGCATTTATATGTTTATTCTAAAAAGTGGGTCAGTTTAGTACCATGAAGCATAGAAATAGTAAAGTACTGAAAAAGTACGTTCAAGTACACTACTAGTACATCGAAAAAAAAAATGATAAAAAAATTATAAAATTATACTTGATTAAAATTGGTGAATGAAGTGATGTGAAGCCAAGTATGGTGTTCAATACTCTGAATGTGTGCTCTGCATTTCACCCATCCAAGTAAACACACACACACACACACACACACATGTACTCTCACACACACACACACTCTCACACACACACACCGCAGCATCTGGGGAGCAGTTGGGGGTTTGGCTCTTGCTCAAGGGTCTCTCCTCCTGGTATTGAGGTGGAAGAGAGCGCCGGATATGCACTCCCTCCACCTACAATCCCTGCTGGTACCGAGACTTGAACTCGCACACTTTTGGTTACATGTCAGACTCTCTTACCATTAGTCCATGTAATAAAATGAACTTGGCAGTTTACTTCTTAAAGGCACAATATGTAATTTTCGCCACTGTATGGCATGTATTCAAAATAAACAAAGACCAGGTAGTGTAGTTTGATGATGTGAGTGTGGAATCATGGGAGTTGTGGTCTACATCCCCACTGCCAATGCATTTCAACGGGACTCGGACAGAAGTAATGTTCATGGTTGAGCTAATGATTTATTAATTTAGGAGAATGAAGCAGGGTGAGGCAGAAATCAAGAAATCAGACAGAGTCAATGCAAAATGAAGTCGCTGAACAAGTGCGACACTTGGCAGCGGAGCTTTTATTTCACCACAGTCGACCACTTCCGCTCCTTCCGCTCATGAGTATGTGGGGCCAAAAACATGGAAATCGTGGGGTTAGGACATCATTGGCAGGCGACACAATGACACTACAGACACAGTCCGTGTCACAAGTAAAAATGTCTTATTTCTATGGATTTAAACATTATTCAAAACATTTGGAATAATACAAGTACATAAGTCAGCAAAACATATAACACTGTTCTAGTGGTTTTTGGATATTTTAATAAAACAATCTTACATATTGTGCCTTTAAGTTAACCCAATGATGGCACTTCAGAGAAGGTTGAGATCATAATCAGTCTCCTTCCTAACTGTCAGCTCTCATTCTCAAAACATGAGACAGAAACACAGTGTGCATGTATACATTCACTGCTGATGCACTGCTGACCGACCAAACCTCGCTGTCCAGCTTGTTCTTTGTGAATCCTGAATCTTGAATAATATGACATCATGAGTATGAGCAGTCACATCATCGTGAGCTATGTTCTGCTCCATGTTCCCGTCTCTGTCAGACCTCGGTCACTTCTTCAGGCTGCTGCTGATAGGCTGCAGAATAATGAGATTCCTGATCTTCTCATAAGAGTGGAGTGAGTTCTGTGTGCAGGAACCGGCGGACTAACAGCACTTTATGAGCTGGAGTTCCCCTCGTGTGTGTGTGTGTGTGTGTGTTTGTTCAGCCTGTTCTCATTATCTGGCTCTTTTACTTATGCTTGGGAAGTGCTTGTCAACAAGAGTCTGCCGGAGGGAGATAGATACCGTGTGTGTGTGTGTGTGTGTGTGTGTGTGTGTGTGTGTGTGTGTGTGTGTGCGTGTGTGTGTGTGTGCAGCCAGCAGGCCCAGTCTGTCAGGTCACTGGGTTTCTCGAAGACTCAGGGGTGTGTGTGAAGGTCGGGAGGAGGTGTGCATCAGGTGGCGTGCCGAGTGTTGACAGTGTGTGTGTGTGTGTGTGTGTGTGAGCTCATGTCCCACATCCGAGCTGTGCCAGGACAGGAAGTGGAACAGCATGGAGACGCTCCACCTAAATCAGCGAGTGGTGCTGCTCTCCGTCATGAACAGATCCGGGTGTGTTTGTCCATCTGTGTGTGTTCATCAACACAATGAGATGCTGAAGCTGATAGAGCTGTTGTTTGTTGGGCTTGTAAAACAGTTGCATGTGTGTAATTTATTCTTTCTGTGTTGAAGCTCATTTAAATCCAGTTTACTGTCTCTGATGAATTAGCATACAGAACTGACTCACTGTTGTTCATGGACACAAAGGTTTTACAGCATGTTGTGAATGGATTGTGTAAAATAACCCTTTTGACCTTTGACATGCTGTAAGAATCAGCTTTCTCTGTGAATCTGTGTCTGGTCATTTCTTTTTGCCATTAAAAGTGATAGTTCCAAAAGTTCCAAAAATGAAAATTCTGTCATCATTTACTCACACTCATGTTTTTCCAGACCTGTATGAGTTTCTGTCTTCTGTTGAACACTAAATATTTTGAAGCGTGTGGGTCTCCATTGACTCTTATGCTATTGTTCTCTCATGCTGTGGTTTAACAGAAGAAAGAAACTCATAGAGGTTTGGAACAACTTGAAGGTAAACAGCCATTTACAACCTTATTGTGTGTGTGTGTGTGTGTGTGTGTGTGTGTGTGTGTGTCCCTTTTGCCTTTTGTGTTCTTCAGTCACTTTTGAAAAAATAAATAAAAACTGCACAGTAACGAAGGGGTGAAACTCTAAAACACACAAATTCAACACACCCACTCACACGCGTGCACACACACACTTGTTCACACACACTTGTACACACACACTTGTACTAGCACATAAACAAACACACACACACACACACACACACACACACATATATATATATATATATAATGTTGATTTGAAGCATCAGTTTTTGTTAGTAATTATTACTACAGTCAAACCTAAAGACAGAAAGCATTCTGAATATATAGCTGCTATTTTCAAAATAGTATATTTGCTTCATGTTAAAATGTTATTATTACTTATAATACACACACAAAAATGTAATTGTCAGAAATAATGTTAAATAACTTGCAGTTGTTTACTATGTGACATCACATTGCATCTATCAGCTGTCTATCTAGCTATCATATCATATCAGTAATCTATACGGTAAGGTTTCTACTATTTAATGTGAATGTTTGTGTTTTCAGAGAGGAGTCGTCTGGCGTGAGGGTTCAGCTCTTGTTGACTGATCAAGAGAAGCAGAAGCACGTCACGCTTGTGTTTTTGTGATCTGCTGGCAGTCTGCTCACATCCCACGCTCTGAGTCAGGCGTTCTAGCACTGATCCAGGACCAGCCTCTGCAGACCCACCACAAGCTTCTGAAAGAGCGTGGAGCTGACTTCAGATCAGCAGCTGATGTGATCTCAGACGTGTCTTCCTGAGGAAGAAGCAGGGCTAGCAGTGTGGCACGAAGGTCTCCTCCAGCCGGATGTTTGCAGCGCTCAGTCACACACCTGCAGTGGGATGCAGGCGACACGTTCAGCGTGACGATGTTTACTGGCCTGCTGCGGTTGAGATCTGCTGCTGAAGTCACACAGATGGCTCTCTTCCAGAGGATGCATTTAGAAATATTTGGTGAAAGGAGAGCACTGGTGTGTGAGACCCTGTACAGACCAGACTCTTCATGCCGCTCCAGGTGGGCTGCTGCTGTTATGGTTGGTTTGAAGTGGGTTTTGTTGGTTTACCCACACAATGCATAATGTTCACCAGCAAAACATGATCGATGATGCAGCAAGACTACTTCAAGTAAACAACAGCTCACACACTTGATAGCATTACTTTGTCACATCAAATTCAAACTTGAAATGACCTGAAAAATACATATATTTGAGTGTTTTTTAGTGTAGAGTAAGTTTGGTCAAAATAAAGACACATTTCAGTGTCTGCAGTGTTTACTGAGCTTTGATGACTGATGATCCGAATATTAAAAATAATAACCGAACATTAGTTTACAAGCTAGATATGCATGGATTTTATTTAACGTGTTAAGTCATTATTTGGGAATTAATGTAAAGAATAGTATTTATACTTGAGTTTAGAACATATCTATTTCAGTGTAAACATACAAAATACAATAGTTGTGTTTGTTATTGGAGTGTGAGTAATGTTTAACCTGGAAAATGTCTTATGAGTGTAACTGGAACACAAATTTACATTGAATAAAACAGAAGCAAACAAACGAAGCCAGTCCTTATTTTTGAAGCACCACACACGCATTGGAACACACTTATCAGTCGCCCTTCACGGCTTCAAGAAATGTGACACACTTTCAAAACAAACACTTTCAAACAGGAAGCAGTGGGTTCAGCTACCAAGAATATTTCCAGACTGTTGGTGCATTTGTGAGAATACGAGACCAGCTTTGGTGTTGTCTTTCCTGACTGCAGGTGATTTACAATCATTCAGACCCAATCATTACTCACTGACAAATGTGTGCGCTTATGAGTTTAGACACTGTGCACCCGTGTCGATGGAGGTTCAGCGGTGCTGTGTTTGTGCCTCTCCCCTTCTGAAGTGCTTGGCTTTCATTAACAGCGTCACAAAGGAAAGTCTTCAAAGGTTCGGGTCATTAGGACCAATGGCCCAGAAACTCAGTCTGAAGAGCACAAGAAGACTCCTGTGTTCAAGTCTGGTTTGTGTGCCTTGTGGTGCTTTATCTTTATCTAAGTCAGACAATCCCATAGCATTAGTTTGGATAGTGTACCTGAAATTACTTTGTGTATTTGACTTAGGATAGAAGACATTCAACATCTTGGTCTCAACACCAAATAACTTATCTAAATGTCAAAACCAAGGCTCCAAGGATCAATACAGCTTCGTTTCTCATTCATATCTTGCCTAAAAGCCTCATGCATGTTTGTTAGAAAAAACACCAGCTACAAGTAGCCTCAATAGTAAATGTAGCCAACAATGCCTGGATGATGCAATTCACAGAAAGCTGCGGCAGCGCATGCATCCGAGCAGAAAGTGTGCGTTTGTCTCATCACTCCACTCCGCTGGGTGCCAGGTCGAGTTTGGCTCATGTCCTGCAGGATCTCCCAGAGGACCAGACTGATTTACATACACTGGAAGTGGTCAGCGCTCACAGGCCTAAAGGCTGCTGACTCTGTGTGCATTACAGCCAGATGCACCCAGTGTCAGAGTATATGGAGCAACTGATAGAAGCGCAGTGATACAGATACTTGGAAGATTATCTTAATATTTCAACACTCCATTTGTATCTGTTCTAGAGATGCAGCAATTACTACAAATGAACATATTATTTCATCTATCTATCTATCTATCTATCTATCAAGCTGTATGTCTGTCTGTCTATATATATATATATATATATATATATATATATATATATATATATATATATATATATATATATATGCACTTCTGTTCTGCAATCTCACTTCTCTAGTTGTGGATTTTTCTGGTTTGCGGCACTACTAATGTTGGTTCCTTTATGATAAATTAAGTTTGTGTTTTCCCCTTTTGAAATAAAACTACTAAACATTCAGATAAAAGCATCTGCCAAATGAATAAATGTTCTGTAAATATATAATCATAGCCGCAGGAACATAGTTTATATGGGAGCTGCTGGATGGTGGGGCATGACGTTGATGATGAACATACAAATTATTGAAAGCAGAGTAATATGAGAACAAACATATACTGTATTTATACTTTTGTGATTTAAGTTCCTTTAGTTTTTGTTTAATATTTGTATTAATATTATTATTATTATTAAATTTTTTGCTTAGAGACAAAATAGACATAAAGACATTAAATGTTGATTTAAAGTGTCAGTTTTTAATATGACAGTCAGATCTGGACACAGAGAAAGTGTCTCGTCACACATGCAGTGTGATCAGCCCCAGGAAAGTCAGAATCAGAATAAATATTGGCTCAGTGTGACCAGCGCGATATTTTAAAACATAAAGTTGAGAGTTTACATACCGTGAACAGAGATGTGTCCTTCTGTTTGAAAAAAATCTGCAAAGTAATCAGCAACTGGCAAATTCATATTCAAGTAGCTTTATTGGCATGATAAAAAGGTTTTATAAAGTACTGACAGCGCTTGGAAGCAATGGTGTTGAGCATTATCAGTAACTGACAGAACTCTGATCCAATGGCCAGAAAGTGCTCCAATCCAAAAGTCAACAACATATTAAAACAAAATAATTTCATGATCAAATGTGGAAAATTATAAGCGTAGAGGAAACATTCAAGCCATGTCATCCACTTCAGTGCAGTGAAACAGCTGTCGGCTGTATATAAGTTTAACTGGAGAACAATAATGGCACACTCAGCCAGCACTAGAAACATGGAAATCAATAGTCTGTTAAGGCAGATTTAGCAGAAAGTGTTATTATCGCTGTATTCATAGGTAGACTGTCACATTAAAGCTACTGTCAAGAGTTTGGATGTGTCTTCTGAAGCTTTTCTCTCGTTTAAGCGTGTGTTTGTGCTTCATCTATTAATAGCATCTTACTCAGTTTCTTCCTGTTCCTCCCACTCTGGTTCTAGTTCCTGCTCCTGCTAACTGTGTGAGTCTGACCTCAGACCAGCGAGTGCGAGCGCGGCCGCATGCTGGCAGGGTCACGGCTCAGCATTGATGGGCTGCTCAGCAGGAAGCCGCTCTGACATTTGCGGGTCTGTGAGGTGTGTTCATCTCCTCGTGGCCCGCGGAGCTGCTCTCTCATGAACCATACACTAATGCAGCCACAAGTACCAAACATGTCCTTCCTCATAAGAATCTCCCGAGATCACTCCCGTCCAAAAGCAGCCACCAAACAGAAAGATTAGATTCAAAAATGCATGGTGTGTGGGACGTTTCCTGGACCTGAGGGGGTTTATGGGACTGCGTGAGATTATGGAGGATATTGTGCTTACTGGGTCACATATTAAATAATATTTCTATTACTGAAACCCTTACACAACAGCTCGTGGAGTCTGCTGTAAAAGGTGCTGTGTGTCGTCTAGTGCTGTAGTTAGACACACGGTAAACACACTGTACACTGACAACACACTTCTACTTTGAAAATCTTCTACTTTGAAAGTGTTACTAAATTTCACAAAGAATTAAAAAGAAATATAATCACCCTGAAAATTGTTGATATTATTGTGTGTGTGTGTCAGTCAGTGTGTTATTGTAAGTGTATGTGTGTTATTGCATGTGTGTGTGTGTGTGTTATTGTGAGTTTGTTGTTATGTGAATGTATGTTTGTTATTGTGTGTGTGTGTGTGTGTGTGTGTGTGTGTCAGTGTGTTATTATGCGAGTGTGTGTGTGTGTGTTATTGTGTGTGTGTGTGTGTCATTATGTGAGTGTGTGTGTGTGTTATTTTGAGTGTTATTGTATTGAGTGTATGTCTGCTATTATGAGTGTATAATTGTGTGAGTGTGTGTGTGTTACTGTGTGTGTCAGTTTGTGTGTGTGTCAGTGTGTTATTGTGTGATTGTGTATGTGTGTGTTATTGTGAGTCTGCTATTGTGTGAGTGTGTGTATTTGTTATTTTGAGTGTTATTGTGTAAGTGTATGTGTGTGTTATTGTGAGTGTGTGTGTGTTTGTGTGTGTGTTATTGTGTGAGTTTATGTGTGTGTTATTGTGATTGTGTTGTTATGTGAATGTATGTGCGTCTGTGTGCTATTGTGTGAGTGTATGACAGTGCTTTTTTGTGTGTCAATGTATGAGCGTCAGTGTGTGAGTGTCAGTGTGTTTGTGTGTGTGTGTGTGTGTGTGTGTGTGTGTGTGTGTGTGTTGCTCCACAGATCTGCAGCTGAATTCTGACCCCTGCTGTACTTCGATCATATTCCACTATTGCTTATAAACACAATCTTGTATTTTAATTCAGTTTGAGAATGAAATGAAATAACTCCCAGCTCTATGAACAGATATATTTGATATTCAGGTTTCTTGGTATATATACAACTAGGTCCACCCCCAGCCCACATATAACTGAATTCAAGGTCTGATTCACTTGGGTTTCGTAGAGCAGCACGAATAATTCTCCCTCATCACAGAGCAATGAGGATAGGTGTCTCTGGATCCTGTGTGTTATCAGACAATATACAGTACATTCATGACTCTATCATCTGATACAGGCCGTTCTCCAACACACTGAGCTTCTTCATGTGCGGTGATGAGAACAGAAGATTTCCAACCATTGTGATGGAGTGGAAGCAGGATTTTGGCTGATTGAATTCATTTTCTGATGGGAACAAAAACCAGACGGACGGGGTGTCTGCACAAGATCAGTGATTGTCAGCCAGAGAGACTTATATTTCACTGACTCATGGGATATTCAGTATGGACACATTTTACAGACTGTTATGACATATTTCACAGTTATTAACATCATAGATATGTTTTTTTTATATTTTATTTTATTTACTTTCATATAAAATGTTATGTGCATTTATAAGTGCCACAGTTTAAATCTTGTTTTCAGTGTTTTTCTGTTCTCCTGCCTTGTTTCAGTCCCTTGCTCAGCCCTGCACCCCGAGGCTCATACTATCCATCCTAAACAGTATGTGAGATTAGTATTAAAGGGGGGTGAAATGCTATTTCATGCATACTGAGTTTTTTACACTGTTAAAGAGTTGGATTCCCATGCTAAACATGGACAAAGTTTCAAAAATTAAGTTGTACGTTTGAAGGAGTATTTCTGTTCCAAAAATACTCCTTCCGGTTTGTCACAAGTTTCGGAAAGTTTTTTCGAGTATGGCTCTGTGTGACGTTAGATGGAGCGGAATTTCTTTATATGGGTCCTGAGGCACTTCTGCCGGAAGAGCGCGCTCCCGTATAGCAGAGCACTGAGAGCACAACAGACTTCACTGATCAGAGCGAGAGCGTCGCCAAATGTCACAAAAGAAGTGTGTTTTTGGTTGCCAGGGCAAGACAACCCTGCACAGATTACCAAAAAAAACAGCATTAAGGGACCAGTGGATGGAGTTTATTTTTACAGAGCATCAACGGAGTTGTGCAAGTGTTTGTGTTTGTTCCCTGCATTTCGAAGATGCTTGTTTTACAAACAAGGCCCAGTTTGACGACGGATTTGCGTATCGTTTATTTCTTAAGGATGATGCAATCCCAACGAAAAAGGGTCACGATTGTGTGTTGGAACCACAGGCGGTGAGTAAAACTGCTTAAAATGTCTCTGCCTCCTTGTTAGTGTGTCCACCTCCCATCGGAGACTCGGGTTCGAGCCCCGCTCGGAGCGAGTCGTTGCTGCTGCTGCTCTCGTTCAGTTTCAGCCTTCACAGCTGTCACAGCTTCCAAACGCTCTCAACGCAACTGGCGCTCGTGATTCTTTAGCTCCGCCCACACGTCACGCCTCCAGGCGCTCGTGTTTTTCCGGGAAAAATCGGCACAGACTATCTTTCTCTTATGAATATAATAAAACGAAATACTTTTTGGAGTTATGAAGGATGCAGTACTACTCTATAGGTACTCAAGATTAACATGATATTGAGTGAAAACGAGCATTTCAACCCCCCTTTAAATACAAACATGAATAAAACACATTAAAAAACCACAAACATGTGGATGTATGCGACCAAAGTTTAAGTAGATAAGATTTAGATAATGGGGTTTGAGTTACTAACAATCAACATTTAATCTGGTAAAAAATATATATATATATATTTATCTAATGTTATCTGTGTTATATTTCATCTGCAACAGCGATTTTAACTTTCATCCTGTTATTCATTTTTAAATGTATAATTATGCAGAAAATATCTCTGTATGAAGACCCGCGGCTCGTAGATCAAGGTGCTGCAACTTTTCTCATGGATACAGTATGAAGTTAAAGAAATGAAATGTGGAGGATGTTGACTGCACATGATGATTGACAGGTCAGTTTACAGTGACAGGATGAGTGTAGTTATGTGACAGAGCATCCATTAAAGAGTTTGTCCAGAGCTCTTCTACTACACACTCAAAAGTGTGTACTTTTTCTTCACCAATCAGTACACACTTTAAGGGCATAATATAAGTAGGCAAACTGGGACCAACACTAATTCTCCTCATTGTCATTGATTAGTTCATTCAGTGCACCTGAGTCATTAGTACCTCGCTTGCTTTTTTACTTTTGTACTTTTTATTTTCTGTTCAGTCCTTGTTGCTTGTGTTATCCTGTGTTTTGTATTAAATTTAATCTTGGATTACTATTAAATGTTATTTGGATTAGTTTCATCTGTGTGTGCCTTCCTTCAAAAAGAAAATAATAATATGTTATGTTTTATTGCCTTGGCATTAAATTACAGTAAACTAGTTAACACAACAGCTGATGGCAAATTTGACATATTTCTCTCCTGTTGACCAATGCAATGAAAATGATAATTGTAGTTTATTTTGACCACTCTACAGTAAATAATGATGTGGTTGGTAAGTCATAGTAAAATGTTTTGCAATGTCTTCAGTGCATGCCAATTCCTAAATGCACAAATCAGTAGAGCTCTACGCGTGTGAACTGAGCAGTGCTGTGGGACTCGAGCACCAAGCTCCAATAATTTGAACCAAATTATAGCTTAGTGTGTGTGTATAGTATTTCTCTTAGAAGCTTTAGATATGCTTCATGTTCATTTCTTGTGATTAAGCTTTTGTAAAAAGTATGCATTTGTAGCCAGTTGTAATTTAAAGCTTAGTATAAATAATATTTTTATTTTATAAGAAGTTTTGTGTCTGTCTTGTGTCTGTTTGGAGAATCTGGAGCAAGATAATTATTTGTTCTATTGACTAGTTTTAGTCATTTTAAATCATTGTTTATTCAGAGATGAACTGAAAAAATGAAAAGGTCTATGTGTTTCTAACCAAACCGTAGTTGAATACAGTGAGCATTCATAATATTTTTATTGGGCCGCCTGTTGAATATGTTAATTTATTGTGTCTAGCTCTGTTTCTGTGACTGAAGAACTGAAATACATCATCGAGTCGGTGTGGTATTGTACCGGCGTATCTCCAGCACTCATCATTCATATCTCTGTCGCCGCTGGTCTCGAGCAGCTCGTTTCACACGAGACGATCAGTTTTCATGTGTCTGCAGCCGTGAGGAACATCGCTCTCTCTCTCTCTCTCTCTCTCTCTCTCTCTCGCTGGCACTGAGCTCATCTCATTGGCTGCTGCTGTCCACAGCCGGACTTGACCCACTAAACTCTGTAGTGAACTTGAATTGCCTTCCTCTCATTGGCTCCTGTTGGGTCATGTGACTCATCACACCCTCCTCATGCGTCTCCTTCCTGTGGTGAAGAGCGCCCTCCAAAAAACTCAGTCTGTGCTCCTCTTGTCCGTCTCGAGGAGCAGAAGCGCAGATGCTTCAAACAGCCCGGTGATCATTCTTGTGATGTGTGGGTAAATCTGCTCTTGTGTGCCGTCAGCCAACACTGCGTCTGTGTGGCTTTGACTAAAAGTTTCACATCATGAGTTGAAACTACTTCTTTGTGTATGTTTGGAGTTAATTTCCCACAGTGCTTCTCATTTCCTCTCCCCGTGTGTCTCTCTCCCACTCGCGTGGCTTTCTCACGGCCTTCCTCCTCCAGCGCAGCTGCTCCCATGCATCCATGCAGCGGATCGAGGCTTTGAGAATGGTGTAGGATCACATGTGTGTGAGTCAAACACACACTCATCTGTCCAGCTGTTAAATTACTGTATGTCTAATCTGTGGGAGTGAGGCTCTTCAGCATTCATCAGCTGGAAAAATGTAGTTTTAGCTAACACAGATGTAATTACTATAGCGATAACAGTAAATTATGCAGAATTACAGGCAAATAACCCAAAGCTGTCCCCAACCTTAACTCTGTAGTATCATTGTTTGCTTTAGGGACGGTGCACTTTATTAAACAGCTCTTTGTCTGTTGAGCAGGCGTTTCTGTTTCCTTCATGTGCGGCGATCAGTGATCACATCTCTCATTGTTAATGCTGTCAGAAAGCGAGGACGGTGTTTTCTCCAGTACACTGCTCTCGGACTTGTGATCCAGTCTACCGCTGTCTGTTCCAGTGAAATAACAACACAAGTGTTTCTTCACTCCTGATTCACATCCACAGACACACAGTATTCAGTGCTTCAGTGAATCACGGTCTGACAGAGGTCAGAAAATGTTCATGATATTGTTTACAGTTCAGTTTTGACTTGGAATAAATTAAGCAGATACTCCAAATTGACACATAGACTTTTTATATGCTGAAGCAAAAAAAAATATATATATAATTTTAAAATATTTTTGCATGACTATTTTTCATTTGCAGGCATCACAAGCTCGTCTGTGAGGAACACACAGCAATAAGACTGTACTGAACATTTCATAATGATGTTTTTGGCTCTTTTATGTTCATTGTGTAGTTTATATATTGGTTCTGTGAAAGGACTACTTAATAATCAGCTCCAGTTTTTTTTGTGACTTTATCAAACAAGTTTGCTTGATTTGTCAGATGAAAATGGAGTGTTTTTATTAATATATAAAATACAACAAAAATAGACAAACAAATGTATTTAGTGAGAAGAGGGTCTTTTATATGTAGTGTGTACTCTATCATTTGACGGTTTCCACATCCAGAACTGTGTAATTTTGTTTTAATGTGGAAACGAAAGTACCTGTGATTCACTTTGTGTAGACAGTAATAACCTATAAACGTGTGTGCATGTATCGCAGTTTTCCTCCTTATTCTTCCTTTCTGCAGGATTAATGCAGCACAGCTCATAATAATGAGAGCATTGCATTTCATTTCTCAGAAATTATAACATGGTAATTAGTCATTATAAGGAATGTCAAGAGAGCAGCATTTCAATTAAAATGAGCAGCTGTGATTAAATGGAGCCCTACTAACACATGCTATTTATATTCACAACCCCTTTAAGAAAAGCACGCTTGTGCAGTTTAAAATGACTAAATCAACATCATTCGGTCAGTTCTTAAGCGGTTTTTCTTCTTTCTACAGCACTCAGAATGTGCTGCTTTGCTCTGTTTGTTTTCTCAGGTGGGATTTTTTGGGAATTCAGCAACCTAATCGGACATAAATTAAGGTATTTACCTTCCTCTGACGGCAGAATGAAAGGTGAGTACTGTAGCGATCTCTCACACATGAGCAGAACACAAACATCGTCCTCTTAAGGGAGAGTAGGGCAAAACCTCCAGGTTTAGGTAATGCTTTGGGCATATTTGGAGCTGCACAGACCATCTGAAAAAAAATCTCTGAATGCAAAATGAAAATAAAAAATAAGCTAAAATAATAATAATAATAATAATAATAATAATAATAATTAATTATTATTAAATAATACCATTTTTTTTTACAATTTAAACTATTTGGAAAATTTAAAAAAGTAAAAAAAATCTGAAAAGTATTTCAGTGATGCTAAATTAACTTTTGATATAAAGCAGCTCTACAGACGGTGTCATTATTCAGCAGAACTGAGTTCAAGTTTTGTTCTCTGATAGCATCGCTGCAGTCAAATTCATAATATCAGTGAGTATTTAGTGTCTTTTACACCCAGTGTGAGTGACCTGAGCAGAGGTCAGTGGCTGTTATTAATCGTGAGGAGATCAGGCTCCATTTAAAGGTCTGGTGGGTGGAGAGGGAAAGTGGACGTGACACACAGGTCAGAGCCACAGCGCAGGATGAAAGAGAGATGTGATCGTCTGGAAGCAGCAGAAGACCCCCACACTGATCCCTAGATGCTGGGGTTAGATCTGACAGAGAGCCAGGCGTGTGGGAACACAGCATCTGAACCTGCATCAGTGTGTTTAGGCCAATCACCTGAGCTGATGTCATGTGACTTAAAAAGAACTCATTTCATAATTTATTCTGCTCAGTCTGAGGCCCAGCAAAGATTATTATTATTATTATTGTTATTATTATTGTTATTATTATTGTTATTACATCTTGTCTTGTAATACTTTCACTTAACATTAACAGCCTTGATTTTGAGCAAAAGTATTATTGGCAGAATGAGGGTGTACACCAGTGGGTCAGTATAGTCCATAACTACACTATTCAAGAAGCATCTTTCTTCACTGATTCTCCTCCCGAGGGTTTATTGATCCTGTCTGTCCCATCAGAGCTCATCACAGCCACTACAGAAGGACTGAGACAGTGCGGCCAAAATGGAAGAATATTTAAAGGACTAAATCACCCAAAAATATTTTTTTCACGAAAAATGCACTCACCCTCAGACCATCCGAGATTAATGGAAAAGTGTTCTGGTCTGAATCAGGAGAGAAATCTGCACAGATCAAGCAGTGTTTAAACAGCTCTAAACAGCAACAGGAGATGCTCTTTTTCACTGGAGGAAGTGTTATTATGGATTATAGTCTCTATGTGTTTGAGTTAAAATCATCTTAATGCTGGATGTGTTTCAGGTTTTGTCTTCTCCAGATGTTCACTGATGGACTGGAGTGCTGTGGATTATTGGGATGTTTTTATCAGACTCTCATTCTGACGGCACCCATTCACTGCAGAGCATCCATTGATGAGACACTGATGCAGTGCTACATTTATACAAACCTGATGAAGAAACAAACTCCTCCTGATCTGGAATTGGCTGATGGCGAATACATTTCCAGGAAATGTTCATGTTTGCGACAACTATTCCTTCTATGAACGATTGTCAACTATGTTCTATGTTTACAAAGGATTTCATAAATGAAGCTCATTAATTCAACAAAAATAAAATGCACATGAACACACAATTGTCAGTTATATTGACAGAAGATTTGATTCATGTTTGATTTAATTAATATAGTCTGACTTAAGTCTATTACTGTATTCGGTCATACAAACTGCACAAATAGATGAATGACTGAATAATGTCTAATATATTTAACTACAGAGGTCTGTTACTTTTTCTGACTGTGTTTGTGTGTGTGTGTGTGTGTATGTGTGTGTGTCAAAGTGGTCAGCGTCTGGTCATGTTATCCTCTGTTGGTATATGCTAAAACTACACACTAGAGCTAAAAGCATGTTTCTCCACAGACAAACATTCAGAAGTACCTGTAGTTATGTAAAAATATGTATTTGTTTTGAAGTACAGCTTTTACAGATTGCTATTTAAAAGGCTCTTAAAAGCATGAAATGAGAAATCTTTTCCTTGCACAGGAAGACCCTTGGACATCACAGCTCATGCACTGAAACTGACAGTCCTGGACGAAGTACACAAAACAAGTACAGATCTGTATAATAAAATATTACCGTAATCAATTTTTAATTTCACTTGAGTGAAACTACAAAAGTACTTTATTTTTTTATAACCCTACTGCTCAAAATAACTGGGATTTTAATAATTGGGGAATAATTAATATAATAAGGAAAATATAATTATATTTTCAGAATCATTATTTTTTGTCTCTTCTCATATGTTGACTGTGGTGTAAAAACACTCCTGGCCAAATGTCCCCAGAGGGCATCACGTACCACTCTGATAATTACTGAAGTTATGTTCTGAACATCACAATCCTTTCTTTTCCGTTCAGATGTAATCTATCTAGCTGGTTGAATAAAAATAGTATTTCCTCAATTTAGCACCAGCAAGTTAGTTAGCTAGAGATTTAGCATTAGCTAACATTATTGACTTATTTTCAGCATGGTTATGAATTTGTCTACATTTGTCTAATCAGCTAGTTGATCCAGACACATAGTAACTTAGGCTATGTGTGACAAACAATATAAAAACAGACATCACATAGGGCTAAATGCATAGCATTTTAGTAAAACTTCTAACTTTACAACAGCGGGGAAGATGACCGTGCATTAGTTATTTTATTTAGTCTATGTTATTTTAATGTTTTTAGACCTAAAACATAGAGACTCTGATGTTAATGTGTCTGCATTCAAACATTTCAGTGGCTTGAATAGATCCACCTTTACAGCAGATTTAGTTCCCAAACAACTGACAGTTTTGATCTAAATATGATTTTCAGTTACAATAATTAATCCTAAAATTCGACATTAGTAACTTACTTTTAACAGCATCAGATGTGCGCGCTCACAAGATCTCCAGGTTCATACTTGTGAATTCAGTTCACTGGAGACTCGCACTAAATAGATCATTTGAATCTGCGAGTTGAGTCGACTCGAGAACAGCTGCAATCGAATCATTTCTATTCCTAAATTGATCGTTTGGTGTGATTTGCAAAACAATTTAACGGGTTCATTGAAAAGAATCAGTTCATGATTCAGAAACCATTTCGGAGCATGTGATATATTATAAGGAGTAACGATAAGTTTTATGAAATGTAGTCGGTAAAAAGTACAATCATATGCAATGTAGTCAAGTAAAAGTAAAATTACTCAAAATAAAACTTCTCCAGTAAAGTACAGATACTTGAGAAATTTACTTAAATACAGTAACAAAGTAAAACTACTTCATTAATGTCCAACACTGGAAATTTACCATACAAATACAAAACTAAATTAAATCGTTAAATTTCCAAAAGTATAATCACCCTGTTTAATATATATGAAGCTGCATTGGATTTAAAAAGTGTCGTCATACCAACACCATATCAGCTCCTTTATCATTTGGGTACCGACCGACGCTCAGGACAGGACAAAAGCTCCATTTATACCTTTCCAAAAGATAGTGTTGTTTAAGAGAGATAAATGGACGGATGGATACTGTAACTGTGTTCTTCAGCATCTCACTGTGAGGAATGCAAATCAAGTGGAACATGATTTAAAAGGGAAGGCATTGCTTTTCAAGTCACATACGTGAGGCTGTGTGAGAAATGGTTTTCATTTTGTAACTAGCTATATTGGAGTTGCTTGTATCATGAAAACAGTAAGAACTCACAGACGCTTCAGCAGAGTGCATGTCTGGAAGACGACTCCAACACACACAAACACACGCCCACGACTCCCTCCACTCCACCGAGAGCCATGGTCGGCCGGCTGTTGTTTTGCAAGACTTAAGGGTTTTGGGAAAAATAATGAGCTCATCGCTTTGGCCCCGAGGTACCACTGGCAATTACCATGATCCATGCTCCTGCTCAGTGGGAATTCACTTCCCTCTCAGGTTTTCTGGGACGGAGAAAGAAGACCTTCGGAGGATGCAGGCATTCTTTTCTTCTGACATCTGGATTCAAGGGGGGACACATATTCAAAGCAACACGTCGTCTGCTAAATAAGCCAGCTTTACGCACATGGCTCTGATGAAAATGGGTCCCGTTCATAAATAAACAAATGTCCTTGAAGTCAAAGTTAAGCGGTATACTAAAGTTTGAGCACAAGCTCGACAAACAAGATCAATGAATAGCAAGTCAGGGCTATCTTTCCTCCAGAAGCAGAATTAATGTGGAAGTTGTCATGTTGTACAGAAGTGTTTCCACAGATTCTGTCAGAAGCCACTTGGTGTTGGGTTTGTGTGAGCAGCGTCAGAGTTAATAAATAAGGCTAGTGCATCTTAGCTGTTGTTTTTTTGTGAATGCTATTCATTATGTGGCAAACGGCTGTCATGTCCAGCGATGGACAGTGACACCGAGCGATGGCTGCTGGCGATGTTGAAATCATCTGCTGCCGTCCACTCAATCTCCCTGATAGCCTCATGCATAAATGCTCCTTGTGGTAAGTGAGACTGACATAATTTATAATTGACACATTTTAATCTCTGGCCTGAGGTTAGGATGAGGAAATTGTTTCCACAGCCATTTTCGGGCTCTTTCTCACCGGCGGGCTCCTAAAACATCACTACGAGTGTAATGCTTTATTACAACTGTGCATTACATACAATGTAAAAAAAAAAAAAGTGATTTTAACAGTAAAAGACATTTCATATTTGATGTTTTTTGTTGAAATAACATTTCCCCTTAGTTTTTTTTTTCTTTCTTTTATTCTTATCAGTTGTGTACATTAGGGCTTAATAATTTAATGTTAATTGCATTATTTCAGTATAACGTGTGTCACCATGATGGGGTTTAGTGTTTGTGTGAGTGACACTACACCTTCTATACATAAATATTGGCCCTACTCAGTTCATAGAAAAGCTGTTTGTGATCATCATGTGATTTTACCATCACCACTAGTTTTTGTCTGTAAAAGTCTGTAAAACCTAAAATTATGCTACCATATATTTTTTACGGTGAAGTTCTGGCAAGCACAGCTGCCGATATTTTACTGTAAATTATAATAAAACATTTTTTTTACAGTGTATGCCACCTGTGACAAAGTTTGGTGAATATCTGATTCAGAAATTTTCTGAACAAACTGAACTATTTTTTCTTATTGGAATCTGGAAACACAGCCATATACAACTATAAGACTCTGAGCACACTGATTGGAAGATGTCAGCATCCTTGATTTAGTTTTACTAACCCCCAGCCCCTCACCCCCATGTCCTCGTGTCCATTTGCACCAACTTTTATGATCTTAATCCTGTTGCCAATATATATTTTGGCAAGTTTACATGCTTATTTTTTGGCTTGAATCTGCAAAGCGTTTCAACTGCTTAAAATTCCCTGAATATCTTTAGCTTTTGTCGTCTCATGCGAGGACTTCTCCCATTAACAGTAATTAAACTTTGCATAGACAGCCATTATGAGTCAACATCGCTAAACTATGATATTTAATCATGTCTGTTTATTTGTCGCGATGATCCCCGATATCGGAGCCGAAGTTTGCACGTGTAATGAGAAAAACACACTACTCCATTTTTAACCCCAAGAAGTTGGCAGGTGCAGAACTCAGAGCCGCTGATGTTTCACAGCCCTGTTATTAGATTCAATATTCTAACTTCATCAATAAAGAAAAATGCTGTTTTTCATTACTCTGTGAACTTATTAAAAAACGTACTTTTATCCTTAAAGGCTCACACTTAGTTGCATTTGGAGAGGATACGAGACTTGGCTTGGATGCTTAATGAGGATTTTTGAACATGATAAAGGGTACTTTTTTGCATTACATCTTTTATCGATAGTTAATTTTACAATATTAGTCACGAATGGCAATCACTCACTGTTTAATGGAACTCCACCAACATGAGGAGCCTCTGAATCACCAATAACTTCAAGGATAAGCTCTCATTATATTTGTAGAAGACGGTGTGATTGATTTTGGTTGCTAGTTTAACATCACAACAGCAGTATTAGCTTGTTAACATGAAGGATTTCACTGACTAACAAAGATGCATATCCATGTTTAGGTCTTGCACCTGTTAGAAAGGTGACAATTTATGAGTGTGTGAAGCTTCTCCTGTGGGTTTTTGCATGCGATGTGTGTGATTGATGTTGATACATAATGGTCAAATCCAGCAAACAGAGACCCTCACTACATCTACTGACTCATTCAGCCCGGGCTCAATCCCTGCTACGAGACCCTCTATATCCACCTTTACTCTCGCTGACGTGACCAATTACTGCAGCACACTGTAATTTCATGTGTACATACGTGGCTCGTGATGCCATGGTTTAGATTAAATTTTGGCTCCGACTGCTCTGAGAACATGGTGACTCTATGGAATACATGGTCACGTGACTCCTTGTTGTGGCCAGTGCTGTTTTCAGCTAATTGTGTTGATGTAACCATTGGTTTTCTGAGCTTATATACGTGTCAAACTCACAAAGGTTTGCTAGACCACAAAGTAACGGCACCACAGTTCATGTAACTCCAAGACGTTGTTGTTTATGCTGAAGGATTGCAAGCCAATCTGTTTTCAGAAGGGAATATTTGCACACCGCTCACTGAATACTGTATAGTATTTATAAATTTGGTTCCTATGTTAGGTTCAGATTCTGGGTAGTTTTACAACATTAATCTCACATATTGCAAAAAGAGTAAACAAAAGAAAATAAACTGCAAAATTATGAAAACTTTAAATAGTAGTGTAACTATTATATAACGAAAAAACCAATTTAACAATTTTAAGCACTTTCCTGGTGCTTCAACAATAGAGCATGATGTTCACAGTGCCAAGATTGTGGGTTTGATTCCCTCCAAAAATTAACATGCATTAACTATTGAATATGTATTCCTTCAAAGCAGAGCACATTTCTTCAGATAAAAGCATCTTCCAAATGTATAAATGTAAATTCAAACAACCTGAAAACTGACATAAAATATATGTAAGAAATGTTTTATGCAGCTGCCTTTAACCATGAAATATGCAAGTTAAATTGACCCACAAACATTGTAATCTTAATGTAAACTTTGTATGTATATTCTACAGCACACCAGAGCATCAACATTTTACAAGCATATTCAAGAACCTAAATGAGGAAAAGTAGTCGGTGAAACAAAGAGCGCAGACATTGTCCTCATCACATACTGTATATTTAAGTTGGTGCATGGCAGTTAGTTATTGTCTTGAAAAATCTAATGTAGTTATTTCCTTCTTTTATTTAACCTGAGATGAGAATGCAATCAACAGTCGAATGGCTGCTGGTACTGATTCCAGTTTATTGGAATACTGAATTTTACATGTCACACTGGAAACAGTTCGATTGCATTGTGGGATAGAGTATTCCATGAGTGTGCTCTGTACATTTGTGTTAGTGTAGTAGGTCATTTATTCTATGCATGCTCAAAATCTGCGTCCACTACACAAAGTGAGAGAAGTGTGAGCTCAGCCTGATACAGCAACCCCTGATGTCATTGCTGTTTAGATTTATGTTTGTGATTCACATTCTGTATATATATAGTATATATTATTTGCAGTTCTTCATTACCCATGCACTCTGTAAGAAGATATATTGCAAACCATGATGTACTTAGTTTCCTTCCCTCAGAAACTGCTTTTTGGCTCCTGGCTCAGAATGAACATTCATCACTGGTGGGCAGACGCAGCGAGACACCGTAACGGCCAAAGTTCATGCAGAAAGGAATGCTGAACTCCTAAAGAGTAGCCCGAGAAATCCAGCATCAGCACAGAGGAGCCGGAAGAACCTCATCGCCTCTCTGCTCCGCTCCAACCCTAGAGGCCCATAAACAATAGCCTTTCCTCACAGCAGCCCGGGCCAGATCCCAGCAACTCTATTACTATTCCTGTTGCCACGGGGTGTTGAGCTGCAGTGAACTGCGACCCCTGGCCTTATTTTCAAAGATGATCTCTGAACTCGACTGAGGCTCAGCGATTCGCTGTGAATGCAGACGTGCAGAGAGGGGAGCAGGTGAATCGCTCTTCCTCTGCTGTTGTTTTTGATGTGGAACATGGTCTGAGGCGATTTCTCAGAGTGTACAGAGAGCAAACGCAGGAAAGTCAAGAAATTTGGCTTGAGAAGTCGACGCTAGTTTACAACTAGCAATCCAGATGTCTGCGAAAATTTTTATGTCCAAATGCTTTGTTCAAATGTTTTGTGTGGAGCACACTTTGCTTCCTCTTGTATCGATTTAGGTGAATAAGATCCAGCATTAAAAAAAAAAATAACCCCAGGAAGCAGAATTGAATTAAAACATGCTTCCAACATCAGTCTGAAAGCACCTCACCTCCTCCAGTCGTCACTGAAATAATGGCAGCTAAATGTTTTTCGTTTACTTGTGTACATCACCGTTTTACTGCCTCAAATCCTTCCTGCTTCTCTTTCTGTGTGTAAATCAATTCAGGCTCTAGGCTGATCTGCCTCACAGGCACCTTTTCCTTTGATTGGGTTCCCACCGCAGCCTAGCGCAGGACTGCAGCCAGCCTTAAGTTCTTTGAGGGATTTGTACTCCTCCCTAGTCTTAGCTTACCAGCACCCACACCGACTCTTTCTGCTGTACTCCATGGGCTCAGACAATTAGCAAACTTGGGCTCTGTTCGGTGGGAATAACTGTCGAGGAAAAGAGGTTTTCACTGCAGACTACCTGCAGGGCAAACGTTCTTCACAGGCCATCATCAGAAACTCCTGTTTATAATGAATTCATGCAACATGCAAATTACATTTATGAGTGTTTTTGGCTTTCAAACCAGCATCCATTGCACCCGTGAAAAACAACCTTGTGAACATGAATCTATGGTTAACTGAAACTTAATTTGACACCAGTCTTGATTTGGTATTGTGTTTGTTGGAAAACTATTTAATATACTACTGTACCTCTGTATAGCCACTGTATTCCAGCAGGATTTCTCTCCCTGTCTACAAATGGTCTGACAAACACTCAGTCCCACCATTGGTTAAGCTGTTTGTGATCAATAGCTGTTTCCAACCTCCTATTATTTTTATATATATATATATATATATATATATATATATATATATATATATATATATATTTTTTTTTTTTTTAATTCTGTGACATTGCATAAAACACACACACACACACACACACACACACAAAACCCCCAAAAAACAATGCTGGATGGAAATGCCAAGATGTGCATCAATTCTAAAAAAATCTCTGTCATAGCTGACACCTTACAGCAATTTCTTCTAAACATTAAGTATAAATATGATTCCTGTAATACTAATGTTGTCTGATAGGACATGGTATAATAAATCCTTTAGGTGGCGTAGTGTAGTATCAGTGTAAATGGTTCAGTAGCTTCACACGTGATGACAAATGCTAATTTCATTTCTTTAACAACCATGGGACACTTGATGAATACATGTGTCGCCAGACATGACTGAATATATCACTGTGATGATTAGGCACTGCATGATTAAAATCATTTTTGCAGGCTACAATAACACATTGCACCAATCATCATTCAGTAAACTATTTACTTTATAGACCAATCTCGAATCTCTCTTTTCAGTCCAAGATACTAGAAAAGGTGGTATCCTCACAATTATATTCCTTCTTAGAGAAAAATGGTATATGTGATTTCCAGTCAGGATTTAGACCGTATCATAGTACTGAGACTGCTCTCCTTAGAGTTACAAATGATCTGCTCTTATCATCTGATCGTGGGTGAATCTCTCTATTAGTTTTATTGGATCTTAGTGCTGCGTTTGACACAATTGACCACAGCATTCTTTTGCATAGACCTGAACACTTTGTTGCCATTAATGGAAGTGCATTAGCATGGTTTAAATCGTACTTATATGACCGCCATCAGTTCGTAGCAGTGAATGAAGATGTATCATATCGATCACAAGTGCAGTATGGAGTACCTCAAGGCTCAGTACTAGGGCCCTTACTCTTCACGCTTTATATGTTACCCTTGGGAGATATCATCAGGAAACATGGTGTTAGCTTTCACTGTTAAGCTGATGATACTCAGCTCTATATTTCTTCACGGCCCGGTGAAACACACCAATTTGAAAAACTAATGGAATTCAGAGTCGATATAAAAAAAATGGATGACGAGTAATTTCTTACTGCTAAATTCAGAAAAAAACAAAGGTGTTAATTATAGTACCTAAAAACTCAGCTTGTAATAACCTAGAACACTGTCTAAGACTTGATGGTTGCTCTGTCAATTCTTTGTCATCAGTTAGGAACCTAGGTGTGCTACTTGATCGCAATCTTTCCTCAGAAAGCCACTTTTCTAGCATTTGTAAAACTGCATTTTTCCATCTCAAAAATATATCTAAATTACGACCTATGCTCTCAATGCCAAATGCAGAAATGTTAATCCATGCATTTATGACCTATAGGTTAGATTGTTGTAATGCTTTATTGGGTGGTTATTCTGCACGCTTAGTAAACAAACTACAGCTAGTCCAAAATGCAGCAGCAAGAGTTCTTACTAGAACCAGGAAGTATGACCATATTAGCCCGGTCCTGTCATCGCTGCACTGGCTCCCTATCAAACATCGTATAGATTTTAAAATATTGCTTATTACTTATAAAGCCCTGAATGGTTTAGCACCTCAGTATTTTAATGATCTCCTTTTAGATTATACTCCTCTGCGTCCGCTACGTTCTCAAAACTCAGGCAAAATCAACTGGGGGTGGCAGATCCTTTTCCTATTTGGCGCCTAAACTCTGGAATAACCTACCTAACATTGTTCGGGAGGCAGACACACTCTTGCAGTTAAAATCTAGATTAAAGACCCATCTCTTTAACCTGGCTTACACATAACATACTAATATGCTTTTAATATCCAAATCTGTTAAAGGATTTTTAGGCTGCATTAATTAGGTAAACCGGAACCGGGAACACTTCACATAACACCCTATGTACTTGCTACATCATTAGAAGAATGGCATCTACGCTAATATTAGTCTGTTTCTCTCTTATTCCGAGGTCACCGTGGCCACCAGATCCAGTCTGTGTCCAGATCAGAGGGTCACTGCAGTCACCCGGATCCAGTACATATCCAGACCAGATGGTGGATCAGCACCTAGAAAGGACCTCTACTGCCCTGAAAGACAGCGGAGACCAGGACAACTAGAGCCCAGATACAGATCCCCTGTAAAGACCTTTTCTTAGAGGACCACCAGGACAAGACCACAGGAAACAGATGATTCTTCTGCACAATCTGACTTTGCTGCAGTCTGGAATTGAACTATTGGTTTCATCTGGTCAGAGGAGAACTGACCCCCAACTGAGCCTGGTTTCTCCCAAGGTTTTTTTCTCCATTCTGTCACCGATGGAGTTTCGGTTCCTTGCCGCTGTCGCCTCTGGCTTGCTTAGTTGGGGTCACTTCATCTACAGCGATATCGTTGACTTGATTACAAATAAATGCACAGACACTGTTTAAACTGAACAGAGATGACATGACTGAATTCAATGATGAACTGCCTTTAACTATCATTTTGCATTATTGAGACACTGTTTTCCAAATGAATGTTGTTCAGTTGCTTTGACGCAATGTATTTTGTTTAAAGGTTCTATATAAATAAAGGTGACTTTGACTTAGTAAGTTTTACTTTGGCTTGAACTGAAGACTTTGGCTTGACTGTGTTATCAAACAGCTAATAATTTGTGGAAAATGTTACACAAACCATGATTTTGTTTGCCATCTCAGAAAGCTGTAGCTTCTAAAAATCAACATCCTTAGTAGAAACGCTTTGCTAATGATATGAAAAGCAACACCCTGCAAGCTAATGGATAGGTTACATGTTTGTGACAGTGGGAAATGAACTGTTTCTAACCGTGTTTTCGAGACTGCAGCACACTGCAAATTTAAGGAGAACATTCGCAGCGATTGTGTTGACTGATGGTTTGTCTTTAAGCATATTAAAAACACCAGATACGCTTTCAGACATTGTTAAAACCTTGACTTTAAGTGTGAGTTTGCAATCTTAAGAGCTATTAATAAAAATAGTTTTTGACCATATCCTGAGTGTTAATTAAATATGGACACATAATACATTTCCATGCTGAATTGTCATGAAGCTATTGTACTTTGCAGTGAAAAGAAGTTACAAGCCTTGATTTCCCCTTTTAATTAGCAGGGTTTAAGATGACTGCCTCAGAAGAAACAAACACATGCTTTCAGTCTATCACAAATCTACAGAGAGCGACAGAACAGAAGAGAATGATTCTTACTGTAAATGTTTAGCAGAGGATCAGCCTTTGTTAGTGCATCTGATGGCATGTGAAACAGCGCCACCTGTCGACAGACTCACTCACACAGTCTACCACCGATACAGCAATTATTTAGTGCAAGAAAAAGGTAAAGATCACACGTGACACAGTCTGCAGAAAATCCTGGGTCATTTAATCTTCGAAGGTTTAGAGCATCAGAATGATCCAGGAATGGTGCTTATCAAATTAACTGGCAGAGGTTGCAAGCACGCATGTCTGGAGTTTATGTAGCTGGAACAGAGTTAGTTAGGCTTCAAAGAGACATATTCCCGTGAGTGAGGTCGACTGTAATGATGTTTTATGAGCATGCTAGAGGGGGGAAACTCCATACAAGAAATGTTTTAGCAGCTCTCACTTTGAACCTCCGGGGTTTCTGTTCGTTCACTCGACCTGTTTTATTGCCTCGTAAAAATGTAGGCATGTTGGTGAACTTAGATTTCCCGTTTTAAATGAAAACTTGAGTCAAGTTCACATTTACCTGTTTAATTGCCTCTACTTGGGTGTAATTATGGTTGAACCGATGTGTGTTAGGTTTTTTTGCATGTAGATCAGAATCCAGATGCTTTTTGCGTGTATGTGAAAGGACGGTTTGTATTGGAAATGAACTCACGCTACAAGACAAAACAAAGACGTATGGTGTTTTTTCAGGTTTCTTTTGGTTTTGTCACGCTGAGCGCAGGCTTTTCATGAGTCTCTACCTGCATGCAAGGATGGAGAAATGGACCTCCACATCTCTTTCTCTCACAGTCATTCAGTGCTGAGGAGGAAAACATCCAGATACCATCAGAATCACATCAAAACACATGCGGGCACGATTTTCCATTTCTCTCTGTAAAGACCGGGTCACCTGTCTGCTGCTTCTGACACACACACACAGACACACACCTCTGCATTTCTCTAAGGTGTTGCGCTCCAGACATCTGTCTGCCTCTCGCCCACATGCGTCTCAGCTGTTCAGTATGCTTGTCTGGGACCGTCAGAATGCTCTATGTTTGAATCACCCTTTATGAGTAATAAGGAAAATAAATACACTGTATCTGTTTCTCTCGGCAGCATTTGACTGTTTCATGTGACATGTTTCAAACATATGGACGGCAGTGCCTGTCTCTCTCACATTGTCACTGCATTGGCATAAACGCATAATCACCAAAATGCCAGCTGGGATGTTTGAAGACTTCTGCACCTTAGAAAGATTTTTTTTTTTTTTTGGCAGATGGCTGTCTGTATGGAGACTTTTGTATTCTCTGTATACTTACCGTGGAGCACCTTGCATTTGCAGTGTAAAGGCTCCCTGATGGGTCTCAGACAGCAGAGCACCACCTACTCACCTGCCAATCAAACACTGAAAATAACCAACACATCAAAACATTCCAAAACTGATAAATACGTTTGACTGGACACATAACATTTTTGACAACATTAATCCCATAAAGCTACTGTTTTATATATGATAAATTCCTTCAGCTGGTGATTTACATGTTTCTGCTGTCAAATCTTTACAGATTTTTTACCAAGTAAATGTCAGAAAACTCTAGTAATGTTTCCAGATGAACACTTACTGAACTGAAGCAGCTTGGCTTTACTTGAGTCTCCATCAATCATTGTTTAAAAAAACTTAATGCCGTTATTATAGCAGTTATTATAAATCATGGCTGTTATTTGCAGAGATTAATGTCAATCCTATTCAGTAGATCATTAGTCAGACAAAGGGCATACATTTAAATACCAGAGAATGCATTAATTGATCAATTGAAATGCAATGTAACTTACACTGGATAAAAACATCTGCCGAGTGCATAAATGTAAATGTACAAATATTGACAGATGTGCCTGACTTCAGTAAATCAGTAAGACTGGTGTGAGGCTCCACCCACTGAAGCAAACACAGCTGATGATTTGAAGTGGTTACGAGTGACGTTCAGATTCATGATCCTCAGCCGTTCATGAGCCGCTGCTTCTCAACATCTCATGGCATGTTTATTTGAAATAGCTGGAGCTCAGATGGAATAAAGAGCCTTTTGGTGCTTTTACCATTCCATTTTATGTAAAATTTCATTTTTAAAAGCTACAAGGCAGAAGTTATGAAACTCCTCTGTGTCTAAAGCTTAGGTGTGCTCACCCATAAATTGTTAAATAAAACATGCATGTAGTCAGACCGATTGAGGTGGCAGGTTGTGAGGTTATGACTATGCTGAATTTCAATCCTGACAAAGGTCACGAGGGGTCAGCTATCGTGGGTTTGACGGAAAGTTCAGGAAAACAAAACACACAGGCATGTAACACAGCTGAGGAAATGGCATATTAATCCATTCCCAACAGGGAATATTTCACTGCACCACATCTGGCAAAACACAGGACAAACACTTCTGTGTGTGTGTGTGTGTGTTGTCCTGCATGTTGGTTACACCCAAGAAGATGCATAAATCCAGAAGACAGCTGTCCTATAGCTTTACATTTTATCTGTGTATTATCAGGACGGTTAAACCCTGAACCTCTCCCGTATGGATTTTATATGAACAGATCCTTTTAAAGACTCCAGACGATTATTTTGGTCTTTATTCTCACAGACATGACATGATGTCCTCAAGAGTCATCCCACAGTTTGTTTGTCCCACAGATCATAGTCTCTGATTCAGATCAAATTAAGGAAATTCAGTCACAAATTAATATGGTCATCATCTGCTCAGCTTGCATCTGGAACACAAAAAGCCGACATTCTGAAGAAATTTTGGTAACACTTTAAAATACGGCAGCATTAATATGCGTTAATTCATGCTTTACTAATGTACAGATAATCATGAGTTAATGAAGAACTACACCATTTATTATTAATTACTGCATCAGCAACCAACCTGTCCTCCAACCAATACGCTTGAATAGGTCATTTGTCCCTGAAATCCCTGAAATACAACCCATCAGAGCGTATACTACAATTGCTCCCCTATCGGCACAACTTAATTGCTCTGTAATTCGGGTTTCATGTAGCTCAGTTGGTAGAGCAATGTGTTATATGATGATATATAATCATATGATCATGGGTTCGATCCCAGAGAATGAATGTGCCCATAAAATATATATGTGCCCTATAAATCATAATGTTGTTTGATTTTTGTGAGGGGTGGGGTTAGGTGTGGTAATTCGAACAAATAAGCCACCTTGTAAAGTTTTTTTTTTACATTTTTATTAGTAATGACGTTATACGTCATTTCATGACGACGGACGCAACACGATACTGTCATTATTTTTACATTCGCTAGAGGGCGCTTAACTTTACAACGTAAATATAAGTCGTAATAAGGTGCTTGCACAAATGACCTATATGCTCAGTTTTTGTTGGACAGGCTAATAACTAATGAAATAAACTCATATGTTAATTACTACAATGGGTCAAAGCCATGCCTTTGCTTTAATTAATCATTAGCTAATGATTTGCAAAGGTATCATTATGTTTTGACTTCACTTGTTGAGGCACAACACTAAATAATTCAAAATCTATAACTACAATGACATATTACTCAACAATTTGTAAATAGTTCTGTGTCTCAACAAGTCATAACATACTGTAGTAAGTTCATGTGCGGCAAGGAAGAGGACAAAGGGGTCGGCCGGACTGCTGACGTATTTATTTAACAGAAAATAACAAAAACTTTGCAAACACCAAATGGTGACTTTTATTCTGACACATTGGCAGAGCGCTTTCCGTCTCTAGTTTGGGTCAGCAGTCCGTCTCTCTCTCACTTGCTTCCGTCTCTCCTGGCGTTTTATACTCTCTCCACGCCAATTACTGGAACAAGAAACAGGTGATGATAATTTTTGCTTCGCTAAACCACGCCCCCCCTGCCACATACCTCCACCGCCCATCTCAGGCCGGGGAGCCATCCGGCCTGCAGCCACCCCCCCCCCCCACACTTCTGGAGAGGAAGTCGGCCACGGCCATCTGAATACCCGGCCTGTGGATCACCTTGAACTTAAAAGGTTGAAGAGCTAGATACCAACGAGTGATCCACGCGTTGGTATCCTTCATGCGGTGGAGCCACTGCAGCAGAGCGTGGTCTGAACAGAGGGTGAACTCCGACCCCAGGAGATAATAGCGGAGGGTGAGGACGGCCCATGTGATGGCAAGGCACTCTTTTTCGATGGTGCCGTATTTAGCCTCTCTCTTTGAGAGCTTCCGGCTAATGTACAGCACCGGCCGTTCTTCCCCCTCTATCTTCTGGGACAGGACTGCCCCCAGCCCCCTGTCCGACGCGTCTGTCTGCAACAGAAAAGGGAGAGAAAAATCAGGAGAGTGTAATAACGGCCCGCCACACAGAGCAGCCTTGACCTGAGTAAAGGCCTGCTGACACGGCTCCGTCCACTGGACCGTATCTGGCACCTCCTTTTTAGTAAGGTCAGTCAAAGGGCTTGTGAGGTCTGAATAATTAGGAATAAACCGTCTGTAATATCCCGCCAACCCCAAGAACTGCCTTACCTCCTTTTTGGTCTTGGGATGTGGGGATGTTGCATTAGCGGCTGTCTTATCAATTTGGGGACGCACCTGTCCATGCCCCAAGTGGAAGCCCAGATACCTTACTTCCACACGCCCAATCGCACACTTCTTTGGGTTGGCCATGAGCCCCACTACCCTCAGCGACCTCAGGACAGCCCTCAGATGCTGCATATGCCGCTGCCTATCATTACTAAATATAATGATATCATCCAGGTAGGCAGCTGCATATGCAACATGGGGCCGCAGAATCCTATCCATGAGGCGCTGAAAGGTAGCTGGGGCCCGAACAAGCCAAACGGAAGGGTAACAAATTGGTGTAATCCAAACACCGTTGTGAAAACTGTCTTTTCTTTTGACAATGGAGACAAGGGGATCTGCCAATAGCTCTTTGTTAAGTCCAATGTCAAATAAAAACGAGCCGTGCCTAGCCGATCAAGCAACTCGTCAACCCGCGGCATTGGATACACGTCGAATTTCGACACAGCATTCACCTTGCGGTAATCTACACAGAACCGGACGGAGACGCCCGTTTTCGGAACTAAAGCTATTGGGCTCGCCCAGTTACTATTAGATTCTTCTATTACCCCCATGTCCAGCATAGCGCCTAATTCAGCCTGAACTACTTTTTTCTTGTGCTCAGGTAAACGATACAGCCGGCTGCGAAATACCACGCCCGGCTCGGTCTCGATATGGTGCTGAATTAGGTTAGTACGGCCTGGTAGGAGTGAGAAGACGTCGGCAAACTCTGCCTGCAATTTCGTTAAGTTCCTATCGGACCGTATTACCTCATAATCGAGATCTCCGACCTGTCGTGCGACCTCAAATGGTCCCTGCCACTTAGCCATTAATTTAGAGCTCGACGTTGGGAGTAATACAAGTACTTTCTCTCCCGGTGCAAATTTGCGTAACCTAGTTCCCCTGTTATACAGCTGGCTCTGGCGGTCCTGGGCTTGTAACAAATTCTCCACTGATAGCCTCCCCAATGTGTGGAGTTTTGTTCTCAAGTCCAGCACATACTGAATTTCATTTTTGCCCTGAGATGGACTCTCCTCCCAATATTCTCTCAGTACGTCGAGCACCCCCCGGGGCTGGCATCCATAGAGAAGCTCGAAGGGGGAAAACCCCATGGAGGCTTGCGGGACCTCTTGCACAGCGTATAACACGGGCTCTAGCCACCTATCCCAATTTTTGGCGTCTTCGTGTACGAACTTACGGATCATGGATTTAAGTGTGTGATTAAATCGTTCGACCAGGCCGTTGGTTTGTGGGTGATAGATGCTAGTTCGAATTGATTTAATGCCCAACAATCCGTACAGTTTGCGTAGCGTACGTGACATAAACACCGTGCCCTGATCGGTGAGGATTTCTTTTGGAACCCCCACCCAGGAGATAAGATGAAACAAGGCATCCGCAACACTTTTAGCGGAAATGTTGCGGAGGGCCACCGCTTCAGGATATCATGTTGCATAATCAACTATGACTAATGCAAAGCGATGTCCTCATGCCGATCGCTCTAATGGCCCGATGAGAACCATACCAATTCTCTCGAAAGGGACCTGCATTAAGGGAAGAGGGCGCAAAGGCGCTTTTGGGGCGGCCGGTGGGTTCACCAACTGACATTCCGGACAAGACGCACACCACCGGCGCACGTTGTCATGAATGCCCGGCCAAAAGAAACGGGTCGTGAGGCGATTTAGTGTTGCTGCCTGTCTTAAATGGCCCGCCATAGGGTTAGAATGAGCCGCATGGAAAAGCATTTCCCTGCGACTCTTCGGAATTAACAATTGGGTTGTATTCACTTTTGTCCGAGCGTCTTGGGTCACTCGATTCAACTTTGAAAATGGCAAAATACGGATAGGTGAGCGGGAGGGCAGGTTGGAGAGGCTGGCCATCGATGGAGCGGACCTGTTGAAATGCATGCTTTAACGTCTCATCCTGAGACTGCTCCAGAGGAAAGTGATGATACCCGCACTCCTTCCGTACCTTATTTCCCCAAGAGGCAACCGCACATAACGACCCCAATAAAAACCGTAAACACGGGCCAATTCGTTCCCAAAATTATCGGATGCCAGAGGTGGGGACTAACCGCCACCTCTACATTATGCTTTTGTCCCCGGAATTGAATAATAATTGGGATAACCGGATACTCCACCACATCCCCGTGTATGCACCGCACCTTAACGCGGCTTGTATCCAATGCCCCCGGTTGAATCAGGCTTTGATGGATTGAGGTTTGGTTGCATCCTGAATCCACCAAGGCCGGATATGTACCCCCTTGATACTCACAGGTATTTGGTACTCGCCAGCCTGACCGGGGGTGACTTGTGGGACGTCTGGGACCCGGATCATCATCCCCACCTCCATCACTGGACACCTGTCCACGAAATGCTCCGGGGGCGGGACATGAGGAGGGCCGGGTGGACGGGAACTAGGGAGAGGGACAGGGCGAGAGAGAGAGGGGGGAGAGAGAGAAGGAGAGAGAGAGTTAGAGGGCAGGGGCTCGCCGACCCCTCGGCACGCCACCATGTGGTCCTCCGCCAGATGGATGGCCGAGTCCAGCGACATGGGGCGGTGGCACTGGACCCACTCTGCCCTCTTCTTGGGAAGCCGAGCGATGAACTGCTCCAGCACCACCAGGTCGATGACATGCTCCACATCACTTCCCTTGGCCAGTAGCCACTTGCGGCAGGAGTCCCGGAGCTGTTGGGCCATCGCGAAGGGTCGGCCGGCCTCGCCCAAGTCCAGGGACCGGAAGCGCTGGCGATGTTGCTCTGGCGACCGGCCAACCCGCTGGATGATGGCCCTCTTCAGGTCATCGAAGACCAGGAGGTTCGCCACCGGAAGTTGTTGCGCGGCCACCTGGGCCTCGCCGGAGAGCAGGGGAATGAGGCACACCGGCCACTGCTCGCGGGGCCACCCGCAGGCCTCCACCGACTTTTCGAACAGCTCCAGGAAGGCCTCCGGATCGTCCTGGGGCCCCATCTTGTGAAGTGGCAGGTGCATGGGGGCGGCGGGCGGCCCGGCGCCTCGGCGCAAACCTCCTGATCAATCCAGCTCCGGAACCTCTCACGGTCCACCTGCTGGGCCTGAACGATGGCCTGGAAGCGTCTCTCCTGATCGATCCTCAGGTCCAGCAGGGCCTGGTGTTGTTCGAGGGAGGAGATGATATCCGCAAGCGGCGTGGAGGATGGGCTTTGCATGGCGGCGGCGGCGGCGGTCCTTCTTCCTTCCCGGGTTTCGGCACCAGTGTAATAAGTTCGTGTGCGGCAAGGAAGATGACAAAGGGGTCAGCCGGACTGCTGACGTATTTATTTAACAGAAAATAACAAAACTTTGCAAACACCAAATGGTGACTTTTATTCTGACACGTTGGCAGAGCGCTTTTGGTTTACTACTTCCGGTTTCCCTTTGCGGTTCGGGACAGCAGTCCGTCTCTCTCTAACTTGCTTCCATCTCTCTTGGCGTTTTATACTCTCTCCACACCAATTACTGGAAGAAGAAACAGGTGATGATAATTTTTGCCCAAACCACTCACTTACCGCTCGTCTCCTGATTGTCTCTCCCGCTGCAGACTTCGCTAAACCACGCCCCCATGTCCACAGATACCTTTGCAAATAATTTGCTAATGATTAATTAAAGCAGACAACTTTAATTAATATGAGTTTATTTCATTAGTTACTAATACATTACTTCATACTTCATGTATTAACTTCAACAAAAATATAATCGTTATTCACTGTTATTCACTTCTTGTTCAGTCTATTCCTCACACAAAGCTTCATATTACTTCAGAATACTAGAATGTATAAATGAAATCACATTAACCTTTACCCAAAAAATAAAAGTCTGTCCTCCACTGGTTCCAGACATGTATGTCTATCTTACATCTGTCAATGATTTTTATTTTGAAGAATGTGGGTGAATAAATACTATGGAAGTCAGTTGCTACTGTTTGGTATTGATAGATATTTAAAGAGTAAGCTGCTAATGTATTTCTAGTAAAAAAATAAAAAAACCCACGTGGCATGAACCTGGATTAAGAGGCCATGTGTGTGTGTTTGTGTGTGTGTGTGTGTGTGTGTGTGTGTTTGGCCTATGGTGCAGGCTGGCAGCAGCTGGCAGTAACTCTCTGAACTTCCTCATTAATAAATGATCACAGACCACCATCTGGAAAGAGCACAGGCTGTGTGCGTGTGTGTGCAAAGGCATGGTGGCGAGAGCAGGGGCCCTGCAAGGTTTCACTCTTTCAAACATGACTCTCTGTCTGTCTGTCTGGCCGCTGGGGTCAGAAGAACCGCATAATGAGAGAGAGAGAGAGAGAGAGAGAGAGAGAGAGAGAGAGAGAGAGTCAATCAAGGCCATTATTGTAGCATTCAGAGATTGACCTCGCCCTGCGGCTCCCGCTGTTCTCACCCCAGGTGACCCGTCCAGACTCCTGCAGCGGCGCTCACTGAGTTTAACTCCAGCAACATGAGGATGATTTATATCATCACTTCCTGTGCTTGGTGAGTGAGCCAAAGCTTGAGCTCTGAACTTGTTCTTTGAAACAATAATATTTGGAAAACTGATTTTTGCATGTTCTGATCAGTATGTGAGAGATGTTGCTGCTATGTATGTGTCTGTTTTTTTTTTTTTTTAGCACATACTGTATTATGGGTGTTTTCTTCTTGGTTTTCTTTGGGGCAAAACTGTTAGTATCATTGAGCTTTGTGAGCTGTTTCCTTCTCCTTATTTGGAGTGAAGTGTGTTTACGGTTCTTCACTTATGTAGACAAACAAATGTACTTGTCAAATTCAAATCAGTGAGGATTTTGAGTGAATAAACATAACGCAACAAATTCAAAAGACTTGGAATAACAGACAATTCATATGGACTGCTTTTATGGTACTTTTATTGTGCTTTTTTGGAGCTTGATTACCATTCTGTGAAATACTGATTCAGGCATAGTGTAAGCAATATTTGTAAAAATAACATATTCGTGTGTTTTTTTTTTAAAGCTGTTGCATCTATATCAGCTATATTATTATTGCAAATATTACTATTAAATCTAAACTACTTTATTAAATACATAAATCATAAAAAATAATACAAATGAAGACAATTTCTCATCAAAAGTTATATCATCCTGAGAACATTGCTTCTCAACATAAGTAATGATTCGTTATGTGAGCTGTGCAGTGAGATGGCAAACAGGTCAAAGCTATACAACTATATTTTAGCACAACTGGAATGCTGGCCTGATATGAGGATCACAGCCTGTTTTGTTCTGTAATAATAGTCTAATTATCTGTTGCAATCAATGTTGTTTTAATATTTGCTATGGAAGATATTTCATATCATCTAACTTAAATGCATGAAGATTCTATATTTGTTTCATTTGAGGAATGAAGCCACAGCACATGTGAGCTCTTGCTTCAGAGACCCAAGTGTTGGTTATCAGTTGGTTTTTTTGCTTCAGTTAATATCAGAACGCTGTTTTCCTCTCTTTAAAGGTACAGTTTGTAGGACCAGCCATGAGAGGGCGCACTATCAAAACAATAACAATCGCGTGGTTTAATGATGCTAAGAAGGAGCATGAAATGATGGGATTTGTTGTCTTCTACCCAACTGCTGACGGCCATCAATCAGACAGAAAGATAAATCATGGATTTAACGCGAGTTCAGCGATTTTCGTGAGTAGATTACATACAAAGTCAATGCAAAGACGCGATCAGACTATGGATCAGACGCGTCCTCGCGCGGGTCTAGAGATGCGATGCCCCACATTTGGCGTATTTGCCCCATAATACTAATCTTGTTGATCGTTATAATAGCATATGTTTTCTGTAAAGATACGAATCAAAACAACTCACCTGTCGAGTATAACACAAGTGAGATCGGCATCACTTTCTAGTTGAAGTTAGTCGCGAAGCTACTTCCGCATTTGTCCACGACACTGTTGTCATGTTGTTTCTACGCCAGTAAAGGTGTCATTAAAAAGTGACTGCACTTCCCCGTGTCACTGTTTAGAATAGGAATTTTCTCATAATTTACAAGTAGTTGAAAATATTAGAGATATTATTAGTAATCAGCTGGAAAAAAAAATATTACACTAGCCTTGTGGTTTTTGGATACTTTACTGAAAATATCTTACAAATTGTAACTTTAACATGCACTGACAGTAACACATTAACTGAGATGATGGAGTTTATGGATGCATCCCACTCACTTTAGTTGTTCCAAGTTATTTCTCTGAATTGACCAGCCATTGTTTGCATTGCAGGGAAAATAATTATGGCTATTTCCATTTATTAATGTCCTTAGTGTTGGTGTTTAATGAGCTTTAAATACTCTTTAGCATCATCTCAGAGAACACGAGAAAGTTTCCCTCTGTCGTTGAATCACCAGTCATCGGCATGAATCTTTCATGAGGGAGGTACGGGGTCGAGCCCTTGCAACTGTGTTGTTCACAGGAAGATCTCCACAGAGGACCTCGTCTCATTAGCATCGCCTCTCTCTGGCTCAGACTCGTTCCTTGACCTCTGTTGATTTGCTCTTTCCAGAGGATGGCAGGCCTGTGTGTTTACATTTACTTCACCCATGAGTTTTATCAGGCATTTTAATATTAATTAGACAAAAAAAGCCTGTGACTAGTGTGATTATGAGTGTCTTAACCCCCAGGGCTCGCATTGGTTATGTGCAGTGTGACGATGTGACTCCATGAGCTGCAGATCAGTGGCTTTGACAGCTTGATGGAGTCATGCAGGTTGAAGTGCCACTTTTCTGCTAATCGCAGACTTGCTTTTTGGGTTCTTCAGTGCCTGGTAACCCATCTTATTATTTCTTCACCACCACTGTAGTACAATACCCTGCAAGAATTTCCATGCTGGTTTAGGCTAGTTAGTTCTGGCCGGCAAGTCAACCAAAATAATCTTTCTAGAGAAGATATTTTACCAGCATCCAAAACACAACTTATATTCAAATATTCTTTATGAAAGTTAAGAGTCATCCACTCCCTCCTAAAACGGCTCATTCTAACATGACCAAAATGTCTACATCACTATGTGGGAAGATTTGAATAACCCCGCCCAAATGTTCATGCAAAGAAAGAAGGTCTAACTTTTATTATCGCGGTTGCTACCGGTGCCATGCTGTAGGAATACTGTGTGTTTTGTTGTGAAAGTGAAAATGCTTGGTTTGGTCTTCCAAAAGAGGACACGACTAGAAATCAGTGGTGAAGTTGTATTTACAACACTGTTCCAGAATAGTTCAACCCAAATATATGTGTGCAACACATTTTACAGAGGATTAGGACTGTTTCCTGTGAGAGTAGCCTGCAACGTGATGTTTTATTAACAAATTTCGGAAGGAGCACACGCAGATAATAAAATGGCCAATTCACTATCAGTAACCACACCATCCATTTAACCACTCTAAGTAATCATAGCACCCTTTCCGACATTCTCTCTAGTCTTTCAGCATCCCTCCACCACCCCGCTCCTCACCTGCCCTCTCCCTTGGGCAACATGCAAAATATGCATACTATTCTTCTCGCTTTATTATCTACAAGGCAAACTCATGAGACCTGTGTCTATTTCTATAAAGTGGGGCAGTTCCATATTTGCAAGGACAGTCTGGACACAAAAAATTTAATCTTATTGTTTTTGTCTTCTCATGCTAGAGCATGTCACCACAGTATGGTGAGAGGCAGTGTTGTAGTCGAGACCAGCTCATTCGAGTCCGAGTCCAGATCGAGTCCAGAGAGGGTCGAGTCCGAGTCAAGACCGAGTTCAGAAAGGGTCGAGTCCGAGTCAAGACCGAGTTCAGAAAGGGTCGAGTCCGAGTCAAGACCGAGACCAGAGAGATTGGGTCTTTGACAAGACCTAAAGAAATCTTCAAGAGTATGTAAAATGTTTGGTGGAAACAATAAAGGGTAAAAGGGCCACATAGTATGTGGTGTAAAGGTAATTTTATTAGTATTATGAATTGTAACTTGTCAATATTAAGTGCTCATTTTCACATAACATCGTTGTACCACTATACACATCCATATAACCTTTCTAGTACAAGTAACATTACTGTACCACTATACCTGTAAATGTTCAACTGTAACAGCTTTTACATAACTTTTAACCCTGAAGCTTAACTAATGACTGCTAATATCCTGAAAATGTCTTGGATTATGTGCACTTTAGATGTTGTGAAGATTAAAGATGGGCATAATTACTTTTCAAAAAAATAAGTGAGGAGACCATCCTGCTACCCAACCAAGCACGATGTGGTCTCATGATCAATCCACAAAGACTAAAAACTCTCTTTACTGGTGCAGAGGAAGCGGGGACTGACAACAGTTACCATTTTATCACTTTCTGTAACCGCAACGGATAATCTAATGCTAATTTCCCTGGATGGTGCATTTTAATGCAGGGTAAAATACACACTAGTCCAAGTTTTTTTTTGTTACGGAGGGCATACACACAAGAGCCGACTGACTGTCCAGGAAAAATTCATGCAAAAGTGTGTATGTGCCAGTGGAAGAAAGCTGGATCAAATGCAATATAAGTTCAATGCATTCTGTCAGACATTGTTTTTGGGGGGAGATGATTATTATATAATATATTCATTATATTATATTCTGTATTCATTATATAAGTTTATTAAATGATATTTGTTTTTTTTCTGTGACCATTTTGTCCTACTTTGTAAAAATAACACAGTTGAGAGAAATAATGTAGCAATGTGGCTTCCTGGAAAGCGGGATCACTACAGGCGGATGGCAGGAGGGTAACTTAAGGCCGGTGACACACTGGCTGCGTGGCTGCTGCGTGCCAGAAGCGTGGTGGCTGCTTCGCGTTTTCTGTGTCTTTACACACCAGAAGCGGCGCTTGGCGCACTGCTGCTACTGTAGGAGACATAGAGCTCTTGTCTTCATGACAACAATATCAACTTTTTTTTTTTTTTACACACCTACTGATAGGACACCGTCAACAGTATTGACGGCACAATAGAGTATGTTTGACAGGTGCAATATTTGAAAATCGTTCATTATTAATTTATTTTTTTAATTACATTTATATCTGAATTTATGCCAACCTATAGACTTTCAAATATCAAAATGTCATGAATTAATATGTATTTGTGTACAAAATGACATATAAACATATTTTAATTTTTTGCCTGGAAACGCTTCCAACATGCACGCGTGTTGCGTGAAAAATAGGCATCGGTTCTATTTCTAGCATGCACGGGTTTTCCGCGCGTCTCACGCAGACAGGTGCAAGACCTAACCTGTTAACATGGGAGCCGAATTAAAAACAGACACGCCACGCAGCTGAGACGCTTGCGCCACACATCCAGTGTGTCGCTGGCCTAACGTCTCACGTCAAAAGAAAATCACCAGTCATTGGATGTCTCAAACATACATCAATTTAAATAAACATTAACATACAGTAATAATCATGAAATATTTTGATTGGGACTCGAGTGGACTCGGGCATAAGTCCGATTCCTAATATGTTCGAGTCCGAGTCAATACCGAGTCAAAATGCACACGAGTCCATGACAAGACCGAGACCATTAAAATACGGTCTCGAGACCGAGTCCAAGACCGAGTCCGAGTCTCGAGTACTCAACACTGGTGAGAGGCATTAACACTTCCATCACAAGCTTGAGGTGTACGGCCAATCACAACGTACTAGATTGCTCTTCATCTCCTGTGTCCCAGAGCTCCTCATTTACACTCATCTCCAGGAGAGGTTAAACTTACAAGCTATCTGGATGGAATGACTGTCATCTTGAATTTTACTGTTTGTCTTTTAGTTAAACTGGACACTAAAGGGACGTTTTGCAATAGGGCAGAATCATCTTTTTCTGATGTGTTGAAATGCAATGGAAACGGGAGTATTTTTCTTTTTCTTTCAAAATACCAATAGTTTGATCTAAACTTGACTAATTATTCAGTCTCTATGGCGACAAGACTAAATTTATCAATGACTATTTTTGTGTTTGCAGGATGCAGAGACGTAACAATCCGACACAAAACCAACAGAGTCAGATTTCAAATAATTATTATTATTATTATTTATTAATGTTTAACATTTTTATAAGCCAGTTGAACATAAAAACAAATGGTAAGTTCCACAGCATCACATAGCCATATTTAGCATGGCCGAATGTGATCGCACTTCCTCTCTGTAGAGCATCTGCCGTCACCACAGGTTTTACCAGGAGCTGTCAAAGCGAATCTGGTCAAATGGTCCAGGGGCCCATGAAACGAGCGCCCAGCACTAATTAATCCTCACCTGTCAGCCAAACTGAGAGTGTATGCAGTTCATTAACTACATAATGATCATCATAATGGAGCTGGAGATGATCATAACAAGAATCAAGACTGATATTTTGTTCTAAATCCCAGGAAAAATTGTGGTTAATATGACGGCATGAATCACTATCCTACTCACCATGATATCCATTTTGTTAGTTATTTCTGTGACATAGTTTTGGGTAGTTTTGCCCACAATGAAATCACATTGTTCAAAAATGCCACTTCACAAAGCTGTATGTAAGATGCGTCCAGATTGGCTGGTCATGATTAGTTAGGTCTAGTGTTTAATGAGCAATACGGGAGAGGCAGTGGTGAGAGGATTGAGGTTTGTATAGGGTTTGGTACATTAGAGAGCAGAACTGCCTGCACTGGGACTGCAATGTCTATAGCAGTTGTTTACCTACCCCAATGTAACAACCAGTTACAATAATAAAAGTGTCCTGAGCCAAAAATAGTGTCATTGGAGTGTGTTCTCTCATATTGTGTTGTATAACAAAGCAACCACATGTATAAAACAGTTACTTTTGCAGTTGCATTTGACAAGCTGCACCCTATTTTACTCTTCTGCATAATACATTAGTTGAATGTCAAACAGTTCAGCATTCTGTGAAGTGCTGCTTTATCTGAAATGCTGTTATTTGATGGGCATTGCACAGGCCTGTGGAGCAACCAGCAAACAAAGCCAGATAACTGCCAGAGCGCAAAGCACTTAAAAGCATGCTCAATCATCTCACTCTGATTGCTTTGTTTTATACATGTTAGAAAGACAGAGGATTCAACCAATGAGACGGCTGGACCGAAGTTACTTGACAAATGATGAAACAAACAGAGGATGCAGTTAAGATGCAAAGAAGGTCTTCCTGTTTGCTTGGTTTGGTGTTTTCTTCGTCTATCTTCCAGACATCTGGATCTCCGTCTAATGCCCCCTCTCTTCAACGTGCAAACTGTCAAACGTTCACCAGGGATGTTCTCACCTTACCAGTTTTGTCATGATAAAAGTGCCACATCACAGATGTGTTGATCTTCTGACAGCTCGGGGAAGCGATTAAACCATTTTCACTCTTGTCAACTGCTTTAATGACGTAAAGGAAATTTAAGGTTTGTTCAACTAATAAAAAAAGGAAAAAATATAAACTAACATTAAAATATTACTGATAAATATGCTGGTTGATGACATGATGGAAACGGTTTACCAATCATTTTCGCAATCGGCAAAACAAACTGTGGTACACGCCACTACCAACACGCGATGGGTACCTCACTAAGCACAATGTTCATTCATGTTTTCTCAGCACGATACCATATAAAGTATGAGGTTTGAAAAGTAGAAGGCAGGGCAACAGTTACAACATTGTGGTTATGAAGCAAGCGCTCCCAGGCAGGGGGAGGTGTGGCGAAGGGACACAGTTCTTGTTCCCTTTCTCGGGGAACAAGGTTTACAGTCGTAACCCGTGACGTTCCCCTTTGAGGGAACATCGAACTGATTTGGGGGAACGAGTACCCACTATGCCACAACGAGCCCTGCCTGCACACAGGCACACTTAGGACGAGAGCACAAGGGTGCCAGGTGTCGATGGAATGTCCAGGCTGTAAAATCTTATAAAAGTATGAGGGGTGGTCCATCCTGCTGCATTGCAGACCTCCTGGATGGGTGCCCCTGAGAGGAGGGCTTCGGCTGAGAGCCTGTCTGTAGGCGGAGGAGCTGGTGGATGGCTGCGGCTTCCCACTTGGAGCAGGCTTCTTAGGCTTTGAGCGGTGAGGGAGGTATTGCCTGAAGGCTGCAGTTTATTCTGCGCCTCCTGAAACCTGTCGATGACGACAGTATACTTACCTAGTCGCCGAACAGGCCAGAAGGCGAACCTTCCTCAACTCGCCCTCATCAATATTGTTAAGAAGGTCGGCCTGGTACGCTTGCAGTACTGCCAGTATCTGCAGACTAGCACCAGTTAGCCGACCCACAGTCATATAAACCCTGCCCACTAACGTAGATGTATCAGCACGGCTTAGTGAGCAGCACTGGGGTTTTTAGGGATGATGCAGACTCGGGGGTTAAATAGGTGCTTTGTAAGCAGCTGTTCCACCCGAGGTGGCATCCCATAACCGTTCTCACGCCCCCCAAGATATTACTGTAGTTAGCACAGGGGGTTGGACACGCGAGTGTGGTTTGTTCCACAATTTCCACAACTCGTTGTGTATATCGGGAAATAATGGTAAGCACCGATGACGAGGTTGCTCTCTGTGCTGAGGCTTGCTTTTAATAAGCATTTCCTGCCTCTCATATGGCCAACTGATATTAAGACGGGCAACTGCACGAGAGACAACCTCCACCAGCTCCTCATATGTGGGGACGTGGGGTGGTGAGTCATCCCCCAAATCCTTGCCTTCAATGCTGAGCACATCTACTTCCTCGGAAGCAGACAGCTCAAACACCATTGACTATTAGACAATACAACACCAAATAAGACAAACAAAAGAGAGAGCACTTGCTGAAGAACAGAAAGCTGTCTCTGTTGTGTGCCAGCTTCAAGATTGGCTTAGTTTCATTCATACTTCAGAGGTGCTACGCTAAGGTGCTTCCCCCAAAGTGCCGTTCGATGCAGTTCGATGGTTCCCTTGAAGGGGAACCCAGTGTTAAAGCAGAGCACAAACAATTATATTTGGAAGATTAGAATACTGTATGCTATCTAATATTTGGTCACTTTCGTGTATTCATTGTGGAGCTAAAGAACCCAATTTTTTAGGGATCACATGCATAGTTTTGTCCAATAACAATATAACATGATATAAGAAAAATCAGAGATGGTTTAAATGTAATTTGAAATAACGCTAACCACTTGTTTTGTAATTCTTTAGGTTGGAAAGGCAGCAAGTTAAAAATTCTATTCAGCAACTATGTATTGGTAGGAAAATAACTTATGACTTTAAGATAATTGCAGATTTTTGTGCTTTAATGATTTCACTAGTTCACGCTTACATATAATTAGCTGAGGTATGGTATGCGTATTTGGCTTGCTGTCCGGGGAAGGGTACCGAGCTCGGGAATGGCCCGAACCTAGAGTAGCCCCCCTTCCCCGTCTATTCATAAAGTGAACTCAAAGTGAGGAGATGGGGTGGAGGAGGGATGCTGATAAACCGTCAATGGATAGAGGTAAGTCAGCGATATTTATACTGTGGGATTGATTACCAGATTGTGGTCCATCTGTGTCGATTAGGCTAAGTATCTGACGCGCTCCTCCCGAATCTTGTTAATAAAAACATCATTTATTTTCTTCTAAGTTCTGCCATCAGGTTTTTTTATTCTTAATTTCGCATAAAATAAATAAATAGCCTAAAGAACATTGTCGTCTTTGTAATGAATCAGGATATAATCAGGGTTTCATCCCAATCGTTTTTATTTTATTTTTTATATCTGCTTATCTCATGGATTTTCTTCAAACCTGCACTCACTAACTAGAAATAAACCACAGATGAATCTTATCTTATCTTGACTTTGCTTATTACACACAGGGATGCACATCACACAAACATGCCAAATATGAAAAACAAAAGGATTACAGTGTAAAAGAATATTATGCTACAAAAATATAAAAATGTAATAATGGATAACCATTGCATGTAATAGAATTAGGCTACCTATTTGCAATTCAGCCTATTACTATTTATAATGATGAATATAATGGCTATTGAACAGTTATGCCAATACAAACACATATATATTAACTGACTCATTGTGCGGAGCTTTGGTGGATGCCTGCTTGTCCCGTAGATGATCTGCTCATGCGTTTTAACTTCGCGCACGAGCAGATCAGTTTCTCCGAATAATGAAAATTAGATTAATGTTTTATACAACATTTTAAAAACAGAAATATGTAATGACAAAATGATAGGCCTACTTTATGATACTTATGAAAGTAATATCACCACTCGGTGGTGGTAAGTCACTGTGTTAATAAAGAAGCCTTTTACTCAGTCTATTAGTTCAAGATGTTGATTTATTCAGGAATAATTCAAGTGTCCATCTTTAATAATTGGTCACTAAATTGTCTATAATAATGGATCTTTTAAAGACTGATTCATATCAGGATTTAGGATTGATACACCATGATGAGCTTACTTTGACTTTGGTTTGATGACATCAAGAAAATACCCCCCCTCACCCATTCACATCTGATAACTACTACTTACCTTTGCCACACAATGTAACTGTAAAAATTGTGTAAATATGTACTTCACATAATTCTGTACATACAGTATTTGTTTCCATGTTTGCATTTAAATATAAAAACACTTGACCATCTACTTGCTCTCTGTTCATTTTCTAACTAGACTACTTGTTTTTCATAAAAATACACTTTCTTTCTATATTATATATATATTCTAACTACTTGTTTTCTTTGTTTATGTGTACAGTAGTCAACATTTACTTGATCCTTTAATCAAAGTTGTCCTAAAACCTAAATCCAGAAGGCGATATGTGACAACTTTAATTAACTTTTTTAACCACTTCAAATGTTGACGAATATATATATATATATAGTGAATTACCTTAAAGTGGGACACTGCCTAATGTGGGACACTTAAAGTTTCGTGTTTGTAGCTCCCCCATAAATACATAAATGCCAGTGAAACTGAAACTCTGGGTTACCAAAGCTGGGGACAAATCATGGGGTTTTTAAAATGGTTATGTTGAGGATTTAATGTTTTGGTTACATATTGCAATATGTCACAGAAATCTATAATGCAAAAGTGAGTGAGTGAAGTGACATTCAGCCAAGTATGGTGACCCATACTCAGAATTTGTGCTCTGCATTTAACCCATCCGAAATGCACACACACAGAGCAGTGAACACACACACACACACACACACACACACACACACACACACTGTGAGCACACACCCGGAGCAGTGGGCAGCCATTTATGGCTCAAGGGCACCTAAGTCGTGGTATTGAAGGTGGAGAGAGAGCTGTTCATGCACTACCCCCACCCACAATTCCGTCCGGCCCGAGACTCACAACCCTTCGATTGGGAGTCCAACCCTCTAACCATTAGGCCACAACTTCCCTACATATCCCACATTAGGGCAATTCAACAGAGCCCTGCACATGACGAAGCCAGAAAAAATATTAGGCTAAATCGTATGTACGATTTACTAATTTGTTCCCTCAATGTACTAAAACGTGCACATGATTACTATTGCATTCCCTCGATTTCGTTCACTCAATTTATAAATTGTGTACATGATTTAGCAAATCGAGTGAATGCAATAGCAAATCGAGGGAATGCAATAGTAATTGTGTGCACATTTTAGTACATTGAGAGAATGAATTAGTAAATCGTGCACAAAATTTATTTATTTTTTCTTGCATATCACAGCCACCGGAAACACCAGAGACACAGCCCATCTCACCAGACACATTATCCCTCTCTCCAGCATCTCAGCTTCTGTGCTTTTCACAACAATTGGTGTATGCTGGGACTAAACTCTCTCACTCATTTGCTGCAAGCCCGCAGATATCAACAAAAAAATGGTGGGCCCTTCAGCCACCAAAGCCTGTGGGCCCTGCTTCTGTGAGAGCTCTCCGACCGCTGCCACAACGCCAGGGCCCAAACCCTCTATCTGCTGAAGGTGAACCAAAAACAATTGATAGCAGCTCTCAGTGATACTGGGGATACTGGGGAACCCAGTGTGCCTGTAGCTTTCTCTATTTCATTTTTATCGCTTGATAGAAAGTCTAAGGCCATCTCAAGCCGAAGAGCAAACTCATCTAATCTGCGGCCTATTATGCATTAAACTAAGATTGATGTAAAGACACAAAGCACAGCCATCAAGTTAACATCTTTAAACATTTGCTCACTAAAAAATAAATCATTTCTAATCAATGACTTTATAACCACAAACAATCTGGATTTTATGTTTCTAAACGAAACATGGCTAGAAGACAGCTGCAGTGCAACAGTCCTCAATGGAGCAGCCCCTCCTAACTTCACTTTCATGAGTGTCTGCAGGACTCTTAGAAGAGGTGGAGGTGTAGCTGCTCTATTTAAAGATGTCTATCAATGCAAGCAAGTGTCATTTGGTCAGTACTTGTCTTTTGAATATCTAGGGATTGTGCTGAAAGGTGCTCCACGCATTCTGTTTATTATTATTTACAGGCCTCCAAAATACTCTCCAGCCTTTGTTGAAGAGGTCACAGAAATGTTATCAATGATTTCCTCAGTTTTACTGTTTTGCTATTGCAGGGGTTTTTAATATTCACATAGACAATGCAGAAAACAAAACTACAAAAGAAATGATAACGGTTCTAAACACCTTTGACCTGATTCAGCATGTGCATGGACCCACACACAAAGGTGGACACACTCTGGATCTAATCATCAGTAGGGGTCTAAACATTTCATCCATTGTTATTAAGGACATAGCACTATCTGATCACTTCTGTATTTTCTTTGATATATTGATCTCTGCTACCACTGAATCTAGGTCTGTCTCTGTCAGAAGGAGATGAATAAACGAAAACACAAGTGTACTATTTATGGAGGCTATATCTTTAACACCAAGCATTTCTGCAGACTCTGTTGATATTCTCCTTGATTCCTTCAACTCAAAAGTTAAGAATATTATTGATGATAATGCTCCAATAATAGTCAGTATGAAAACAAACAGACAGAAATCAGTTTGGAGAAGATCAACAGCTGTTCAGACTATGAAAAGAATGCAGAAAAGCCGAGCGGATATTGAAAAAGAACCAAATTGCCTACCACAGCTATGCTGATGATACCCAGATTTACCTAGCCTTATCTCCAAATGACTACATCCCCATTGACTCCCTCTACCAATGCATTGATGAAATTAATAGTTGGATGTGCCAGAACTATCTTCAGTTAAATAAGGAAAAAACTGAAGACATTGCATTTGGAAACAAAGATGAAGTGTTCAGGGTGAATGCATAGCTTGACTCTAGGGGTCAAACAACTAAAAATCAAGTCAGGAATCTTTTTGTGATTCTGGAGACAGACCTTAGTTTCAGTAGTCATGTCAAAGCAGTAACTAAATCAGCATACTATCATTTTAAAAAAATCGCAAGAATTAGATGTTTTGTTTCCAGTCAAGACTTGGAGAAACTTGTTCATGCCTTTATCACCAGTGGGGTGGACTATTGTAATGGGCTCCTCACTGGCCTTCCCAAAAAGACCATTAGACAGCTGCAGCTCATCCAGAACACTGCTGCCAGGATTCTGACTAGAACCAGAAAATCTGAGCATATCACACCAGTCCTCAGGTCCTTACACTGGCTTCCAGTTACATTTAGGATTGATTTTAAAGTACTTTTACTCGTATATAAGTCACTAAATGACCTAGGACCGAAATATATTGCATATATGTTCACTGAATATAAACCTAACAGAGCACTCAGATCACTAGGATCAAGTCAGTTAGAAATACCAAGGGTTCACACAAAACAAGGGGAGTCCTCCTTTAGTTACTATGCTGCCCGCAGTTGGAATCAGCTTCCAGAAGAGATCAGATGTGCTAAAACACTAGTCACATTTAAATCTAGAATTAAAACTCATCTGTTTAGCTGTGCATTTACTGAATGAGCACTGTGCAATGTCCGAACTGATTGCACTATATTTTCCCTGTTTTATTTAATATGTAAAATAATTTTCTAACTGTTTTAAATTTAAATTGCTCTATTTATTCTTGTTATTGTTTTTCTTAATTATTATTTTACTTTCTTTTATGTAAAGCAATTTGAATTACCATTGTGTACAAAATGTGCTATATAAATAAACTAGCCTATATTATTGTGACTAATGTTGCTGGTTAAACCATATACAGTTGTCTACATATAACATGTAGTGTTCAAACAATTTCCCCCATTGCAAACAGTAAATATGTATAACTCACATTCATCTAAGGCCATTTGCAGTGTAGAAAACATTTTTTAAAAACCAGAATAAAAGCAAAAATGAATGAAGCTGTAGACCTGACGCTCATTCTATCTTTCTTGATTTAAGAAAGAGAGTAGCATTTGAACCACCAACTGTTATTTTAACCAGAAAGTTGGATATAAGGTCTACATCCATAATGAAGGTACATCAGGCAGTGCAATGAAAAATGTGGCTTTAAATAAAGTATTCAACAAGGGTCAACATAAATGAGGAGAAGCACTGGTAAGAAACACAATATCCACTATCACAGTCTTTCCCATCCAGACGGGATCAGATTTCTCAAAGACACGGGATACTGCCAAAAAACAGCAGGTAATTTGCAGCAGGTAAAAAAATAAAAAAAAAATAAAAAAAAATAAAACATGTATTTGATTCGGACATGGTTGAAATCACAAAGTACGTCTGCGAACCTCCTGAGGGAAGACTATTTATCTGAACGAGGATTATGATTAAACAATGTTTTTATGTGTGCAAAGATCCACAGTATGCCTTAAATAAAGTAAAAGCTTTATGCAAGAATCCTTCTATACTAATTTCACATTTTTCATTTGATGTAGGATACATTATTTAAAATGGTTATTATCGCATGTGATTAGCATACTCATGCGACTCCTGAAATAAGGTGATTCTTATATTCTAGCTTGAGGCTCAGTCAAAGAAACTAATCCTTAATTGTGTACGTGCTTGGCATACTCATGTGACCGCGGCGCCTGATGGGCTGTGAAAGATCCGTAACAGTCCTGACGCACTCCTCTCCCTATACTTTATCTCCTTTTAAAATTCTTGCTGTTAAATGGATTTATGATCAAAGCGTCGTACCAGCATATTGTCTTCCGTGACGTTAGTCACACACTGCTGGACTGGATTTGATCTCCTCGAGGCTTAAGGGACTATAATGTAGACAGACGCCAAAAAGGGAGTAAGGAAGAAAGGAATGAGGAGAGATGGCAAAGGACGGAGTGAGATGTATTCACTTCTGGGATCTTCTTTGTGTCTGCCGCTTTGATAATCTTGGCACTTTGAGTGTTGCCCACCGGAGTCCCAGAGAGATGGAAGCTAAAAGCTACAACTAAATGCTAGTTCACATGAGGCATGTCAATAGAGACAGTGATTGTCTCAGCCAATGCACAGCCAATGATGGCCCGACATTTTGCATTTCTGTACATGCTGGTCAATGAACAAAAACATGTAGATAAGCCTTGCTTTTTAATATTTCCCAAAAAGGCAATCAGGCTGGTCAGTGGCTCAAATAGTGAGCATGAGCTTTTTAACCACAGGCTTCACTAAAGTGACATGTAGCCAAGAATGGCAACCCATACTCAGAATTTGTACTCTGCATTTAGCTCACACAAGTACACACACACACACACACACACACACACACACACACACACACACACATTCTTGCGCAGGCCCACTCATGGGGCCCACCAGTTTTTTTATGCGTTGTGGGATCCACCCTTTCCAGTGGTCCTACACTGCTATAAAAACAACATTAGATCTAAAAAAAAATCTCAATCATTAATATCACTTCAATTTGATAAATTTCTAAAGTTTTGTCGAAAAAGGTATTTGGCCCCTTGTGGGGAACGTTTCTAGGATTGCCGACTTGAGAGGTCCGCCCACATACACACATATATACCAAGTTTTTATATGTTAATGGGGCCCAAGGTCACTATCTGCAGCTGCTGACAACAGCCTTTATTATTACTCCCAGTTCCCTTATTTTGGACTAAAATAGTTATTTTTGTAATGAGTAACTATGTATATATGTGAAACTTTCCATCTGCCTTTACAGATTACAAGACATACGGCTTCAAAGACAGTTTTATAACAAAACTGAAATGACCAATTTTATTGTAATGACAAAGTTTATGCCACACAGTTGTCAGTCAATAAACTTTTTATGAAATGATTAAAACAAATTATTAATTTAATGTCTAGGTTTGTACAATCTGCACTCAATGTTTGAACAACATCAGCCTGAACTTTTATGTAAACCCAACAGTTTCTCTTATATAGGCATTGAAATTATATGTTATATTGGACTGCATCCATAATGTCATGTTAACACAAGTTGTTCTTTCCAGTGAAGCCTCAAATTTTGAAATAATGATACAGAGATATTTAAAGAAATGAAAAATCCTTTGAAATATTTAACATATGCCCCACACACTTTCAGTGTTTAGGCCCTAAAATAAATACATGCATTAAAATAAATAAGAATATATCAATATCCATCCAACATCCACACATCCAACATCCATCCATATATCCAACATCTGTTCAACATCCATCCATCCAACATCTACCCTACATCTATCCAACATCCATCCAGCCATCATCTACCCTACATCCATCCTACATCCATCCAACATCCATCCAGCATCCATCCATCCAACATCTACCTTACATCCATCCAACATCCATCCAGCCATCATCTACCCTACATCCATCCTACATCCATCCAACATCCATCCATCCAACATCTACCTTACATCCATCCAACATCCATCCAGCAATCATCTACCCTACATCCATCCAACATCCATCCATCCATCCAACATCTACCCTACATCCATCCATCCATCCAACATCTACCCTACATCCATCCATCCATCATCTACCCTACATTCATCCGACATTCATCCATCCAACATCCATCATCTATCCTACATCCACCCAGCTCTCGAACATCCATCCAACATCCATCCATCCATCCATCCATCCATCCATATGTCCAACATCTATTCAAGATCCATCCATATATCCAACATCCATCCATCAAGCCATCATCTACCCTACATCCATCCATCCAACATCTACCCTACATCCATCCAGCCATCATCTACCCTACATCCATCCATCCAACATCCATCCATCCATCATCTACCCTACATCCATCCAACATCCATCCATCAAACATCTACCCTACATCCATCCAACATCCATCCATCCATCATCTACACTACATCCATCCAACATCCATCCATCCAACATCTACCCTACATTCATCCAACATCCATCCAGCCATCATCTACCCTACATCCATCCAACATTCATCCATCATCTATCCTACATCCACCCAGCTCTCGAACTTCCATCCAACATCCATCCATCCATCAAACATCTATTCAATATCCATCCAACATCCATCCTACATCCATCAAATAAAAAATTAAATTAAATAAGAACTGTATATTGTATAACTGTATATTTGTAGGCCACTGGACAGCCATAAAACCTGAGCAAACCCCTACAACAACAACAACAACAACAAGGTTACAACAGAACACAACCAAATACAAAACATTTTAAGATCCTACCTCTAATGTTTTGGTTTTACCTCAGTTCCATTAGGTACACTAGACTTTTCTTCTCAGGGCTGTAATGCGATTTTTAACATAATATTTAACTGCTTTCCAGTCCCTGTTTCTGAGAGCTTGAGGTTCTGCAGTAATACAGCGCTGACACTCTTCTTTACCAGGAACTTGATTCATTACAATAAATCTCCTCAAATGTGTGTCCACTGCAGCACACTCGTCTGGGGTCCAGCTTCTTTTGACGGCCGTTTGTTTTCCTATGTAGGCAAAAAAAAAACAAAAAAAAACATTGTAGGTTTTCTTTTATGAATAAATTTTAATCTTACTTAACCCCGTAAGACCCACTGTTTCAGTATTACAACATTTGTGGTTACTCCCCAAAACCCCTTTTATCTTTTTTTTTATTGTTTGTTTGTTTATACAACCACATCAATATGATCTGTGGGTCCTACATTTTATTACCACCATGTAATTGGATCCAGGATTTGTATACAAAGCCCACCCTTAAGTCAAGAAGTGGCACATCTTACAACTTTCTGATGAAGCAACATCCCTTTGATTTACTGGACTGGATTCATCTTCAAGTAAGTAAAATGCTTGGAATATTTTTTTCTGTTTATTACAGTGTCTATAACAAGGACATATACAGTAAATGTTGAAAATATACCCTACATTTTGTTTGGAGTTTGTTTTATAAATGTTGCAATATTACAATGTTGGATGAGAGTGGCAGTCATAATTGCCCTGTATTTAAGAGGAACATCTTGAGGGGAACTTAAATGAAAATATTCACAACAAATTATACATGATTTAAGCTTTATACCCTTTAGCTTTATATCGGATTACATATTCTATACTGTATTAGAGACTAAAGTTGAAAGATTTATTTCCATATCTAAACATTATAATTTGCTATCACATTCTGCATGACTTTCTAACAAAAAAATTCTGTTTGTGCAAATCTGCCCTTTCTTAGTCTACTGATAAACAAAATGTTCTTATCAATTTTAT